>NC_066527.1:15282510-15305010 GCF_024679095.1 Eriocheir sinensis
TTCCCCCCCCCACACACCTGCCCTTACCTGGTCCACAAGAATGGGTGAGTCCACGAAGTTATTGGCCCAGTTCGGTCCCCCCTGCATATCCAAGGCGAGGTTCCAGTCCACCCAGCCCGTCACCCAGTGGTTCACGTCCTGGGGGAGAAATGGGGGACGGGTGATGGGTGAGAGAAATAGGTGATGGGTGAAAGAAATGGGTGAGAGAAAGAATGATGAGTAAGGGATGGGTGGAGAGTGAGAGGAATGGGTGACTGGATAAAAGAAATTAGTGAATGGGGGATGGGTGAAAGAAATGTTGAAAGAATTAGGTTATGAGTGAAAGAAATGGTTAAGAGAAAATGATAGTAAGATGTGCAAGAGAAATGGGTGATGGGAGATGGGTGAGAAAAATGGATGAATGGATAATATATAATGGGTGATGGGTGACAGAAATGGATGATAGGTGATGGGTGCATGGGTTAAGAGAAGGGTGGGAAGGAAGGGGAGGAAGGAAGGGGAGGTAAGGGGTAAGGAAAGGGAAGGTGAAACGAGGAAGGGAAATGAGATGGGTGAGAGAAAGGGTGATTATATGAGAGAGAGAGAGAGAGAGAGAAATACACTAATGAGGTTTGGATAGTTATATCTGGTATAAACTCTCTCTCTCTCTCTCTCTCTCTCTCTCTCTCTCTCTCTATCAATTCCTCTCCTTCACAAACTCTCTCTCCCTCTCTTTTCTCCTCCCCTTTCCTCCCTCTCCCTCTGATATCCTCTCACTTTCCACCCTCTTCCCTTCCCCTCCTTCTCTCTCTATCCTTTCCCCTCTCTCTACTCCTCTCCCTCAAAAAAAAAGCTTGCACTCCCTCACTCCCCTCACTCCCCTCTCTCCCTTACCACCAGGATATCGTGGGCGTAGTGCTCCAGGCGTTCCCATGAGCCGGGCATGACCTCCTGCTCAAGCGGCCCGTCCCCCTCACACGCCTCGGTGCCCAGGATGAAGTAGTCGGGGAAGAGGTCGTGCGTCTCGGTCAGCACGCCGGGGGGGTAGTATTGGTCCATGTACCAGTGCAAAGCGATGCCTGAGACGTATTGGGCGGCCTCGGGGTCACTGAGAACCTGTGAAGGAGAGAGAAAAGGAAGGTTAGGACCGCTAGGGGGGAAAATGTAGCAGGGAAAGAAGACGTGAAGGAAATAGACGAGTGTGGTAAAAGGTTAGTGGTTAGAAGAAATCAATAAAGATGGAGAAAGAGATAGAAATAAGGGGGAGTAAAATAGGAGAAAAAAAAAGTTTGATGTAGGAATAAGGAAAAGAATGAAAATGAGAAAAAAAACATGAAAAATAGGAAAGATAGGGGAAAGAAAGACTGGAAGGAGAGGGAGAAAGGAGGGTTAGCTGGTTAGATCTAGCAGGAAAAGAAAACATGAATGAAATAGAGAGAGTGGTTAAAGATAAGTGGTTAGAAGACCTTAAAAGATGGAGAAATAGATGGAAATAAGAAAAGGGGATATAGAATAGGAAAATAAAAAAAAGGATAAGGAATGAAGTTTGATGTAGGAATAAGGAAAAGAATGAAAATGAGAAAAAAAACATGAAAAACAGGATAGATAGGGCAAGGAAAACTGTGGAGGGAGAGGGAGAAAGGAGGGTTAGGGGGGGAAGATCTAGCAGGAAAGAAAAAACACATGAAGGGAAGAGAAGGAAAGAAAACACATGAAGGAAAGGGCAGGAAGGAAAACACATGAAGGAAAGGGCAGGAAGGAAAACACAGGAAGGAAAGGGCAGGAAGGAAAACACATGAAGGAAAGGGCAGGAAGGAAAACACATGAAGGAAAGGGCAGGAAGGAAAACACATGAAGGAAAGGGCAGGAAGGAAAACACATGAAGGAAAGGGCAGGAAGGAAAACACATGAAGGAAAGGGCAGGAAGGAAAACATGAAGGAAAGGGCAGGAAGGAAAACACATGAAGGAAAGGGCAGGAAGGAAAACACATGAAGGAAAGGGCAGGAAGGAAAACACATGAAGGAAAGGGCAGGAAGGAAAACACATGAAGGAAAGGGCAGGAAGGAAAACACGTGAAGGAAAGGGCAGGAAGGAAAACACGTGAAGGAAAGGGCAGGAAGGAAAACACATGAAGGAAAGGGCAGGAAGGAAAACACGTGAAGGAAAGGGCAGGAAGGAAAACACATGAAGGAAAGGGCAGGAAGGAAAACACATGAAGGAAAGGGCAGGAAAGAAAACACATGAAGGAAAGGGCAGGAAAGAAAACACATGAAGGAAAGGGCAGGAAAGAAAACACATGAAGGAAAGGGCAGGAAAGAAAACACATGAAGGAAACAACAGGAAGGAAAACACAGGAAGGAAAGAGCAGGAAAGAAAACACAGGAAGGAAAGAGAAGGAAAGAAAACACAGGAAGGAAAGAGAAGGAAAGAAAACACAGGAAGGAAAGAGAAGGAAAGAAAACACAGGAAGGAAAGAGAAGGAAGGAAAACACAGGAAGGAAAGAGCAGGAAAGAAAACACAGGAAGGAAAGAGAAGGAAAGAAAACACAGGAAGGAAAGAACAGGAAAGAAAACACATGAAGAAAAAAGAAGGAAAGAAAACACATGAAGGAAAGAGAAGGAAAGAAAACACATGAAGGAAAAAACAGGAAAGAAAACACATGAAGGAAAAAAATGGAAAGAAAACACATGAAGGAAAGAGAAGGAAAGAAAACACATGAAGGAAAAAACAGGAAAGAAAACACATGAAGGAAAGAGAAGGAAAGAAAACACATGAAGGAAAGAAAAGGAAAGAAAACACAGGAAGGAAAGAACAGGAAGGAAAACACAGGAAGGAAAGAACAGGAAAGAAAACACAGGAAGGAAAGGACAGGAAGGAAAACACATGAAGGAAAGAAAAGGAAAGAAAACACAGGAAGGAAAGAACAGGAAAGAAAACACATGAAGGAAAGAAAAGGAAAGAAAACACAGGAAGGAAAGGACAGGAAAGAAAACACATGAAGGAAAGAAAAGGAAAGAAAACACAGGAAGGAAAGAACAGGAAGGAAAACACAGGAAGGAAAGAACAGGAAGGAAAACACAGGAAGGAAAGAACAGGAAGGAAAACACAGGAAGGAAAGAACAGGAAGGAAAACACAGGAAGGAAAGAACAGGAAGGAAAACACAGGAAGGAAAGAACAGGAAAGAAAACACATGAAGGAAAGGACAGGAAGGAAAACACATGAAGGAAAGAACAGGAAGGAAAACGCAGGAAGGAAAGAACAGGAAGGAAAACGCAGGAAGGAAAGAGAAGGAAAGAAAACACATGAAGGAAAGAGAAGGAAAGAAAACACATGAAGGAAAGGGCAGGAAGGAAAACACATGAAGGAAAGGGCAGGAAAGAAAACACATGAAGGAAAGAGCAGGAAGGAAAACACAGGAAGGAAAGAGCAGGAAGGAAAACACATGAAGGAAAGAACAGGAAGGAAAACACAGGAAGGAAAGAACAGGAAGGAAAACACAGGAAGGAAAGAACAGGAAGGAAAACACAGGAAGGAAAGAACAGGAAGGAAAACACAGGAAGGAAAGAACAGGAAGGAAAACACAGGAAGGAAAGAAATGAGCGTGGGAAGAAATTAACAAAGGAAGGAACATGTAGGGGAAAAATAGACTGAGATTTGACTAGAAAATAACAAAAAATGGAAAGGAAAGGAAATAAAGAAGGAATGACAGAAAAGGCAATGAGAAAAGAAGAACAGGAGGAGAGGAAATAGAAAAAAAAGGAGAATAAGCAATAAAAGCGAATAGAAAACAATGTATTAGAAAGTAAAAGAAAGTACTAAAGCAGGAAAGTCTTATTATGTGCCAGAGGATTTTCTGTTGCCTGCTCGTTCATGTTTTCGTGTTTCTCCTTTTTCTTCTCCTCCTCCTCTTCTTCCTCCTCTTTCTCCTCCTCTTAACTCTTCAATTCACCTACTTCGTCACCCTACATCATCATTTGTCTCATTTACCTCCTTCCTTCCTTCCTCCTTCCCCTCTTCCTCCTCCTCCTCCTCCTCCTCTTCCTCTTCCTCCTTCTTTTAAGTGTACTTAGCTCTGACTCTCTCTTGTCACACTCTCTTAACACACACACACACACACACACACACTCTCTCTCTCTCTCTCTCTCTCTCTCTCTCTCTCTCTCTCTGTCTCCTTCCTCTCTTTTTTCTCCTCTTCATTGTCTATAAACTCTCCCTCTCTCCGCTTCCCTCTTCTCTTCTTCCTCCTCCCTTCCTTTGCCTGTCTCTCGTTTCCTTCAATTCCCTCCCTCCCTTCCTTTCTTTCTCTCATTCGTCTTCCTTTTATCTCTTTCGTTAACGTTTCTTTACTTTTCTTTTTTAAGTTTTTCCATTTTTTTCTTTCTCTTCCTCTTTCTTCTCCTTCTTCTTCTTCTCTTGTTTCCTTTCCTTCGCTTTCCTTTCCTTAATTCTCTCTCTCTCTCTCTTCTCCCATCGGGGCAGCCAGACTCGGAAGGCTCCTCAACGAAGCAGTGCGTGTCATCCGAACAAAAACGAGTCACGGCCACGTCCTCCACCCGCCCGTGTAAATAGACGCCGTGCATCACAACAAACCCGTAACCGTGATCCCGCAAGTACCACCACCTCTATTACCAAGCCTCTAGATCACTTAAAAATCCTGAGTTTCAATGCGCGTAGCCTAAGAAACAAATTTGATGAACTGAGATGTCTTGCTTTAACAGAAAATTTTGACATAATTGCAATAACCGAAACATTTATCGACACCACAAATATTGATTTAAGTTCCGAATACAACATAGATGGCTACAGACTCTTCAACAAAGATCGTGTAAACCGTAGAGGCGGTGGCGTCGCCCTTTATGTCAAAAGCTATTTGCAACCCACTGACAAAACACCTGGAAACAGTAACGTTGAACATTTGTGCGTGCGAGTAAACATTGCAAAAGTCAATTTAAATATATCTGTCACCTAAAGACCTCCCAGGCAATCACTGATGACGACCTTGAAATGTACAGCGTCTTAAGGCAGTCACTTAATAACAGCGACTCACTGATATTAGGAGACTTTAACCTCCCCCATATCGACTGGGCGACACTGTCAGGTACAGAAGGCGAGTCACATAGAATGATCGAATTTCTAGAAGAAAATTATCTAAGCCAAATGGTTTCTGAGCCAACTCGACAAAATAATATACTCGACCTTGTTATAACAACCCAAGATAACATAGTCAGTAGTGTCACGGTAGGAGAACACCTCGGTTCTTGCGATCATAAATTAGTGCGCGTCGACATTAAAGCTCAATCATCAGTGACTGAAAATAAAGTAAAGGTGCCCAATTTCAAAGAGCTAACTTCGTAGAAATCCGACAACAACTAACAGAAATACAACTATCAGATGACGGCAACGTAGAGGAAGCCTGGCTAAGCTTTGAAAATCACTTACTCACTCAGCAGAACACATTCGTCCCCTTGTGCGAGAAGCGAATTAACACTAATAAAAGCCCACCGTGGTTTAATAGCGAAATTAAACAATCAGTCAATGAGAGAAAATTGTTTTACAGGTTAAAGAAAGAACAAAGCACGCCCGAAAACATTAGACTTTATAATGATGCCAGGCGACGAGTAAAAAGACTAGTAGGTCAGGCAAAGCGTAGATACGAAGAAAATATTGCAGCCAACTGTAAAATAATCCGAAATCTTTCTTCAGTTACATAAACAACAGAAAGGCGATCAAAAGTGGTATTGGACCTTTAACAAACAGCGACGGTGCACTAGTGACTGACAGCCAACACATTGCAAACCTCTTAAACAATTACTTTTCCTCGGTGTTTAATACTAACAGTCTTCCTCTCGCTACCACCAACACCAGTACTATTGTAAATCTCGAGCATGCATTGCCTAATTTGAAATAACAACCGATGAAGTCCTTAAAGCTCTCCATTCACTTAAAACAAATAAAAGTCCTGGACCTGACAAAGTATATCCAACTCTGCTGAAAGAAACAAAGAGCGAAATACTCTCCTCCCTCACAACCGTATTCAATATGTCCTTGCGACAAGGCATCGTCCTTCAGATTGGAAAAAGGCTAACGTGACACCGATTTTCAAGAAAGGAGACAAAAGTACCAGGTAATTACAGGCCCATTAGTCTAACTTCGGTTGTAGGTAAGCTACTTGAGGGCATAATTAGAGACAAAATTGTGAATTACCTTGAAAGCCACTCATTGATTGGGGACTCACAACATGGCTTCCGAAACAAAAGATCCTGCCTATCAAACCTATTAACCTTTTATAACGACCTCTTCACTGTTTATGACGTAACCAAATCACTGGACGTAGTCTATCTTGATTTCAGAAAGCGTTTGATAAAGTCCCGCATCATAAATTACTTTACAAATTAAAGCAAATAGGTATTGACGGTCAAGTAAACCAATGGATCGCGAATTGGTTGAGCAACAGACAACAAAGAGTAGTGATCGACGGATTTAACTCAGAGTGGGCGCCTGTCACTAGTGGCGTCCTCAGGGCTCGGTCCTTGGCCCAGTGCTCTTCATTATTTACATCAACGACGTGGATGTTGGACTCAATAACCGCATTAGTAAATTTGCAGACGACACAAAGATTGGTAACTCGGTTCTCACTGACGAAGACAGGCAAAGCCTCCAAGAGGATTTGCACAAAATTTCAGCTTGGTCGGATAGATGGGAGATGCCCTTTAACGTAGACAAGTGCCAGGTCCTTCAAGTTGGAACGAGGAATAAAAGTTTGATTACGAAATGCGCGGCGTTAAACACAAAAGTTTTCAATGCGTCAAGGACTTGGGGATCAAAATCGCGTCAAACCTCAAATTCTCACAGCAATGCATCGATGCAGCAAATAAAGCGAACAGAATGTTGGGCTTCATTAAAATAAACTTTTTATTCAAGAATAAAGATGTAATACTCGCTCTACAACAGTTTAGTCAGACCCCACTTGGAATATGCGGTACAGTTTGGTCTCCCCACCATGCAAAGGATATTGCTAAATTAGAAGGTGTTCAGCGTCGGGCAACGAAAATGATCCCTTCCTTGCGCAACAAATCCTACGAAGAAAGGCTTTCTACCCTTAACATGTTCTCTCTTGAGAAACGTCGCCTCCGAGGAAAACTGATCGAATGTTTTAAAATACTTAATGGTTTCACGAATGTAGACAGATCAACATTGTTTATGATCGATGACACTTTGCGCACGAGGAACAATGGCGTAAAACTCAGATGTAGACAAGTAAATTCAGACTGCACCAAATTTTTCTTCACCAACGTTGTAGTGCGAGAATGGAATAAGCTTCCACCGTCAGTGGTCCAGTGTAACACGATTGACTCCTTCAAAAATAAGCTCGACCGTCACTTCCTTCAACTTAATATCAACTAGAGTAGAAATGCAACGTTTTGGAGTCTTCTGATTAATGTAAAATCACTTAGGTTTAAGGACAGACCACCAAGTCTGGACCATGGGGTCTGTGTGGTCTGATTTTCTATGTAAATTTATGTAAATCTCTCTCTCTCTCTAACATATTCCCCTTCACCCCTCTTCCACCCATCTCCCTTCCACCCCTTTGCCATCTATCACCCTCCACCACATCACACCTAGCACCCCTCCCCCCTTCCCCCTCCCCCCCACCCCCCCACACCCACCGTCACGGCCCAGTTCGGCAGGTTGATGCGCTGGTCATCCATAATCATCAGCTTCAGGTGGTCGTAAGCGGCGTCGCGGAGTGCTGGGCCAAGGTTCGACCCCACCCACAAGCGCTGCTCTTCCGCCGTCCAGCCCATGCAGTTGAAGGAGAAGTTGGGAACGTACCTGTGAGAGGGGGGGGGGAGAAGAGGGGGGACGGGGTTAGTACAGGTGTGAGTAGTTGAGAATGGTGTCAGTACAGGTATGGAGGTGAGGTGAAAGTGAAGTGAAGGTGAAGTGTAGGAAAGGAAATAGAAAGCGATAGTGTTGATAGGAAAAATGGGGGAGGAGGTTAGTACAGGTGTGAGTAGATGGGAATAGGGTCAGTACAGGTATGGAGATGAAGTGAAGTGAAGGTGAAGTGAAGGAAAGGAAATAGAAAGAGATAGTGTTGATAGGAGATGATGAAAGAAGAAGGAAAGAGAGGGGAGGAGAGGAGAAGAGAAGGGAGGAGAAGAAAAGAAAAGAAAAGAGAAAAACGAGAAGCCTAACCTGACATCAATAAACCTTACCTAACCAAATCTAACCAAAGCTAACCAACACAAAACCATCCAAACCTAACTTAACCTAACCTAACCACCAATGTCCTTGTTGAAAGAGAAGGGCATGGGGGTGTACCACAGAGGAGAGAGAGAGAGAGAGAGAGAGAGAGAGAGAGAGAGAGAGAGAGAGAGAGAGAGAGAGAGAGAGAGAGAGAGAGAGAGAGAGAGAGAGAGAGAGAGAGAGAGAGAAGAGGAGGGCACGGAGGTATAGTTTTGATAATGGACTGGTGAGAGGTGATGAATGAGTGGATAGGAAGGACGCTGAAGAAGGTGAAGAAAGGAAGAAGGAGGAGGTGATAAAGATGAGGAGAGTGAAAAAAAGAAGATAGAAAGAGATAGTGTTCAGAGGAGATGAAGAACGAGAAGGAGAAGAGAGGAGAAGAGAAGAGAAGGGGAGAGAAGAGAAGGGAATAAAAGAAAAGGGAAGAGAAAAGAAGAGAAGAGAGGAAAGGTAAGGAGAGGAGAAGAGAAGAGAAGATAGATGAGAAGAGAGGGGAGGAAACTGAGAGGGGATCAAAGGAAGAGGAGGTAAAAATGGAGGTGATGAGAGAGAGAGAGAGAGAGAGAGAGAGAGAGAGAGAGAGAGAGAGAGAGAGAGAGAGAGAGAGAGAGAGAGAGAGAGAGAGAGAGAGAGAGAGAGAGAGAGAGAGAGAGAGAGAGAGAGAGAGAGAGAGAGAGAGTATAAAGGCAGAAAAAATAGATGAAGGAGAAGGAGGAAGAAGAGAATGAGGAAAGACAGGTGTTTGTGGAAGGGAAGGAGAAAAGAGGAAGAAGAGGAGAAGAAGAAGAAGGAAGACGAAAGATAAGGGTAATGCAATAAACGGAGGAGGAGGAGATATAAAGGAGAGATAATAAAGAAGGAAGAAGAGGAATGAGGAGAGGAAAGGAGAGGAAAAACACGAAGAGGAGAGAAGAGAAAAAATAGCAAGAAAAAATAAAACAAAAAAAGAGGCTGATAAAAAGGAGAAAAAAAGGAAAATAGAAGAAAGGATGAAAATAGAGAAAGGAAAAGGGTAAAAAAGAGATTGGATAAAAGAGAAAAGGAAAGAGAAAGGAGAGGAAAGAAAAGGAGGGGAGAAAGAGATTAGGAAGTATGGGAAACAAGAAATGAGAAATGAGAAAGAGGGAAGAGAAAGAAATGGAAGATAAAAGACGAGAAGGAAGGAAGGAAGGAAGAAACGAAAGGAGGAAGGAAGGAAGGAAGGAAGAAAGAGGGAAAGGAAGGAAGGAAGGAAGGAAGGAAGAGGGGAAGGAAGAAGGAAAGGGCAAGAAAAAAAGGAAGGAAGGAAGGAAGGAGGGACAAGAAAAGAAGGAAGGAAGGAAGGGCAAGAAAGGAAGGAATGAAGGAAGGAAGGAGAGAAGGAAATAAGGATATGAGCGATTTCTTTTTTTACTTAAGCAATAGGAAAAAAGAAAAGAGGCAGAAAAAAACAGGAAAAAGACATATACAGAAAAGTTACATTCATTCATCATTTTTTCCATTCAGTTCAGATGAGAGGTAAAAAAAGGCTGAAAGGATAAAAAAACAAAAAACAAATGAAAAAATAGGAATGGAGAAGGGAAAAGCAGAGAAAATAGCAGATAAAAGATTAGACACAAAAATAAAGGAAGGAGAAAGGAGAAAAGAAAAGGATTAATGCTGCAACAATGAGAAAGAAAAGGGAAAACGTGAAAATGAAAAAAAGGAAAAAGAAAAATATGGAAAAGGTAAATCCATTATTTTGTTTCCATTCGGTTCAAATTTTTGGAGGTTCGGAAAAATGACAGCAAACTATTACCCACACAGGAAGCGAGAGGAACACACACACACACACACACACACACACACACACACACACACACACATAGACAGACACACGGAAAATAATAAACTGAAGCAAATTTTGATGTACTAGATTTTTTTTAACTATGCTATTCTCTCTCTCTCTCTCTCTCTCTCTCTCAATCTATCTATCTCCATATCTATTACTTTATCAACTTATCTATCTTGCTATCTGTCTTTATCTATATATCCACCTTTCTATTTTATTATTTTTCCTTTCAATTTATCAAACTATCTATTTATCTAGCTACCTATATATCTATTTCTATCTATCTATCTGTCTTTCTACCTATCTACCTTTCTATCCATCTCTCTCTCTCTCTCTCTCTGTGTATCAGCCACTCACCCGTCCAGCGGCTCGTTCTGCGTGGTGAGGCCCCAGAAGTTGATGCCCTGCGCCTTGTACTCGTCCAGGAACCTGAGGCGGGAGGAAGAAAGGTGTGCGGGAGAAAGTTAAGGGAAGAAAGGAAAACAAAAAAATAAATAGGTTGAGAAAGAAGGTGAGAGAAAACAAATAAACAAACAAACAAAGCTCACAGACAGATGCAGCGAAATAAAACACACGAGAACAAGAAAAAACAACAAGAAGAATATGAAAAGGAAAGTAGAAGAAAAAAACAATTAAATAAAACAGCAAAACAAGGAACAATAAGAATGATAAGAAAAAAAAGCAAGGAAAAGAAGAGGAGGAAAGAAAGAAGGTGAAGGAGGAAAGAAAGGGAGGAAAGGAAGAAGGAATGTAAAGAAGAAATGAAAAGAGCAAGACAGAAAGAGGACGGAAAGAAAGGAGAGAGAGAGAGAGAGAGAGAGAGAGAGAGAGAGAGAGAGAGAGAGAGAGAGAGAGAGAAAACAACAACAACAACAACAACAACAACAACAACAACGCCTTCTACTCTTCACTTCAGGATATATAAAACTTTCTCACGCACGGAAATGAGGGAAAGTTTTTACAAGCAGCGGAAATTACCACTTTTTTTTATTGCATCATCTTCTTCCCCTTCCCTTAACTCTCTCTCTTCTCTCTCTCTTCTCTCTCTTTCCTCCTCTTTCTTCTCATCCTTTCCTTCTCCTTCCCCCATCCCCCCCTCCACAGCCTCCCTCGCCCCCTCACCTGACGAAGTAGTCCGCCCAAGGTTGGTACATCTCCGGGCGCAGCTGTCCGTAGCCGATATAGTCGTTGTTCGTCTTCATCCAGGGCGGGGCAGTCCAGGGAGAGGCGAACAGATTGATGGGCCGCGTGGACATGGCCTGGGCACGCTTCACCACGGGTATCTGAAGGAGGAGGAGGAGAGGAGGTGTGAGATGAGGAGATAAGAGGATGTGATGCTGGAATATGGGATGAAAGGCTGGAGGAGATACATTATGCGGAGATTAAGATAAATAAATAAGGTGGGAAAAGTGAGGAAGGGACGCTAGAGTGGAATTAAGGTAGAAATAATAGACGTAAAAAATTAAGAGGAGAGGAAAGGTGAGAAATGGAGGGGAGGAGGGGAAAGGAGAGGAGAAAGAGAGGGAAAAATGGGGAGGAGGGAGAGGAGGAAAGGTGAATAATTGGGGGATTTAACACAGGTGGACAGGTTGAGAGAGAGAGAGAGAGAGAGAGAGAGAGAGAGAGAGAGAGAGAGAGAGAGAGAGAGAGAGAGAGTGTTGCCCGCCAGGCCTCCCTGCGAGTCTCTGCCCTGCGAAGAGTAGCGGGATCCCTCGACCCACGGGGCATCCTCACTCTCTTCAAGGCACAGATACGACCGTATCTGGAGTACGGTGCCCTGTGCTGGATGGCGAGTGCTGCCACCCACATGCAGAGCCTCGACGCACTGCAGCGACGAGCACTGCGTCTGGTGGAGGCCAGCGAGCACCTGGAGGAGTCATTTGCCACTGTGACGTCGCTGGAGCACCGCCGTGATGTCTCAGCACTGGTGGTGTGCCACAAAGCCCAGGTGCAGGGGGTTCCCCACCTCAGCAGCCTGAGGTTTCCTCCACGCGCTGCCCAGAGGCTCACACGGACTGCACTCTCCAGTGAACAGCTTGTGGAGGTGCCTCGATCACACTCCAGGCAGCACCAGCGCACATATACAGCCAGGACCACACGCCTGTGGAACATGTTCACGGCAGCCACTCCCCAAGTGGAGAACATGAACACGCAGCAGGTGAAACTGGCCGCTCACAGGTGGCGTGAGGGATACTCAAGTGCGCTAGTGGTACAAATATAAAGTGACAAACTAACAATATTCCAAATTGTTTTAACATGTTTTTCTTTCTTTTTCGTATTTTTGTGTTTGTATGTTTGTATGTGTCAACAGTCGACAATTAATTTTGTCCCATACACAGGCTCTTAAAATAGTTATACCAAAAAAGTGTAATTTTGAGCCTCCTTTTTGTAGAAATATTATATTTAAATAAAAAAAAAATAAAAAAGATACAGACAAAAACACAAAAACATAGAGGCGAAAATGGAGTGAAACAGTAAAAGTGGAAACAAACTGAAGCGAAAGACAGACAGACAGACAGACAATTGGGTGAAGTTGCAAAAGTGAAGAGCAAGTGAAGAGAAGCAGAAACAAGAGGAAAGAGAGAGAGAGAGAGAGAGAGAGAGAGAGAGAGAGAGAGAGAGAGAGAGAGAGAGAGAGAGAGAGAGAGAGAGAGAGAGAGAGAGAGAGAGAGAGAGAGAGAGAGAGAGAAACAAAATATGTGACGTGAGAGGAATGTCGTGAAAGGAAGGAAGGAAGGGGAGGAAAGTTGAGGAATGAAACGGTGAGGAAGGGAAGGGAAGGGAAGAGGAGGAGGAGGAGGAGGAATACGAAGGATGAAAGAGGCGAGAGTGGGTGTGTGTAAAGTTAGACAAGGGGAAGGGAGGAGGAGAAAAAAAATTCGAGGGGAAAATGTGTCGAGAGAAGAGCGAGGTGGAAAAAGGAAGAGGAGGGGAAAGGTAAGGAAAATTATCAAGGGAAATATTTTTATGATTAGTAAAAAAAATAAAAAATCAGTAGGAAGAACACAAGGTAAAGGGAGAAGGAAGAGGAGAGGAATTAAAAGAACACAATAATCTAAAACTATACATATATATACAGACGAAAGATGATCAAGAGATGAAGCATATGAAGAAGAGAAGAGAAGGGAAGGGAAGGGAAGGGAAGGGAAGGGAAGGGAAGGGAAGGGAAGGGAAGGAAAGGGAAGGAAAGGGAAGGAAAGGAAAGGGAAGGAAAGGGAAGTGAAGGAAAAGGAAGGGAAGGGAAGAAAAGAGAAAAAAATATATTAGAAGAAAAGAGAAGAATAGAGAAGGAGAAAAAAGAGAAAAGGGAAGATATAAGAAGAGAAGAGAAGAAAAGTCAAGAGAAGAGAGGAAAGGAGAAGAGAAAAGAGAACTGATGCTGAGAGAGAGAGAGAGAGAGAGAGAGAGAGAGAGAGAGAGAGAGAGAGAGAGAGAGAGAGAGAGAGAGAGAGAGAGAGAGAGAGAGAGAGAGAGAGAGAGAGAGAGAGAGAGAGAGAGAGAGAGAGAGAGAGAGAGAGAGAGAGAGAGAGAGAGAGAGAGAAAGGAGAGAAACAGGAGAGAGAAAACACAGCGATATTAGGTCGGGACAGTGCAGCATATGTATGGAGGAGGAGGAGGAGGAGGAGGAGGCAGGGAAGTCAAGGAGAAAGAGAGAAAGCAAGAGCGAATATCTGAAGGCATTATTTACAGACGAAAGAGCAGACAGAGCGGGTATTAAGAGCGATGATGACCCTAACGTAATGAAGGGGAGATGAGGGCCGCCATGACGAAAATGAAGACAGGGGAACCAGCTGAAGGGAGATGAGGAGAATGGTGGATGCTGGAGGGGGGGGGGGGGGTAAGGTTGGAAATGAAGATGAGGAAGATGGTTGGTAGTAAATGCTGGTGGTTGGAGGGGAGGATGGAGATGAGGGAGATGAGGTAGAGGTGGAAGAGTTGAAGGGAGAAAGGAAGATGGTGGATGCTGGAGGGGACAGGGTAAGGTTGGAGATGAAGGAGGTGAGGAAGATGGTAGGTAGGAGATGCTGGAGGTTGGAGGGAAAAGTTAGAGATGAGGGAGATGAAGACAGGAGAAGCAGGAGAAGGGAGATGAGGAGGATGGTAGGTGGTAGATGCTGGGGGGTAGGGAGGATGGAGATGAGGGAGATGAGGTAGAGGTGGAAGAGTTGAAGGGAGAAAGGAAGATGGTGGATGCTGGAAGGGGGAGAGTTTGGAGATGAGGGAGATGATGTGAAGGTGGAGGAGATGGATGCTGGAGGCTGGGAATGGGGAAAGAGTCTGGAGATGAGGGAGATGATGTGAAGGTGAAGGAGATGGAAGCTGGAGGCTGGGGAGAGTTTGGAGATAAGGGAGATAGAGAAAAGGTAAGCAGTTGAAGAGAGATAAGTTGAAGGTGGAGGATATGGATGCTGGGGGTGTAGGGGAATTTGGAGATGAGGAAGATAAGGCAGAGATGGAAATGGATGTTGAAGGCTGTGTTTTGGTTTTCATCTCTAATATAATATGATTTGATGTTGTTTTTTTACAACAAAGAAGACAGCTCAAGGGCACAAAAAAAAAATGAAACAATAATAAAAAAAAAAGCCCGCTACTCGCTGCTCCTAAAAAAAGAATCAAAAGAGGTGGCCGAAAGAAAGGTCAATTTCGGGAGGAGAGGTGTCCTGATACCCTCCTCCTGAAAGAGTTCAAGTCGTAGGCAGGAGGAAATACAGATGAAGAAAGATTGTTCCAGAGTTTACCAGCGTGAGGGATGAAAGAGTGAAGATGCTGGTTAACTCTTGCATAAGGGGTTTAGACAGTATAAGGATGAGCATGAGTAGAAAGTCGTGTGCAGCGGGGCCGCGGGAGGGGGGGAGGCATGCAGTTAGCAAGTTCAGAAGAGCAGTCAGCGTGAAAATAGCGATAGAAGATAGAAAGAGAGGCAACATTGCGGCGGAATTTAAGAGGTAGAAGACTATCAGTAGGAGGAGGAGAGCTGATGAGACGAAGAGCCTTAGACTCCACTCTGTCCAGAAGAGCTGTGTGAGTGGAGCCCCCCCACGCGTGAGATACATACTCCATACGAGGGCGGACAAGGCCCCTGTATATGGATAGCAACTGTGCGGGGGAGAAGAACTGTCGGAGACGATACAGAACGCCCAGCCTCGAGGAAGCTGATTTAGCGAGAGAGGAGATATGAAATTTCCAGTTGAGATTTTGAGTTAAGGATAGACCGAGGATATCTAGTGTTGAAGAAGGTGACAGCGGAGTGTTGTCGAAGAATAGGGGATAGGTGTTTGGAAGATTGTGTCGAGCTGATAGGTGAAGAAATTGAGTTTTTGAGGCATTGAAGGACACAAGGTTCTTTCTACCCCAATCGGAAATAATAGCAAGGTCTGAGGTTAAGCGTTCTGCAGCCTCCATTCTGGAGTCGTGTACTTCCTGTTGAGAGGGTCTTTTATTGAAAGAAGTTGAGTAATGCAGAGTGGAGTCGTCAGCGTATGAGTGAACAGGACAGTTTGTTATGGAAAGAAGATCATTGATGAATAACAAGAAGAGAGTGGGTGATAGGACAGAGCCCTGTGGAACACCACTGTTGACAGGTTTAGGGGAAGAACAGTGACCGTCTACCACCGCAGAGATAGAACGGCCGGAAAGGAAACTGGAGATAAAGGAACAGAGAGAGGGATAGAATCCGAAAGAGGGCAGCTTAGAAAGCAAAGACTTGTGCCACACTCTATCGAAGGCTTTCGATATGTCTAGCGCAAATGAGAAAGTTTCACCGAAACAGCTTAGAGAGGATGACCAAGAGTCAGTTAAGAGAGCAAGAAGATCGCCTGTAGAACGCCCCTTGCGGATCCCGTACTGGCGATCAGATAGAAGGTTAGAAGTGGAAAGGTGTTTTTGAGTCTTCCGGTTAAGGATTGATTCAAAAGCTTTAAATAGACAGGAAAGTAAAGCTATAGGGCGGTAGTTTGAGGGATTGGAACGGTCACCCTTCTTAGGCACAGGCTGTACAAAGGCATACTTCCAGCAGGAAAGAAAGGTAGATGTTGATAGGCAGAGACGAAAGAGTTTGACCAGGCAGGGTGTCAGCACGGAAGCACAGTTTTTAAGGACAATAGGAGGCACTCCATCAGGTCCATAAGCCTTCTGAGAGTTGAGGCCAGAGAGGGCATAGAAAACATCATTAGGAAGAATCTTAATAACAGGCATAAAGGAGTCAAAGGGGGGATGAGTAGGCGGAATATGCCCAGATTCGTCCAGGGTGGAGTTCTTACAGAAAGTTTGAGAGAAGAGTTCAGCCTTAGAGTTAGATGACACGGCAGTGCTCCCGTCAGGGTTAAGGAGAGGAGGGAAAAAGGAAAAAGTGAAATTGGTAGAGATATTTTTGGCTAGGTGCCAGAAGTCACGGGAAGAATTAGAAGAAGCAAGGTGTTGACATTTTCTGTTGATGAAAGAGGTTTTGGTTAGTCGGAGAATAGATTTGGCACGATTCCGGGCTGAAATGTAAAGTTCATGGTTAGTAGGGGTGCGAAGGCCCTGGAACCTTTTGTGAGCTGCCTCTCTATCTTTAATAGCACGAGAACAAGCGTGATTAAACCAAGGCTTTTTAGCATGAGGAGTAGAGAAAGAACGTGGAATGTATGCCTCCATCCCAGAGACAATCACCTCTGTTATGTGCTGGGCACACACAGAGGGGTCTCTCTCCTGGAAGCAGTAATCTTTCCACGGAAAGTCGGAAAAGTACATCCTTAGGTCGTCCCACCGAGCTGAAGCAAAATGCCAGAAGCATCGCCTCTTCGGTGGATCCAGAGGACGAACAGGAGCGATAGGATAGGATACAGAAATAAGGTTGTGATCGGAGGAGCCCAACGGAGAGAACAGTTTGACAGAGTAAGCAGAAGGGTTAGAGGTAAGGAAGAGGTCTAGTATGTTGGGCCTGTCTCCAAGACGGTCGGGAATACGTGTAGGGTGCTGAACCAACTGCTCTAGATCGTTGAGGAGAGCAAAGTTGTAGGCTTGTTCACCAGGCTGGTCAGTGAAAGAGGATGAAAGCCAAAAGCTGGTGGTGAACATTGAAATCTCCCAAGATGGAGATTTCAGCGAAGGAAGAGTGAGTCAAGATGTGCTCCACTTTAGAGTTCAAATAGTCAAAGAATTTTACATAGTTAGTAGAGTTAGGTGAGAGATAAACAGCACAGATGTATTTAGTAATAGAATGACAATGAAGTCTTAGCCAGATGGTGGAAAATTCAGAAGAGTCAAGGTCGTGGGCACGAGAGCAAGTGATGTCGTTGCGCACGTAGGCGCAACATCCAGCTTTGGATTGAAATTTAGGATAGAGATAGTAGGAGGGAACAGAGTAGAGGTTGCTGTCAGTAGCCTCAGAAACCTGTGTTTCGGTGAGGAAGAGAAGGTGAGGTTTAGAGGAGGAGAGATGGTGTTCCACAGAATGGAAATTAGATATAAGCCCGCAAATGTTGCAGAAATTGATAAGGAGGAGGTTCGAGGAGTTATCAGGACACCTCTCAAGTCGGCAGCCAGAAGGGGAGTCCTCCCTGGGAGAATTTATGGTCCCCTCCCCCCCCCCAGGCAGAGACTCCGAGGCAGTGTTATTGTGCGCCATTTTTAATTTTTAATTTTGGGAAAAGGTGTATGTTGTGTGAATGTAGTGTGGTGTAGAAAGAGAGAGGATCTGTCTTTAGAGAGCATGCTGAACTACTCTCTGGTGTTGATGAGACAAAAGGGAAACGGATAACGAGGACATGGGAAGGGTCTTTGAAGGGCTTCAGCACCCTCCTCGCTTCCCATATATCCTCACCGGGAGTAGCTCACGCTCGTTCGGTAGGTGTCTTCCTACCTCCTCCTACTAGATGGGTATTATTTCTGAAAGTGCGGTTATTTCGGCTTCTGGTCTTAAAATGGGCATTTATACACACGGCGATGCGGTAGGCAAGACTGAGACAATAAAAAGCTGATAAACAAAGAGTAAGGCGTCCCCGTTGTGACCTAATAACCAATACGGACTGTCAGTGTTATACTCCCAGATTTGTTTCATTACTACAGTACAATGATCACGAGGTATATTCATGAGCCGAGTGGAGTGACCGTGGGGGAAGAACCCGCCAACAACACGATATTATGAGGGTGACCCCGCGATATTGTAGAGTCCCTGAGAAGCTACTCGGGCTGATGATGATGATGATTAAGGCAAGCGAGAGAGAGAAAGAGAGAGAGGAGGGGACTGACAATTGATATAAAGAAAACGGAGGACATGGTAATTAGAGGAACATGAACGGCCAAGGGTGAGGATAATTGCTGGAGGAGGAGCAATAACAGAGAGACAGACACAGACAGACAGACAGACAGACAGACAGACAGGCAGGCAGGCAGGCAGGCAGACAGACAGACAGACAGACAGACAGACAGACACAGACAGACACAGACACAGACAGACAGACAGACAGACAGACACACACACACACACAGACAGACAGACAGACAGACAGAGACACACACACACAGACAGACAGACACATAGACAGACACAGACAGAAAGGCAGTCAGATCCATTTAACAATACGAGTAGCTTAGTAACAAGGGACGGAGGAAGGGAGAAAGAAGCAACAAAGAGAAATTCGAAAGGGGGAGAAAAGAAAGAAGAGAAATACAGGAGAGAATCAGTCATTTAAAAAACATACAAAGAAGAAAATTTTGAAAGAAGGAGAAAAGAGAGAAGAGAATAAGGAAAGGAATCATTGGAGAAATAGAGGAAGAGAAACAAAAGTAGGCAGGAAAAGGAGACGAAAGCAAATATTTGAAGTATGAAAACAGATAAATGAAAACCAAAAGGGAGAGAAAAGTGAAGTAGGAAGAACAGGAAAAAAGAAGGAGGAGAGAAAATAAAACTGAGAAAGAGAAAAATAGAGAAAGATGAAAAAGTAGGAAGGAAAAGAAGAATAACAAAGCCAAATATATGAAGTGTGGAAACAGAGAAATGAAAAACAAAAGAAAGACTAGTAGAGCAAGAAGAACAGGAAGAAAGAATAGAATGAAGGAAGCATATTTATAAGGGTTTTTTTGACACGGCCGATACGAGCTGATCGCGGTGAAAGAAACATTAGAACACAACGAGTCTGCAGGGGCCGGTAGGCTTATACGAGATACAAGTAGATAGATAGATAGACAGATTGATAGATAGATAGATAGATACATGGATACATAAATAGAGAAAGAGAGAAACATAATAAGAGAATAGCCCTAAACTTAACACACACACACACACACACACACACACACACACACACACACACACACACACACACACACACACACATTTAAAACACATTTATCATAAGTTTACAAGCTCTCTCGTCCGCGTGTAAATCCTTCTAAGCTGACACGGAATAGATTAGAGTAGAAAAAAAAAACGAAAAAAAATGAGGAAGAAAAATGCATTAGAGAAATATAAGAAAAATAAGCAAGAAAAAAGCAATGGCAGAGAAAGAATTAAAGAGAAAAGCATAATTGAAGGATGATACAAGAAAGCGAAGAAAGGATAGGAAAAAGATATGAAAGGAGTACATTAGAGAAAAGAGAAAAAAAAGAGAAAAATAAGAAAAATAAGCAAAAAAATCAAAGAAATGCGAAGAAATGATCAGAGAAACAACAAAATTCAAGGAAGATTTAAAGAAGAGAATCAAGAATAGGAAAAATTTGAGAGAATAAAAAGGAATAAAACGAAAAACACCACAAAATAAATAAATAAACATAAATAAACATGAATAAAGATGGTTTTGAAACACGAAGAGGAATATAAGGAGATAGAAGGGATAAGAGAAGGAGATTAGAGAGAATAAAAGAAAGATAAACACACACACACACACACACACACACACACACACACACACACAATATCAATTCCTCATCATGGGTACCCTGTTTAAAGCGTGAGAGAGAGAGAGAGAGAGAGAGAGAGAGAGAGAGAGAGAGAGAGAGAGAGAGAGAGAGAGAGAGAGAGAGAGAGAGAGAGAGAGAGAGAGAGAGAGAGAGAGAGAGAGAGAGAGAATGTATGTTCTGCAGAAATACAAGAGGAAGCAACGTTGTCGTGTGTGTGTGTGTGTGTGTGTGTGTGTGTGTGTGTGTGTGTGTGTGTGTGTGTGTGTGTGTTATTGTCTATAATTTCCGCACACTTGAACTTTACGTGTTGTGGAAGAATTCGAAATCCTCCTCCTCCTCCTCCTCCTCCTCCTCCTCCTCCTCCTCCTCGAGATAGTAACACAAACACTCGCCTGTGCTACAATGGGCCGGGTCGACCACCAAGAAAGCCTTCCCCAGCCATAGATGAAACGTAAAGAAATGGAATAAATGAATAAAATGAAAGAATAAAAAGTTGAAGTAATCGTAGTCGTGGTAGTAATCGTAGTAGTAGTAGTAGTAGACGCAACAGTAATGAAACTAATACTGATAGTAATAGTAATGACACAACCAAAACCACCACCACCAACAACAACAACAACAACTTGACCTACTTCCGTACCACCACCACCACCACCGACAACAACAACAACAACAACATCTCTGCATTCTTTCTTACAGGAGCAGAGAATGATGTACTTTTTATTTGTTTTTTTTCTATTTATTTTTGCCCTTAAACTACTTCCTCTACTGCAAACACACACACACACACACACAGACACACACACCTTGTACTCCAGGTCCTCGGGTTCCAGGGCGAAAGTGTCCAGCGCCGTGTCATTCGGTGTGTCCACATAGGTGTAGGTGCGCCACGAGAAGTCGCAGCCCCCCATGTTGATGCGCCCCAGGTTGTACTCCAGACCCTCGGGGGAGTAATAGGACCTGGGGGAAAGGGGGGAGAAGGGAGAGGGTTAGAGATCGTAAGCGGTGGAGGAGGAAGAGAGGAATAGAACGGGTGGAGTGAGGCGTCTTGTATTTATGAGCCACAGGGGTGAATTATGACCTGGGGGGAGAGTACAATACAAATGGGTGAAGGGAGGAAGGGGAAAAATAGTTAGGGAAGAGAAGAGGAAGGTGGGAAAGTTTTGGAAAGTTTCGTTCAGTCGGCGCAACATCCGTGGTCATAAGCCGGAGAGAGACAGAAGGGGAAGGAATTATAGGTGAAGGGAACAAATAGATCCCAGGAGACGGGACACAACCCCCGATGAATACCTGGTACCCATTCATTGCTGGGTGGACAGGGGCATACTGTATCGGAAAAGCCGCCCAAATTTTTCCACTCCGCCCAGGAATCGAACCCGGGCTCTCTCGGTTGTAGAGGAAGGTGGGAATGGAGAAAAAATAGTTGGGAAGGAGTGTTAGAGGAGAAGGGGGAATGTAGGTGGGGTATGGGGCATGTAGGAAGTAGGAAGAGAAAGAAGAGAGAGGAAGAAGGAGAAAGAGGGAGAAGAGAGAGGAAGAAGGAGTGAGAGGAGAAATATGTTAAGGAGGAGAAATATATGCAGGAGATAAGAGAAGGAGGGAGACGAGGAGGATATTATAAAAGAGGAAATCGGTTAAGGAATATAGGAACAGAAGGAAAGGGATAAGGAGGAAGAATTAATTGGGTTATTCATTAAGGACTGGAAAATGAGAAAGGAAGAAAGAGATAAAGGAAGGAAGAGATAAAGGAGAAGAGAAGAGAGGTGATATTGAAGTAAATGCGAAGATAATGGAAAGTAAAAGAAATAAAAGGGAAAAAATAGTAGGAATAAAGAAGATAGAGAAAGAAGAAGAAAAAAAGAAGAGGAAGAAGAGGGAAGCAGGAAGATGATATGGGAGAGAATGATAAGGAGTAAGACGAATAGATGAACGAACGAGACAAAACGAAGAGATTATGAAGAGAGGAGGAAGGAGGAGGAAGAAGAAGACAGGTAAATCGGTTATCTCCATCATTAATTAACTTATCTTCATTATAGGTATCAAAGAGGAGGAGAAGACTAAGATGAGAGGAGGAGGAGGAGGAGGAGGAGGAGGAGAAGGAAGAGGAGGAGGAGGAAGAAGAGGAGGAGGAGGAGGCAGTATGATGGATTTTGCCTGTCGCTTGATATTCAGAAACTCTCTCTCTCTCTCTCTCTCTCTCTCTCTCATCCCTTTCATCATCATCCTCTCCTCTCGCGCTCTCTCCTCTTCCTCTCTCTCATTCCCCCACTCCTTCCCTCCCTTCCCCTCCCGCTCCTCACCGCAGAAGGTTGTCCTGGGCGTCGGGCGAGAGGCTGAGGATGTTGAAGGCGGCGGAGTCGGTGAAGGCGCCGCCCCAACCCTGGATGGTTTGGTAGGTGGTCATGGTGTCGAGGAAGAACTCCACGCTGCGGGGGGAGCCTGGGGGCGAGAGGAGGCAGCAGAGGTTAAAACGGGAAGCCTTGATATATGCGTGGTTAGGGGAACGTTAATCTAGCGCCGCAGAGATGAAATGGTAGGAGATTTTTTTTTCTTTAGTGAGTGGAGAGTTTAAACGG
>NC_066527.1:15310010-15312510 GCF_024679095.1 Eriocheir sinensis
TCACTCGAATTGATTTTATCCGTAAACTGTGTGTGTGTGTGTGTGTGTGTGTGTGTGTGTGTGTGTGTGTGTGTGTGTGTGTGTTTATGAAAAGTAACCCAAACGACTTCACTACATCACACACACACACACACACACACACACACACATATACGCGGAAACGAACTTAAATAAATACATAAAATTGAATGAATAAATAAAATCAAAACATACCCAAACCGACGAGGAGGAGGAGGAGGAGGAAGAAGAGGGAGGAAGAGGAGGAGGAGAAGGAAGATGTCTCCATTTTCACGCGCGGATGGAGAATGAGACGGTAAGGGAAATGAGAACGTGTGTGTGTGTGTGTGTGTGTGTGTGTGTGTGTGTGTGTGTGTGTGTGTGTGTGTGTGTGTGTGTGTGTGAAACTATACACGTGTTTGCCTGTTGCCAGGGAAGGCACAGGTGTGATTACGTGTTATTTCTATAGATAGGGTCTCTCTCTCGATTTAAAGGTTAAGTCAAAAGTGTGTGTGTGTGTGTGTGTGTGTGTGTGTGTGTGTGTGTGTGTGTGTGTGTGTGTGTGTGTGTGTGTGTGTGTGTGTGTGTGTGTGTGTGTGTGTGTGTGTGTGCGTGTGCGTGTGCGTGTGTGTATAAATCGACACATGTTACTTACACTGCTACACACACAATAAATAAATAAATATAGATCAACAAATTAACATCGACAAATATTGAAGATCTATCAAATATTTCATCACATCCCAGAGCTTAGTCTCTACGCTGGGGACAAACAATAATGATAATGATAATGATAATGATAATAATAATAATAATAATAATAATAATAATAATAATAATAATAATAATAAGTCCTTTCAGATAACAATAACAAAAAACAATATTAAAGCTACAAGAGAGAGAGAGAGAGAGAGAGAGAGAGAGAGAGAGAGAGAGAGAGAGAGAGAGAGAGAGAGAGAGAGAGAGAGAGAGAGAGAGAGAGAGAGAGAGAGAGAGAGAGAGAGAGAGAGAGAGGTAAGGCAAGGCAAGGCAAGGCAAGGCAAGGCAAGGCAAGGCAAGGTAAGGTAAGGTTAGGTAGGTAGGTAAGTAGATAGTCAGGAAGGAAGGAAGGATGGAAAAAGGAAGGAAGAAAGGAAGGAAAAATAAAGGAAGGAAAAAAAAGTAAGGGAGGGAGGTAGATAGGTAGTTAGGTAGGTAGGTAGGTAATATAAGGTAGGCAGGTAGATAGAAAGGTAGGAACATGGGCCCCGCTTTGAAGTCGAAAATCAAAATACATACAAATTTCGCAGAGTTCAAAATATTAACTGCAATGAAAAAACACGACTTTGGTTTATGAATTGCATTAGGAAACATGGACTGGCGGGGAAATGCTATCTGTAAGTAAATCCGCGGTGGTGGTAAACCCTTTGAGATGCGGGGTGGTGGTGGTGGTGGTTGGAGGGAGCTGAATGCATGAGAATTGGTGAGTGATAAGCAGATGAATATTGTGATAGGAGTCGTGTTGTTGTTGGTGGTGATGGTGGTGGTGGTGGTGGTGGTGGTAAAGGGCAAAACCCGTAATGGATGAGGATAATGAACTCTCGGTGATGACATTGGTGATGATGATGATGATGAAGGTATTCTTTCTCATTATGTCTTTCTTCTTGTTTCTTTCAGTAATAGAAGTAGTAATGACTGTAATAATGAAGGTGGTGATGACAGTGAAGTGAAGTGGTGAAGGGATGGGAAGGGAAGGGGAGGGAGGGGAGGGGAAGGGAAGGGAATTGAAGGGAAGGGAAGGGAAGGGAAGGAAAGGGAAGGGAAGTAAAGTGGTGAACGGAAGGGAAGTGGGGTGAAAGGAGGGGAGGGGAAGGAAAGGGAAGGGAAGGGAAGTGAAGTGAAGTGAAGTGGAGGTGAAGTATGATCAAGATAAAGGAAGGGAAAGGAAGAGAAGGGAAGGGAAAGGAAGGGCAGTGAAATGAAGTGAAATGACGTGTAGTGAAGAGAAGGGATGTGAAGTGAAGTGAAGTGGAGGTGAAGTATGATCAAGATAAAGGAAGGGAATGGAAGAGAAGGGAAGGGAAAGGAAGGGCAGTGAAATGAAGTGAAATGACGTGTAGTGAAGAGAAGGGATGTGAAGTGAAGTGAAGGTGGAGGACAAGGCGTAAAGGAGTAAAGGAGTCGCGTGAGGGGTCAAAGTCAGGTATGTCCGGAGCATTGTGTGGTCCAGGTGTGCTTTCTCAGGTGTGGGACAAAGGTAGGGGTACAGTCACATAGGTAAGTTCGTATCATACCCCCTAACCTTACCTTGCCTAGACTTGCCTTGCCTTACCTTACCTTACCTTACCTTACCTTACCTTACATTACCGTACCTGAACTCTCCCTTACCTTCTCTTCCCTTCCCTTACCTTACCTTACCTCACCTTACCTTAGTTTCCCTTCCCTTCCCTTCCTTAACATTCCTTACCTTTACCTTACCTTACTTTACCTGAACTCTCCCTTCCCTTCCCTTCCCTTCCCTTCC
>NC_066527.1:15317510-15385010 GCF_024679095.1 Eriocheir sinensis
AGAAGAAAATGAGGAAGAGGAGAATGAGGAGGAGAGGACAGACGGATAAAAAGAAGGAACAAGAGAACAAGAATCAAGACAGAAAGAGGCAATAAAAGAAAAATCAATGAAGAAGAAGAGGAGGAAAGAATAACACGTAATAGAAGGAGGATCAAAAAAGTATAAGAAAGATGAAGAGGAAGAGGAGGAGGAGGGGAAAGAGGAATATAAGAAGGAGCAAGTAGAGACGAAACAAGACCTAAAGAAAAAGCAATACAGGAATAATAGAGGAAGAGGAAAGAATAATATGGAGTAGTAAGAGGAATAAACAGTAAAAGAAGGAAGAGGAGAAGAAGGAGGAGGAGGAGGAAGGGAAATAAGTAAAAGAAAAAAGGAAGAAAGGAGAAAAGATCAGGACATACAAAGAACAATACAAAAATAATAAAAAAAACAAGAAAAAAAATAACAAGAAAAAGTAAAAAGATAAAAAAAAGTAAAGGAAAGAGTAAAAGGAGGAGGAGGAAGGGGAGGAGGAGGAAGGGGAGGAGGAGGAAGTGAAGAGGAAGTACTAGTGTTTGTTATGGACAGAATAGCAGCTGGAGAAGGAGATGGCGGAAGGAGGAGCAGGAAGAAGAGGAAGAGGAGGAAGAGGAGGAGGAGGAGGAGGAGAATAAGGTGGATTATACAAGCTTTGTGGAAGTTTGGTTTGGCCTGGCAGTGCGCGAGTTAAAGAAGAGGAGGGGAGGAGGAGGAGGAGGAAGATGAGGGGGAAGGGGGAAGAGGAGGAAGAAAGGGAGGATGGAAGATGAGAAAAAAAACAGGTTAGGTACGTGTATCCAAATTGAAGAAGCACTAGTGGTATAAGTAGTAGTAGTAGTAGTAGTAGTAGTAGTAGTAGTAGCAGTAGTAGTGGTAGCAGTAATAGTAGTAGTAGTAGTAGTAGTAGTAGTAGTAGTAGTAGTAGTAGTAGTAGTAGTAGTAGTAGTAGTAGTAGTAGTAGTAGTAGTATACAAGTGGTAGTAGTAAAACTAGTAGTAGTAGTAGCAGTAGTAGTACTAGTAGTAGTAGTAGTATGAGTAGTAGTAGCAATAGTAGTAGTAGTAGTAGTAGGGAGGTGGTGGCTGAACGGATAGCGAGACGGCCCCGCGTTCAGGAGGACGCGAGTTCAATCCCCGACCGGTGCCACCAAGCTGGGATTTTTCAGCCGGCGCCGAGTGGCTTAAAACTACCCACATGCTGGCCAGAAGACCACCTATCAACCCGGACTCTAGATTCTAGGATTAAAGATGAGCTCCGGGAGGGCAGCATGAGCCAATGCAAGATGGCGCCACTATAAACACTCGCCTGCGCCAGAACGGGCTGGGCCGACCATCAGGCCCCACCGGGAAGAAGCCTTGGACCGACCATCAGGGACTCAGGATCCACCGGGAAGAAGCCTACCGACGCAACAGGCCAAGACCTAAAAAAAAGTAGTAGTAGGGATCATTTTTTATTTAATTTCATTTTATCTTACGAATTTATTCACTTTATTCAAAAACAAACGCTAATGAACACACACACACACACACACACACACACACACACACACACACATTTTGTCAGTTCTTCTCTCTCTCTCTCTTACGTCTAGAGAGAGAGAGAGAGAGAGAGAGAGAGAGAGAGAGAGAGAGAGAGAGAGAGAGAGAGAGAGAGAGAGAGAGAGAGAGAGAGAGAGAGAGAATAAACAGAAAGATGAAAGAAAGCGTTAATGAGCGCCACAACGGTAGAAGAATAAAAAGGAATTACGAAAAAAAGATCAAGAAAAACGAAAAAAAAAAATAGAAAGCGAAAGGAGGAGGAGGAGGAGGAAAGAATATTGCCGCAACATATGAATAGAAGGAGAGCGAAAGACGAAAAGGGAACAAAGGAAAACAAGAAGCGAACACAAAAAAACACAAAGAAAGAACAAACAACAGCAGACCTGCTGGTCCTTACGAGGTTGTTTGTGACAAGCTACACTAACTATCTAATCAAAGGTGGAAGATGAAGGACAGCAAAGGCGAAGGCTCCTCCCCACCCCCCCATCCCTCCAGCCAAAGCTGGCAGGAAAGGAAAAAGAACCATGCAGCATGGAAAAACTGCATGGAATTTATGTAGGAAAGAGGAAAGAACTACCATTACTGCTACCACTAACCGGGCGATAAAAGCAGACAAGGACACCAGTATTCGAAAGAACTTAACGTTATTACGACAATGAGTAATATCTTAGTTGCTGGTTGGATTCAAAACACTTGTCTAATCTATTCTTGAAGACCGTAACTGTTGTACTATCAACGACATCACAAGGTAGAGAGTTCCAAACATTAACAACTCGATTGAAGAAGAAGTGTTTAGCTTCGTGCGACGAGAATCTTTTACCACCTATCTTCAAATTGTGATTTCTTCTTATTCTATTTCATCGATCAATTGTAAAGTAATCTTCCGCATTAACATCACTGAATTCTTTGAACATTTTAAACACTTCTATTAGATCGCCTCGCATTCTTCGTTTTGATAGGCTGAATAAATTTACTTCTTTAAGCCTTTGTTCATATGACAAATTTCTCAACCTAGGAATCATCTTTGTTACTCTTCGTTGGACCCGTTCCAACTTTTCTATGTCTTTTCTGTAGTAGGGAGACCAAAACTGTACACAGTACTCTAGACGGGGTCGAACCAACGAATTATACAGTTTTAATATTACTTTTTCCGATTTATTATTAAAGACTCGTCCGATGAAGCCAACCAATTTGTTTGCAGTTTTAACTACCTCTAAACAATGCTGACCGGGCTTTAAATCGCTTGATATAGTGATTCCAAGATCCTTTTCTTTACTATACTGCAGAAAGTTGTTGGCCATTCATTACGTACCGAACGCGATTGTTATTTTTTCCGATGTGCAACACTTTACATTGGTCAACGTTAAATTTCATTTGCCATTGATTGGCCCAACGTGCAAGTCGATCTAGATCTGATTGTAAAGCTTCTTCGTCGAGTGTCGCAGTTACTTTACTAGCGATTTTTCTGTCATCAGCAAATTTTGGTACTTTGCAAGTGAGCCCATCATCGATGTCATTAACATAAATTAAGAAGAGCATGGGGCCAAGAGAAGGAGGAGGAGGAAGAGGAGGAGGAGGAGGAGAAAATCGAGATAACAGTACTAGAAGAGAATGAGAAGAAGAACGAGGAGGAAGTGGAGTACGAGAAGAGTTGGAGGAAGAGGAGGAAGCGGAGGAGGAGGAGGAGGAGGAGGAGGAGAAGCAGGCGGAGAGGTGGAGGAGGAATCTCTCCTCTCTCTCTCTCTCTCTCAAGATGGTTTGCACTTGGAAGGAATGATATGCAAAGAGAGAGAGAGAGAGAGAGAGAGAGAGAGAGAGAGAGAGAGAGAGAGAGAGAGAGAGAGAGAGAGAGAGAGAGAGAGAGAGAGAGAGAGAGAGAGAGAGAGAGAGAGAGAGAGAGAGAGAGATATTTACATAGAAAATCAGACCACACAGACCCCATGGTCCAGACTAGGTGGTTTGTCCTTAAACATAAGTGATTTTACATGAAGAGAGAGAGAGAGAGAGAGAGAGAGAGAGAGAGAGAGAGAGAGAGAGAGAGAGAGAGAGAGAGAGAGAGAGAGAGAGAGAGAGAGAGAGAGAGAATTGTTCCAAACCGTTAATGTACGTGAGCAATTAGTGTGTGTGTGTGTGTGTGTGTGTGTGTGTGTGTGTGTGTGTGTGTGTGTGTGTTACATATTGAGATTAAACGCTGTTCTTGCTGCTGCTGCTGTTGTTGTTGTTGTTGTTGTTGTTGTTGTTGTTAGTGATAATAGTTGCTGTTTGAACAAATGACTCTCTCTCTCTCTCTCTCTCTCTCTGATTGTAGTGGGAGAGAAAAGGCGATAACAATATAATAAATTCAGGACACACACACACACACACACACACACACACACACACACACATACATGGGCGTTGAAATAAAACTAACCACAAAATAAAGAAAAAGAATGAGGAGAGAAAGAGAAGAATGAAAGAGAGAGAGAGAGAGAGAGAGAGAGAGAGAGAGAGAGAGATAAACAAAGAAAATATATGAGCTGTTTCCCAAAACATGTAGGAGGTATAACCACTTGAATTACGTCTCTCTCTCTCTCTCTCGTGAGGAGTCTGCTTGCGACATTCTGTATAAAAACAGGAATAAGAGGAGGAGGAGGAGGAGGAGGAGGAGGAGGAGGAGGAGGAGTGGAAGTGAAGGAGAAAGAAAATCCATAAAAATAAGAAAAAGAAGACATAGAAGAAAACCAAAAGAATAGTAAATGAGAAATAATGAAAAGTGAAATGGAAGAAGAAAAAAACAAGAACAAGAAGAATGAGAGAAGGAAGAAAAGAAGAAAAGTTGAAGTAAAGTACAAAAGAAAAAGATTGAAGATAAGAAAAAAACTTCATCTGTTCTTCTCTCAAATGTTATCTTATCTATATATATTCCATTTTTCTCTATTATTATTATTTTCTACTACTTTTCCTTATTTTTTGTTTTCTTAATTTATCTTTCTCTCTTTCCTTCCCTTTTTCCTAATATTTCCTTAATTTGTTTTTATTTTTCTCCCTCTATTATTTTCTTCCTCTTAATTTATCTTTCTCTTTCCTTTATTTTATCATTTATCTTTCCTTCATTTCTATTTTTCTTTTTCTTCCTCAATTAATTATTTTCTATTTTTCTTTATCTTTCTTTCCTTAATTTATCTTTCTTTCTCTCTTTTCTTTCCCTTTTTCCTAATCTTTACTTCATATATTTTTATTTTTATTCCTCTATGAATTATTTTTTTCTACTTTTCCTTTACCTTTGTTTCCTTAATTTATCTTTCTTTGTCTCTTTCCTTTCCTTTTCCTTTTTCTTTCCTTCATTTGTCTTTCTTTTTCTTCCTCTATTAATTATTTTCCTCTATTTTCCTTTATCTTTGTTTCCTTAATTTATCTTTCTTTCTCTCTTTCCTTTCCCTTTTTCTTAATCTTTCCTTCATTTGTCTTCCTTTTTCTTCCTCTATCAATTATTTCTTCTACTTTTCCTTTATTTATTTTCTTAATTTATATTTCTTTCTCTTTCATTTTCTTTATCCTTTATCTCTACTTCATTTGTCTTTCTTTTTCTTACTGTTATTATTTTCTTCTTTTCCTATAGCTTTGTTTTCTTAATTTATCTTTCCTTCTCTTTCCCTTCCTTTTTCCTAATGTTTCCTTCGTATGTCTTTCTTTATTTTCTTATTATTATTTTCTTATACTTTTCCTTTATCTTTCTTTTCTTAATTTATATTTCTTTCTCTTTCATTTTCTTTATCCTTTATCTTTCCTTCATTTGTCTTTCTTTTTCTCCCTCTTTCCTCTCATGTTTTCTTTTCTATTAATTTTCCTTCCATCTATTAATCTTTTTTTCGTTTCATTTATTTTCTGATCTTTTTTCTGCATTTTATTTCCTTGCCTTAATTCATTAAATCTATCACCAGAAAACATGAACCACGTCAGAAAATCGTTGGTTGGGTGAAACGATAAATTGTCCAACAAGTTAATAACAATAACATAACTCCTCCAACACGTACAGTAAGCTAACCGTCTTGCATCCTCTCCACACAATGATGCTACCTAAATAGTAATCACATTACAGGCAGCTAAGAAAAGAGCACGAATAATCACGGGAGAGGAATGTTAGAGGAGGTTAGACTTACCTGGTGCGGAGTCGTATACACGGAAGTCAATCAGGACAACCGAGGAACACTGTGCACACAATCACCACAAAGGTGTAACAAACATCAACAATGAGCTCCCCCAAACACGTAACAGTGATATAACCGTCTATTAAACCTCACCATAGTATTTCACGTATAGCAACAACACAGCCTTTAGGCCAACACTGTGGGGATGTTAAATAGAACAAGGTTAATGATCACCTGGTGTGGGGTCGTGACAGTAGCACAGATGTAACGTAGCACAGCTCTAGACGAGACCAGAGGCGGCAGGATAAGAGCTCCGTCCCCTCTCTATACAGCGGCTTGAACAGGCAGAGAGAGAATCACTTCAGCCCACGAAAGTGATGTCTTCTAAATGAGGACTTCACCACAGAGTGGTGTGGATGTATGTTGCCGGCAGAAGACTGGAGTTCACTGAGGATATTAACAAGACGGAAATCAAACACCACCCATTCTCCTTGCGGGTTCGAAGCGTGCATCGGCAATTCACGTGAAGCATCACGCGTGGATAAGTGGTAGTTACGGTGGCGTGATGTTCCTACGCACACACACACACACACACACACACACAAACACACACACACACACACATACACACACATACGCAGTTATGTGAGGGTTGCCGGCGGCCCTTACACAGCCCCCCAAACAAGAATCTACTGCAAGTAGATGAGAAAGACATTAGATAGGATTATGAGGGTGATCTACTAAGAAAATCAGCACCCACGTTGTCCTTACCAGCAATATGGACAACCCTGAATTTATAAGCTTGCAAGCTAAGTGACCATCTGAGAAGTCTATCTTTCTTTCCCTTGAATGTGGCCAAGTACACCAAAGGTCTGTGATCTACCTCTAAAATAAATTCTTTCCCTTTAAGATCATAATCAAACTTTAACACGGCAAATACAATGGCTAAACATTCCCTTTCGATGGTGGAGTACCTTCTTTCCCGATCAAGCAATTTCCTACTGCCATACGATACGGAATGGGGATGATCGTTGTAATACTGGAGCAGCACTGCTCCCAGCCCGTGGTTGGAGGCATCTGTTCTGAGTACAAAGGTCCTTTGATGGTTTGGGAGCCGAAGAACTGGAGCAATGGAGAGGGCAGACTTGGGGTGGGCAAAGCGGCTTAGCAGATCTTCGCTCCAATGAAGAGGTTCTTTTACACCCTTCTTCAACAAGTCTGACAAGGGACCAGTATACTCAGATGCCTGTGGGATAAACATTTTGTAAAAAGATATTAACCCCAGGAAGCTGCGCAGGAGTTTCTTAGTGGAAGGGGGAGATGCAGTGGTCAGAGCCTCTACCTCGTCGTGCAGGGGCCAGAGATGACTGCCATCCAGTCGAAAACCAAGATACTGGATGGATTCGACCCCAAAGCGGCACTTTGATGGCTTGACGGTGAGGTGATGGTCTCTCAGCTTGCTAAGGACGGAACGAAGAGCGGTCAGGTGCCCTTCCCAATCCTTAGAGTGTATAATGATGTTATCAAAGTAAAAGCTCACATCAGGTAAATCGGCCAGGACAATCCTCATCAGCCGAATATACGTGGCACAGGCAGTAACTAATTCAAATGGCATCCTAAGAAATTCCATCAGACCCAGGTGGGTAGGAAAAGCAGTTAAGGGTTTGGACAGCGGTACTTGGCAATATGCTTTACACAAGTCCAACTCCGAGAAATACTTAGAGCCTGAAAACTTATACAAGTCCTCTTCCATATTGCATGCAGGCTCAGCATGAAATACAGTGACAGAGTTTAATTGACGATAATCAACTGCCATTCTAAAGGAGCCATCTGGCTTTCTTACCATCACTACAGGTGAAGAGTGCTGGGATGCGGAGCGTTGAATGATGCCTTGGTGCAGGAGTGTTTCCACCTCTTTCTCAAAGTAGGGTTTGAGGTGAACTGGGATACGAGCACTTCATCTCCGGGCCGGAACTGACGGTCTTGTGATCTCACGTCAAAGTAGGCTTTATATCGGCGGGCACTTATATTGGCATTTTGTGCCGCTATCTTGGCACACTCTGACAGCTTATCCCGGAGCTCAATTACATACTGGAAACAGCTTCTCTCCTGCCCTTGGATGTTACGATCCTCCCACAAATCTCGCAGAGCAGTTAAAGGTCCTCTCACGGAACGGCCGTATAATAAATCAAATGCAGAGAAGCCAGTTCTGTCTTGGGGAATTTCTCTGAGGGCAAACAAAGTTGGCATTAAATACCTATGCCATTCCTTAGGTTTGTCTTCACAGAGCTTCCTCAGCGAGGCCTTCAAAGGTCCATGAAGTCGTTCAATGCGACCGTTGCTGCTGGGGTGGAAGGGTGTAGTAAAGATAGGCTTTGCACCAAGTAGCTTATGTAGTTCTACGGTGGCGTGATGTTCATACGCACACACACACACACACACACACACACACACACACACACACAGTTATGTGAGGGTTGCCGGCGGCCCTTACATTGTTTCTTTCCTGTCCTAGTCTTTTTTTTCTTTTTTTTTTGGTTTATTTTTGGTTTATTTTTTCTTCTTACTTTATTTTACTTTTCTTGTCTTAGTTTATTTTTCTTTCCTTTCCTTGTCTTTTTTTGTTTTGTTTTTTGTTTGGTTATATTTGTTGTTGTTTTTTGGTTTATCTTTTCACTTCTTTACCTTTCTCTCTTTTCCTCCCTCTCCTTTATTTCCTTTACTTCCTTTACCTTTGTTCTCCTTTCGTTTCCTCTTCTGATATCAACACCAACTTTCGCCCCCTTCTCCTCTTCCTCTTCCTTATCATTCTCATCTCTCTCTCTCTCTCTCTCTCTCTCTCTCTCTCTCTCTCTCTCTCAATAACCTACTCACGACCTATTGAAAAAAAAACTGAATTTTCCTGAATAGAAAATATGAAGTGTTGGAGGTGGAGGAGGAGGAGGAGGAGGAGGAAGAACACAAAGTAACACAAAGGAAGAACAAACAACAGCAGACCTGCTGGTCCTTACGAGGCTGTTTGTGACAAGCTACACTAACTATCCAATCAAAGGTGGAAGATGAAGGACAGCAAAGGCGAAGGCTCCTCCCCACCCCCCATCCCTCCAGCCAAAACTGGCATGAAAGGAAAAAGAACCATGCAGCATGGAAAAACTGCATGGAATTTATGTAGGAAAGAGGAAAGAACTTCCATTACTGCTACCACTAACCGGGCGATAAAAGCGGACAAGGACACCAGTATTCGAAAGAACTTAACGTTATTACGACAATGAGTAATATCTCAGTTGCTGGTTGGATTCAAAATACTTGTATAACCTATTCTTGAAGGTCGTAATTGTTGTACTATCAACGACATCACAGGGTAGAGAAATCTAAACATTAACGACTCGATTGAAGAAGGAGGAGGAGGAGGAGGAGGAGGAGGAGGAGGAGGAGGAGGAGGAGGAGGAGGAGGAGGGGGAAGAGGAGGAGGAAGGGGAGGAGGAGGAGGAAGGAGAGGAGGAGGAGGAGGAGGAGGAGGAGGAGGAGGAGGAGGAGAGGGAGAAGGAGGAGATGAGAAGAAGGAAGAGAAGAATGAGGAGGAGGAGGAGGAAACGTGGAAACATGGAAATGCAGGCAACAGAAAGCCTATTGGCTTATTATGAGGTTGCCCACTTTGGTGAAGTGATCTGCTCAACAGCCACTTGGGGCTTGAGGAGCAGATGAAAGCACCTTGATGTTCAGTTTACTCCTGACGCAACGAAATAACAGTCGATTCGACATTTGAAGGAGTTGATGGTATTCGCATTACTACTTCTGAGGGAAGAAAGATTGTTCCAGTGGCGGATGACTCGGTTTGAAAAGAAACTCCTTCCAATGTCGGCGTTACATCGATTCGACTGAATGGGTAAATCGTTATTTCTAGTTCTTGAGTTGGTTTGCAGTTAAAAAAATTTGGAGTAATCGACGTTAACGAACTTTTTCAGGTACTTGAAGACTTCAATCATATCCCCTCGTAGGCGTCTTTTCTCCAGTGTAAAGAGATTGAGTCGCTTGAGTCGTTCCTCGTACGGTTGAGCCCTTAAGGTTGGTATCATTTTCGTGGCGCGTCGTTGAATCCTTTCCAGTAAATCAATGTCCTTTCTGTAATAAGGAGACTAGAACTGTACTGCATACTCGAGGTGCGGTCTTACCATGGAATTATACAGGGATAGCATCACGTCTGGCGTTTTACACTCGAAGTTCCTCACTATGAACCCGAGCATAGTGTTGGCTTTGTTATATGTTTTTTTACAGTGATTCGCGTGTTTCAGGTCACTGCTGATAGTGACCCCAAGATCCTTTTCCTCCTGCATCGCCTGCAGAGGTTTCCCATTCATGATGTATGTGTGGTTACCATTTCTGGACCCAATGTGCATGACTTTGTATTTCTCAACATTAAAGGACATTTGCCATTTTTCCGACCATTCGATAATGTGATTGAGGTCTTTCTGAATGATTCCGCAGTCGGTCTTTGTGAGGGCCTTTCCCATAGCTGGGCGTTATCGCGATAAGTTATCGCGATATTTTATCGCTGATAACAAAATCGGTTTATCGACCATCCGCTACTTATTTAAATATATATCGGTATCTTCGTTACTTTTGTAACCAAACTAGCGATAATCGCTACTTTTTTTCCGCCTCTCAGAAAAAAAAAACGTTGTCTCCTCCCTACTGCGCATGCGTGGCCCGGTGTTGTATGAAAAAACTTCGGGGTATGAAATATCTTCGGTGATGAGATTTCATGCTTAGATCATGAAAATTAAAACACTAGGTTATTTTTTTTATGCTACTCAAAAATCAATATATCATAGAAAAAAATCATTTAACTTTGCCCCAAAAATGATTATTCACTGCCTCAAATCTGATATTCCATAATCGTTTGTGACCATGCCATGATACTGAAGGCACCCGGTGTTGTGTTATTTGGTGTCCCATCGTCAAAAGCTGGCGCTTTTGTTTACAAACACTGGTCTCTCGTGAACTGCGCATGCTCAGACCATTAAGTGTAGACCTGTTCAGTCTCACAATGCTTTTTTAACACATTAAGAGTTGCTGGAAAGCTGAATCAAACATACAATACCACCATCCTCGCTGTTTCTAAAACGACGTACACTCTGTACATATAAAAACAACTCGTACAGAGTGACGTTCTAAAAACAGCGAGGATGGTGGTAGTGGTACTATATGTCTGATTCAGCCTTCCAGCAACTCATAATTACGGTTTAAAAGCTTTGTGAGACTGTACAGGTTTACGCTTGCTGGTCTGAGCAGGCACCGTTCACGAGAGACCAGTGTTTGTAAACAATTTTTGACGGTGGGGACGCCAAATAACACAACACCGATTCAGGCATTTTTAGTATTACCGTCCATATGTACGTGTCAACGTGTGGTTTTAAGGTTTTGTAAGTTTCCTAAAATACAGATAATGAAAATTTGAATTCATCAGTGTTGTTCTATCTGAAATATCAATATCGTACCGTTTTCGCCTATCGGACTTATCGCTAGCTAGTATCGGAATTGTGGATTTATATCGGGTATCGGTTATCGGTTATCGCCTATATTTGTGTCTCTAGTTAACGAATATCGGTTATCGCCGTTAAGGTTTTTCATTATCAGTTATCGGTTATCGGGAATAAGGTTTTCTGTTATCGTGCCCAGCTATGGCCTTTCCACCCACCTTGGTGTCATCAGCAAATTTCGATATTGTGGATCTCAGTGCTGATTCTAGGTCGTTGATATATATGATAAAGAGGATGGGTCCCAGCACTGACCCTTGAGGCACTCCACTAGTGACTGGAAGCCAATCGGAAGGCTGTCCGTTGAGTAGTACTCGTTGTTTTCTGTCGGTGAGCCAATCTCTTATCCACGCGATCAGATTGGCTCCAATGCCCGCCGAGTGCAGTTTCTTAAGGAGTCGCTCGTGTGGAACCTTGTCGAAGGCTTTCTGAAAGTCCAGGTATATAAAATCACTGGGGATGTGGTCATCCCAGTTCTTATATATACCTTGGAAGAAGTCTAATAAATTCGTTAGGCAGGAGCGCTTGTTTCTGAAGCCATGCTGGGTGTCGGAGATTATATTATTGTCTTCTAGATACTTGATAAGTTTGTCTCTAATAATCTTCTCGAGTATTTTTCCTGCCACTGACGTCAAACTTATGGGCCTGTAGTTTAATGCAACGCTTTTGTCTCCTTTTTTTTAATTCGGTGTTACGTTCGCCATCTTCCAGTCTTCTGGGACCTTGTTCAGTTGTACTGACCGGTTGAATATGTTAGTGAGTGGCTGAAGTATTTTCTGTTTAAGCTCTTTTGATAACCGCGGGGACAAGTTGTCAGGTCCCGTTGACTTGTTCGTGTCGAGTTTGTCCAAGTACTTTTTCACTTCTTGGTCGCATATTGAGTCAATTTCCACGGGCATGATTCCCCTCGGCGGGTCAGGGCTCTCGGGAATGGTTTCGATGTCCTCGACTGTGAATACGGGTGCGAAGTTACTGTTGAGGATTCTGGCCATCTGTTTACTGTCCTGAGTTACAGTTACAGTCTCGTCTGTCAGGGGACCAATGTTGGATTTTACTTTCTCTTTCGATCTGATGTATGTGAAGAATTTTTTGGAGTTGGTCTTGATGTCGCGCGCTATTTGTTTTTTTTATAGTTGCGTTTACTACTCCGAATAAGGGTGCGACAAGCTTTGAGGCTGTTGTGGTATACTGTGTACGGGCTTCGGCCGTGTCATTCTCTTTCATTAGGTTATAATTCCTTTTTTTTTTATTTACTGCCCTTTTTATTTCTCAGGTCATCCAGGGTGGATCTACGGCACCATTTCCACGCCTGGATTCTGTAGGCACTGTGGCCTTCTCTACCCCAAAAGCTGATCTTTGAAGGCGTTCTACGCGTTGTCGATTGTATTGTCGGTGAGGTTAAGTTGGTCCCAGGTCGCAGTGGGAAGCAGCTCACGGGCTAAGTTGAAGTTAGCTTTTTTTGTAGTCTGGCATCACTGACGGATTATCCACGAGTTTGTGACTTATGTTGACATTAAAGCGGATCAAGAGATGATCGCAACCATTAATTTTCTCACCGACTTCACAGTCGCGAATGAGGTCGGGGTCGCTTACTAATACCAAATCCAACGGATTGTTTTCTCTTGTCGGTTGAGTTACAACTTGAGTGAGGAACGAATCCTCCACCATTTCTATAAGCCTGTTACCCTCTCGATCTCCAGTCATCAGTCCCCAGTCAATGTTTGGGCAATTAAAGTCCCCAATTATTACTGCTTCCTTGCCTTATGTTAGAGAGTGAATCTCTTCGTATAGGCCCTATACGAAGATGATGGATCCCCAAGCATGATGAGCCAGGGCAAAGGATCCCATGGCTTGTTAAAGCAAAAAAAACAAGATATCGAGGTTGTGCACTGTGTCATTCATCGTTATGCCTTGGTCTCACGCGGCCTGCCCGAGTCCATCAAGGTTGTTTTGGATGACATGATCAAGTTTGTAAACTTCGTCAAATCAAAAAGTTTGAACAGTCGCATATTCAAAGATCTGTGTGAAGAAATGGGAGCTCATTATGAAAATCTACTGTACCATATTGAAGTTCGCTAGTTGTCACGTATCGGAAAGTCCTTGTTCGTGTTGCTGAGCTCCGCGAATTGCTTCATAAATTTCTGCAAGAGAAAGGATTGTCCCTCACGGATTTGTTTGACGATGAATTATGGGTCACACGTTTGTGTTACCTAGCTGGTATTTTTTGGAGAGGTGAATACCGGGAATTTAAAACTTCAAGGAAGACAGACCACGTCACTGGAACTTCGGGAAAATATTGCTTCCTTTTGTGGGAAATTGCAACTATGGATCAGACGTGTTGGAAAGGGAATTTTTGCACAATTTTCTACATTGGATGCCTTCCTTGATAAGCTGAATTCTGAAGATATACTCAACCACATGAAGACAGACATTAGAGATCACCTGGCAGGCCTCTTAGAAAGCTTGCAAAAGTACTTTCCATCATGTGACAGCGAAAAAAAAAAATATTCATCCGATATTACCGGATATTTGTTCAATGGGGTAGCCTAATTGATAATTGTGAAATTGAATTTTGGGGTAATCACTTGGAAAAGGTTGGGAAACACTGGTATAGGGCAGTGTCGTCGGCTGCCTGTTGTTTTGGGGGGCTGTATACAGTTGCAAGTGTTACTTTCTTATTATTTGCGAGAAGAATAAAAAAGGAGAAAAAAATAGAAAGAAATAGTAGAAAGATGAAAGAAAAATTAAATGGAAAAAGAAACAAGAAAGACATGGAGAAAGACCACTAGAAAGGAAGGAGGAGGAGGAGGAAGGAGGAGGAGGAGGAGGAGGAGGGTAGGAAAAATTTAAAACACAAAATCTGGAGCTCGAAAGACAAATATGGAAATTTTCACAAGACAAAGAAAAAAAGATGGAAAGAGGAGGAGGAGGAGGAGGAAGAGGAGGCGGAGGGAAGAAAGAGAAAGAATAGAAGGATAAGGGAATAAAGAGGAGGAAACAGAAGAACAAATGAAAGACGTAGAACAAAAATAAAACAATAAAAAAATAATAATAATAAAAAGAAAAATAACAGAAAAAAAAACACAAGGGTTAAAATTACTAGAAAAAAAAAACAAGAGAATGAGAAGAATAGGAGGAGGAGGAGGAGGAGGAGGAGGAGGAGGAGGAGGAGGTAAACAATCGCAGGTAAATGTTGACAAAGGAGGTGATGAAAGAGCCGACTTAAGATTCATTATATTCACCCTCAGATTCATGGCGAAGAGGAGGAGGAGGAGGAGGAGGAGGAGGAGGAGGAGGAGGAGGAGGAGGATTTAGAATTGATTACTGTTGTTGTTCTCAGTTGTTGTTGTTTTTGAGTGAGATTAGTCTATTCTTGACCCTCTCTCTCTCTCTCTCTCTCTCTCTCTCTCTCTCCATACGATAAATGACAGAGAGAGAGAGAGAGAGAGAGAGAGAGAGAGAGAGAGAGAGAGAGAGAGAGAGAGAGAGAGAGAGAGAGAGAGAGAGAGAGAGAGAGAGAGAGAGAGAGAGAGAGAGAGAGAGTTGATAGTAGTAGTAGTAGTAGTAGTAATAATAATAATAATAATAATAATAATAATAATAATAATAATAATAATAATAATAATAATAATAATAATAATAGTAATAATAATAATAATAATAATAATAATAATAATAATAATAATAATAATAATAATAATAATAATAATAATAATAATAATAATAATAATAATAATATGTGAACAGAGGCAAATCACATAATTATCATAAGCTTTTAGAGACTTGACCAAACATATTCTATTTATTTCATATATTCACTAAGTCAGGTATTCAGTCAGTCAGTCAGTCAGTCATTCGGTCGGTCAGTCAGTCAGTCAGTAGGTCGGTCAGTCAGTCAGTAAGTCAGTTAGTCAGTCAGTCAGTGGCTCAGTTGATCAGTCAGTCAGTCAGTCAGTCAGTCAGTCAGTCAGTCAGTCAGTAAAGTCAGTCAGTCAGTCAGTCAGTCAGTCAGCTGGTCGGTCAGTCAGTAAGTCAGTCAGTCATTCAGTCGGTCAGTCAGTGGGTCAGTCAGTTAATCAGTCAGTCAGTCAGTTAGTAAGTCAGTCAGTCAGTTAGTAAATTACATGGTTGGTTAGTAAACTATTTATCAAGCTAGCAAATCATAAGTCAGATATATAATTTGTTGGTTAGTGAGTTACAGAATAAGTTAGTTAATTAGTTAGTTAAATAAGAAGATAGATAGATAGATAGATAGATAGATTGATAGATAGATAGTTGATAATTTAAATAGACAGTACGTTAGGTAAGTTAGTTTGATATTTTCTGTTAGTCATTTATTTTTTGGCATCCTAAGAAATTTTAACGATCACACACACACACACACACACACACACACACACACACACACACACACACACACACACACACACACACAAACGTACAATATCATAGCTTTCCAAAAACAAACAATAAAAAAAAACTCAATCAAGATATGCATTTCTTTAACAATCAATATATCTTTTTTTTTTCAAACCTAATTAGTAAAGATGGCGGTGGTGGTGGTGGTGGTGACGGGGGGGGGGGGGGGACACGTGAGACAGACACCGGTGAACTTTCTCTTAATTAGTCCCGGTTCACCTCTCTCTCTCTCTCTCTCTCTCTCTCAGGTGACACACAACTAACCACATTTGTCTCCGAACTTTCTCTCTCTCTCTTTCTCTTTATTTTTTCTTTCCTTTCTCTCTCTTTCTTTCTTTTCCTAAATTTCCTCCTTTCTTTTCCTTTCCTTTCCCTGAATTTAATTGTTTCCCTCTTTCTTTCTCTTTTGCTTCCTTTTCTTCCTTTTTTTCTTCTTCTTTTCCTTCGCCGGTAATAGACTTTCCTTCTCTTTTTCTTTATTTTCTTTCTTTCTTCTTTTTCGCTTTATTATCTACTTTCTCCTTTCCTCCTTTTCCAAATTTCCAATATATAGCTTTCTCTCTCTCCATTCTGCTTTTTCTTTCCTCCCTTCCTCCATTTATCATTCTTCCTCCTGTTTCTCTCTCTCTCTCTCTCTCTCCCCTCTTCTTTTTTTTTTATTTGTTTTTTTATCTGTCATCAAAATTTCCTCTTCTCTCCCTTTCTCCATTCCCTCCTCTTGTTTACCTTTCCTTCCCCTCCATTAATATCTCGTTTCCTCCTCCTCCTCCTCCTCCTCCTCCTCCTCTTCTATCCCTTCCTAGCTTTCCTTTTTCTTTCCTAATTCTTTTCTTCTTTCTTAATACATTTTTCTTCTCTTTTTGTTTCCTTTTCACTCATTTCTCATCTGCTCCTCTTCCTCCTCCTCTTCCTTCCTCCCTTTCTTTTCTTTTCCTTCTGCCATAATTCCAATCTTTAACACCCTGTCTTCTCACAATCTTCTTTCTCCTTCTCTTCTTTTTCTTACTTTTTTTAAGCTTTTGTACATTTTTTTATTTTTCCTTCTTCCTCCTTCTTCAACTTTTCTCATTCTTTACCTCTCTTTCCTTCTCCTCTTTTCGCCTCCTTTCGTTCCATCCTTACTTCATTCTCAATCTCCTTTCCTTCCTTTTCCTCCTTTTTTTCAATTTATTACTTTTTCTTTCCTTCCTTCCAACCTTCCTTCTTTCCTTCTTTTCTTCATTCATTTATTCATTCGTTGCTTCTTCTTTCCTTCCTTCCTTCCTTCCTTCCTTCCATCCCTCCTCCTGCTCTATCCTCTCCCTATCTTCCTGTTTTCCTTTTTTTTATTTCCTTCTGCCCCACTTTCCTCTCCCTCTCCCTCTCTCTCTCTCTCTCTCATGAAAACACTGACGAGCACAAACAAAAAATATATATAACAACACCCAGCGTCATCACACCGTATAATGAAAGCCACCTTGTTCTGGGGCTAACCATATTTACATGTGAATGATGTGTGTGAGGGGAAAGGATAAGGGGAGGAGGGGGGGGGGCAGGGGGTGAAGGGGGGGAGAGGAAGAAAGGGGAATGAAAGGGGAGGGTAGATAGGAAAAAAGGAGAGGGGATTAAGGTAGATAGGGAATAGATGAAAGGGGAAGGGAGGGGAAGGAAGATGGGATGAGGGAAAGGAAATGGAGGAGGGAGGAAGAGAAGGGAAGAGGATGGGGAGAGGGGAAGGGGAGGAAGAGGAGGAAGGAATGGGGAGGAGAGATGAATATGGATATGAAAAATGAAAGAAAAGGAAGAGAGGAATGGGGAGAGAAAGAAGAGGAAAGGGAGAATGGACGAGGAGAGAAGATGGGAGGAAAATCCGGGAAGGGTGGAGGAAGAGAGAAGGGAAGGGAAGTAAGGGGAATGAATGGGGGAGGGAAGAGGGAAGGAAGGATTGGAGAGAGGAAGGGGAAGGGAGAGGGAAGGAAGAGGGGACGGAAAGTGAAATGAGGAGAGGGAAGGAAGAAATAATTAGAGGAGAGGCAAAGGGAGACTAAAAGGATAGGGAGGAGGAGAGAGGAAGATTGATAAGGGGCAAGGGACGAAGGGAAGGGAAGAGGAGGGGAGAGAGGAAGGGAGGAAAGAAGAGGTTAAAGGGGAGGAGAGGAGGTCAGAGAGGATATAACCACACCCCCCCACGCACCCCACACACCCCACACACACAGAGTTTAATCCCCTTCAAACTATATTTATTAACTATGCTCCAATGCGGTTGATCCCTTTGGGTGCCTCCAAGCCGCAGCGCACTCCACCATTAACACACACACACACACACACACACACACACACACACACACACACACACACACATAGGTACGTGGAAGAGAGGAAAGGAAAATGAAAAGTGAAGGGAACGCAAGGGAAAGAAGGAAGGAAAAGGAGGAGAATGGGAGAGAAGAAGAGGATTGAAATTAGGAAGGAGAGAGGAAAAAGGGAAGGGAAGAGAATGGAAGGGAAGGGAAGGAGGGGAAAGGAAGGGAAGGGAGGGGAAGGGAAGGGAAGGAAAGGGAAGGGAAGGAAGAGGAAGGGAGAGGAAGGGAGGGGAGGGAAAGGAAAGGAAGGGAAGGGAAGGGAAGGGAAGGGAAGGAAGGAGCATGAGAGATAAGGAAAGGAAGGGAAAGGGGAAGGGAGGGAGAGGAGAGAAGGGGAAAGAGAGAAAATGTGAAAAAAATCTGATTAATTCATAAGCAAAAATTTGAAGGATGAAATTATATATAAATGCAACGAGGACATGAGCGAGTTAGAAGCTACATGAATAAATAAATAAATAAATAAATAAATAAACAAGTAAATAAGTAAATATATCTCAGATTCTGAAAAAATAAACAATAAAAACAGGGAAAAAAACATATAGAAGTAAAAAAAAAAATGAGAGAGAGAGAGAGAGAGAGAGAGAGAGAGAGAGAGAGAGAGAGAGAGAGAGAGAGAGAGAGAGAGAGAGAGAGAGAGAGAGAGAGAGAGAGAGAGAGAGAGAGAGAGCATGCTAGGAATTTCAATCTTTAAGTCTACCAAATTTCCTTTTCGGAGAAGTGTCAAAGTGGAGATGGTGGTGGCGGTGGTGATGGTGATGATGGAGGTGGAACGAAAAAGAAGAAAGAGAAATACTGAGAAAGAATAGAAAGAAAGAGAAGAACTGGGGAGAAGAAGAAAGGGAGAGAAGGAAAGAGAAGGGAAGAGAAAGAATAAAATATGACACGGAGGGAAAAAGTAAGAGTAGAAAGGAAGGTAACTGAAGAAGGAAGAGAACAGGAGGGAGATAAAAATGGAACAAGGAGAAAAAAGTGAGATGGGGAGAAAGAGATAAAAAAAGAAATGCGGAAAGAAAGAAAAAAAGAAAAAATAAGAGTAGAAAGGAAGGTAACTGAAGAAGGAAGAGAACAGGAGGGAGATAAAAATGGAACAAGGAGAAAAAAGTGAGATGGGGAGAAAGAGATAAAAAAAAAGAAATGCGGAAAGAAAGAAAAAAAGAAAAAGAGAGCAGAAGGAAAGGTAACTGAAGGAGGAGGAGAATAAAAGGGAGAGAAACGGAACAAAGAATAAAAAGAAAAAGGGGAGGAAAAAGAGAAAGAAAATGCTGAGAGTAACAAAAAAGATGGAATTGGACAAAAAAAAATTGAAAAAAAAATAAAAGAATTAGAAAAAAAGAAAAATCTAAAGAAATAAAATAAAACACAAAACAGATAATTCACCTTAAAAAATAATAAAATAAACACGATACTATTATTATTATTATTATTATTATTATTATTATTATTATTATTATTATTATCAAAAAGAAACTCTGGCTTCTTTTCTTGGCTTTTAATCCTAAATGTCAGGAGGATAAGTAGGAGGAGGAGGAGGAGGAGGAAAGAGGAAGGAAGAAAGGAAGGAAGGAAGGAGGGTTGATGGGGCGATGAAGGAAGGAGAGGAAAGAGGGTACGTGTGTGTGTGTGTGTGTGTGTGTGTGTGTGTGTGTGTGTGTGTGTGTGTGTGTGTGTGTGTGTGTGTGTGTGTGTGTGTGTGTGTGTGTGTGTGTGTGTCTACTGAAGCGTTAAGGTCTAAGATTACTGAAAGTCGATCCGAACTTTATAACAGTCTCTCTCTCTCTCTCTCTCTCTCTTATGTATGACTACTTTCCCTTTTCATTTCCTTTTCCTTTTGTTTCTTTTCATTATTTCCTTTCATCTTTTTTATATATTTTTATTTTATTTTATGTCAAAAGCGAAAAGTTTAGGCAATATGTGTTTGTTTGTGTGTTTGTTTGTTTTTGTAATCATACCCTGTAATTTCGTGGTGTGTGTGTGTGTGTGTGTGTGTGTGTGTGTGTGTGTGTGTGTGTGTGTGTGTGTGTGTGTGTGTGTGTGTGTAATATCGCCTTAATTACAGTGTCAGTCATTTCTGTGCAGCTACTGGTCAGAGTTTACATGAAATACGCACACACACACACACACACACACACACACGCACACCAATTATTTCAGAGTGGTTCCATATCAAATTAAACAACAACAACAACAACAACAACAACAACAACAACAACAACAACGAACTAATTAACTTTCCCAAACACGCAATACATCAATAAAAGCAATACAGGACAGTTGTAACATAAGATCATTAACCGGAGGAAAAATAATGCCAATAATAACAATAATATGATAACAAATAAATAACAGCAATAATAACAACCCAGAACACTTTTTCAGCATATCATTTAAGGGACAACTAACTAAAACCTCAATTATGTGACGGAGATGTGCACCGCAGCCACGCGCACCTAACTTTACATTACCTTACCTTAAAATTTGTAACGCTATTAACAAACCTCAATCCATATCCAGAAAACAATAATAGCAATCCAGAACACTTTCTCAGCATATCTTAAGAGGGACAACTAATGAAAACCTCAGTTACGTTACGGAGATGTGCACCGCAGCCACGCGCACCTAACTTTACATTACCTTACCTCAAAATTGTAACACTATCAACAAACCAAAATCCATATCAGTAAAGCCAAATAGTCACCCCGTTAAAAAGACACTGATGGACCTAAAGTAACAGCAGCCACCAAGACTGAACTGTTTCCTTTGCTGTAAAAAAAAAAAAAAAAAAAAGCCTAACGGGACGCGTATTTCCCTTTTCTGTACGGGTATGTGGGTGGGTATGTGAACAGGGCAGGTTAGGTTAGGGCAGGAAGTTAGGTTAGATTAGGGTTTAGTTAGGGATATACTGGGAAATTTTGAGTGCGAATTACAATGAGAGTATTTACCAGAACACCCCGTGGTTAGTTTCGAAGGTATATACAGCCGAGCGTCTTCATTCAGGAACCACAACCAGTACCAGTAGAGAGATTGGGAATATGCTACCAGGACCATAAGCCAAACGTAACAACAACAACAACAACAACAACAACAAGAAAAAAAAAGAAGTAGAAGAAGAACAAGAACAAGAAGAACAAGAAGAACAAGAAAAACAAGAAGAAGAAGAACGACCAATAAATGCCAGTGATAGGTACGGCTTCCTAGCATACGAGGGCTTGGTAGCGTGCAAGGGTTCCTACCAACACAGGGCTGTCATTATTAAGTGCGTGCTGGTGTGTCTGGCCTCCCTATGAACGGCCCTGCCAATTATCGAGTACCGAAGCCAACTCAAGCGGAGCCACACTGACTTAACCAGCGACACATTGAATAACAGATCTCTGAGTGGCGGCGAGAGTGGCATTGAGTGAACCGACAACTTGTGCTGACTCTGTTATTATTGTTGTTGTTATTATTATTATTATTATTATTATTATTATTATTATTATTATTATTATTATTATTATTATTATTATTATTATTATCCCAAAACCAAACTCTTTTTCTCTTTCTCTATCTCCATCTTTACCAATAGTCGTTTTTCATATTTTTTTCTTCTTTTGATTTCTGGTCACCTCTCTCTCTCTCTCTCTCGTTTATGGTGTGGAGGAGTTATCACAATCAAATGGAGTGGAAATTTTGGATAGCGTGCACACACACACACACACACTGAACCATTCAATGAGGGTATCCATGTGTGTGTGTGTGTGTGTGTGAGAGAGAGAGAGAGAGAGAGAGAGAGAGAGAGAGAGAGAGAGAGAGAGAGAGAGAGAGAGAGAGAGAGAGAGAGAGTGTGTGTGTGTGTGTGTGTGTGTGTGTGTGTGTGTGTGTGTGTGTGTGTGTGTGTGTGTGTGTGTGTGTTTGGGTACAAGATCTTGGGTCCAAGTCAACAAGATCCCTCCCTCTCTCTCTCTCTATCTATCTCCATATATCTATTTGTCTCTCTCTCTCTCTCTCTCTCTCTCTCTCTCTCTCTCTCTCTCTCTCTCTCTCTTCATCTCTCTCGATTTGATGAAGTGCCAAAACAGTAAAAAAGTAATCTCGAAAACATCTAGGACAATGGAGAAAAGGAAAAACGAAGGAGGAGGAGGAGGAAGACAAAGGCCGAAGGAGGAGGTGGGATCAACAGAGGACAGATAGGTATAAGGCGTGGAGAGAGACTGAATCAAAACATAATCTCAGGGGCTTTCGATTCTCACAACAACCATTTCCAAAGGCGACCAAGGAGGTTAGTCGAGATCTCATGAGTGTTTCTCGTATACATGGTGGAGAGGCCTTGTCAAACTATCACTAGGCTCATAAAAACTACCCATGGAAACACTAACACAACCTCTACGAAAGCCTTATCTAATGTGGGTGTGGACGCCTCGAAATGTTTGAGAATAGAGGACTGAGTTAAGCCCATATTTCCAGACATTTCGGGACTTACAAAACACACATATTTAGGAAGACTTTCGTAGAGGTTGTTGTGTTAGTATTTCCATGAGTAGTTTTATGAGACTGGTGATGAGTTTGACAAGGTATCTGCACCATGAACACGAAAACACTCACCGAACCCGACTAATCTCCTTTGTGGACTTTGCGAGAGCCGATTTTTTTTTTTTTTTTTTTTTCTATGAATGCTATGTTAGGTTGTCTATAAAAAAATTAAGGGCATACATACAAACACACATATTTGATAGGGCTTTCGTATTCCCATGGGTACTTTCACATGTCTGTAGATAAGTTTGATAAGGTGTCTGCACCGTGAACACGAAAACACTCACGGGAACCCGAATAACCTCCTTTGTGACCTTTTGAAGTATTTGTTGTGAGCGCCTAGAGCGTCTGAGAATCCGGGCCTGTCAGATTAAGGGTCATATTTTAAAACATTTCGTCGCCCAAGTTCACATAGTTCACATAAGTTGAGGGCATTTCCAGGAACAGTTTTATGACCCTGGTGGTAGTTTGACCCTTCCTCAGTAGCATTGTAGTGCGGCGACTATGTCTGATGAACGAGCCTTCCATAACCCACTTAGCCAGTGGGGTACCCCTTTGGCCGACTCGGTAAGGAGTGGCTCTCCCGTCACGCTGGTCGCGGGTTCAATCCCAGGCAGCCGGCAAATACCCTCTCCTTGTCTTGATTTACGTCTGAAAGGGACATTGTGGAGTTATGTCTCAAAGGGACATTGTCAACACACAGAATTTAATCTGCATAGGGGGGAAAGCCGTGTAGTGCGGCGACTATGCCTGATGAACGAGCCTTCCATAACCCACTTAGCCAGTGGGGTACCTCTTTGGCCGACTCGGTAAGGAGTGGCTCTCCCGTCACGCTGGTTGCGGGTTCAATCCCAGGCAGCCGGCGAATACCCTCACCTTGTCTTGATTAATTTCTCGTTTGTTTCGATACACGCAGAGGACGTGTTGGAGAATAGAAGAGAGAAAATGAAACCTCGGGGCACGACAGAATGAGCCTAAAGAAACACTCATTAGAACTCCGATTGATCCCTTCTTTGACCTTTAGAAATAGTTGACGTGAGAAGCGAAAGTGTCTTATAAAACCGACATTGATATTGGCGAGTGCTTGAAAATGTTTGTAGTGTGTGAATGCTTTGACTAGATGTACTTTGATGTGTATGAGGCCCTTGAATGTGTGCAAGTCCTTCGCTTTGTTTATTCTGTTGGTGAGTAATCTCGTTAACCTGTTTACCTGTCTGTATATGCACGTTCTCTTAATAATCTTAGCACCTTGATTTTACCTGAGAATAACTGTTCTTAAATAATGAAAGAACGACATCTCCCTCCCTCTCTCACTGACGAAGAAATAGTTAGACATCAATACCTATCTATCTATCTATCTATCTATAACTATATATCTATATCTATCTATCTATCTATCTAAAAGTAAAATACTGATAAATATAGAAATAATAAAATATAGAATAGAAGAGAGAATAGAAATTAGATTGTACAGTAAACAAAAATACAATCTGATACAGTAAGCAGGAATAGAATAATAAAGAGTAACATTAGAATAACAGAAAACGCCGAATAAAATAAAATAATAATAGAAAGAATAATAGGAAATAGAGTAACGAATGATAGAAATGATAATAATGTGCTTAGTATTATTTCTTTTTTTGGTCAAACTGATTTTTTTTCTTCATTTTAAACATTCTCTTCTGTTAACTTAAAGATTGATTAGGAAATAGTAACGTGACTCTCTCTCTCTCTCTCTCTCTCTCTCTCTCCAACACGACTTCCTGTTAGATTACCCAAAGTTAAGCTTACACCGATATTCTCCTCCTCCTCCTCCTCCTCCTCCTCCTCCTCTTCCTCTTCCTCCTCCACCTCCTCCTCTCGTCGTCTTACTCCTCCTCCTCCTGCATTTCCTCTTCCAGCTTCTTTTTCTTCCTCCTCCTCTCCCTCTTCCAACTGTTTCTCCTCCTCCTCCTTCTCCTCTTCCTCCTCCTCCTCCCGGAAAAGAATGTTCTCTCCACCTTCTCGCTGCCCTCGAGAGAAATTAAAACTCTCTCTCTCTCTCTCTCTCTCTCTCTCTCCCAGCTTCCATATTTTTGCTTGCTTCCTTTTTTTTCTTGCTTTAATGCTGCAACTCATCTTCTTGTCACCTCCCCCTCCTCCTCCTCCTCCTCATTTGCATACCTATTATTTTTTTATGCTTATCTTTATTTATTATCACGATTATCTTCTCTTTCTTCTTTTCACTTATTTCCTCTTAGTTTTCTTTGTTTTTTCTTGTTTTTTCTGCTTTTCCTCCTCTTTGATTTCCTTCCTTTTCATCTGTTTCGCTTCGCTTTTCCTCCTCCTCCTCCTCCTCCTCCTCCTTTTATTGGACTTAATATAGGAAGTTATATTATAGGGGCAGAATTTCTCCTTCTTAAACTTTTTCTCCTCATCCTCCTCCTCCTCCTCATCCTCCTCTTCTCCTTTCCTTCCCTTCTTCCTCCTCGCTATCTATTATCTTTTTTTTCTCTTTTAACTCGAAAATATTCTTTAATTTTTCTTTTCCTCGTCCTCCTCCGCTTCCCCATTTTCCTTTTCATTTCCCTCCTCCTCCTCCTCCTACTACTCCTACTCCTCTTCTTCTTCATGGCTTTCGTCACATCCCGAAAGTTGCTACTTAATTTTTTTTCAACACTTTCCTCTTCTTCCTCCTCCTCCTCCTCCTCCTTCCTCCTAAAGGTGAATGCACGCGGATCAGGTAAACCTCTTAAGAATATGTGTGTGTGTGTGTGTGTGTGTGTGTGTGTGTGCCTGAGTGGGTGGGGGTTATGGAAATGAAAGGAGGAGGAGAAGACGAAGAAGAAGAAGAAGAAGAAGAAGAAGAAGAAGAAGAAGAAGAAGAAGAAGAAGAAGAAGAACAACAACAACAACAACAACAACAACAAGAACAAGAACAAGAACAAGAAGAACAAGAACAAGAACAAGAACAAGAACAAGAAGAAGAAGAAGAAGAAGAAGATGAAAAACAAGAACAAGAAGAACAAGAACAAGAACAAGAAAAGGAAGAAGACAAAAGAGTAACAACAACAACAAAGACTAGGAAGCTATTTCGCAACAGAACATATGACCTTTTTTCTTTCCTACTTTCCCACTTAACGAAAGGAGAATGAGGAGGAGGAGGAGGAGGAGGGAGGGAGGGAGGAAGGAAGATGCAAGAGAAATACTGCTCTCTTTCAACATTCTTTCTAACATTCTTTTCTTAATGAATGAAAACTGGGCCATTGAACGAGAGAGAGAGAGAGAGAGAGAGAGAGAGAGAGAGAGAGAGAGAGAGAGAGAGTAGGCTACATGAGATTGACTGATTGATAATTGATATAATAGACATTTAATTAAACTACATCATAATCACAACAACAACAACAACAACAACAACAACAATAAGAATAATAACAGTAGTAGTAGTAGTAGTAGTAGTAGTAGTAGTAGTAGTAGTAGTAGTAGTGGTAACAATAATAATAATAATAATAATAATAATAATAATAATAATAATAATAATAATAATAATAATAATAATAATAATGATAATAATAGTAACACCACAAGGTAAGTTTAATCCCATTAGGAGCCAAGCAATAACAAGTCTCTAATCCACATCAGTCGCGGCTTTATCCACACAGGAAAAGAAAGTAATTACCTCCAATTCATTTACTAAAGTGAACTGAAGCGAAAAGAAACAAATTAAAGGAAACAAACGCGTCGGTGTGTGTGTGTGTGTGTGTGTGTGTGTGTGTGTGTGTGTGTGTGTGATTGATTGATTGATGGTGAAAAGTTTGTTGTTGTTGTTGTAGTTATAAAAAATAATAGTTGTGGTAATAGTAGTAGTAGTAGTAGTAGTAGGGGGAGGAGGAGAGGGAGGAGGAGGAATAGAAAAGAAGGGAGGAGAAAGAGGAGGAGGAGGAGGAGTAATTACTAACATAAAAATCATCCCTCATTCCATTACCACAAAACAAAAACTTATTAATTACGTCCATTTGCAGCTTAAATCCCTCACTTAATAACAGCATTAGGTGCATAACAAGCTACAATGAGCCGGCAAAAAAAAAAAAAAAAATCGCCACATAGACTATCATCCAGGAAATACAAAAAAAAAGCTAATTACCTCATTTCACTATTTTTAAACACCTTCATGAAAACATAATAGGCTACGTAAGGTTATATGGATAATTAAAAACATTCCATTAACCACAAAATGAAAAGAATATCAATTGCCTCATTTTACTATCTAAACCACTTCATAATGACAAGAGTATAATAGTAGGCTACATTTTGGGCATATAAAAAAAAGTAATAATGATAAAAATAAGGTTATATGGATAATTAAAGACATTGCATTAACCACAAAATGAAAAAAAAATCAATTGTCTCATTTTACTATGTAAACCACTTAATAATAAGAGTATAATATTAGGCTACATTTTGGGCATATAAAACAATAATAATGATAATAATAATAGTTTTCACTTCATTTCACTACTTAAAGCACTCCATAATGACTCAAGTATAGTATTAGGCTACACTGCAGATATATAGTGTTCAAGATTTACTTTACTGTACCCACGAAATGCAAAAAAGTCTTATACCTTATTTAATTTCAGTTTTTAAAAATCTTCAGAAATATTAAAGTAAAATTTTAGGCTATATATTAGGTATGCAATTTTCAAAATTTACTTTATTACCCACGAAATTCAAAAATAAATAAATAGATATATAAATCATACCTTAATTAATTTCACTAAAATCCCTTCACAATAAGTATAATATTAGGCTACGTTTCGAGATATAATATTCAGGACTTATTATATTACCCAGGAATGTTTTTAATAATCTTATAATTTGACCAATTTCACTACTTAAATCCCTTCATAATCATAAAGTATTCTCCCCTCATTCAATCCCCTACATAATGGGCGTAATGACATCGAAATTATATGATATAAAACCACAATGAACTACTGTAAAAAAATAAAATAAAATGCTGTATCACTTCCCCACGAAAACAAAAACTAGAATTAGTTCCATAATAGCCTTCCTTCCCTCCTTCTATCCCTTCATTATGAGCCTAATAGCCACGCCACACAACACATCACTAGCCCATTAATGACCCGGGCTTAATGCTCCTGTTAATTCATGCAAACGAGGGATGACTGATATAATTACAGGGATTCCACTTCGTTAATAGGCCCCAGTAAGGCTTTTTTGGGGGTAAATTGAGGCTATCGTCGTCATTGTTGTCACGTGACCTCTTGACCCCTCTCTCTCTCTCTCTCTCTCTCTCTCTCTCTCTCTCTCTCTCTCTCTCTCTCTCTCTCTCTCTCAATAGGGTCTGTAATGTCTGATTATCTATGTGAATCTATGTAAATATTCTCTCTCTCTCTCTCTCTCTAACGAAGGAAAGATAAAGGAAGGGAAAAAAAGGGGGAATTAAGAACAAAGAAATTAATGAAGGAAAAATGAATGAAGGAGGGAAGGAAGGAAAGAATTGATTGATTGATTGATAGTTTATTGTTGCAAGTACAGAACAAAGGAGAAGGGAGGAGCATGCCATCCCAACCCCCAGGCAGTACAGAGTGTGATTATACTACTAAGGATACATGTGTAAGTAGCACCAGGAAACTAAAAAGAGACAACGGTGGGGGACAAGTGCTAAAAAAATAAAGGCCTTGATATAGTCAAGGGAGCAGACATAAGGGACTGTACATATGAACTACAATCTGGGGGCAAATGCAGGATACTCACTAAGCACAGCTGAAAGAACACTATTGTTAATGAACCAGCCCACCAGCCCAGGCAGGTCCCAGTGGCCCCGTGGGCGGTAGGCACTAACAGCAGAACATTGCAGGACACAGTGTTTGAGCGTGTGACCCCCTGGCCTGGCACACAAGCGGCAAGGTGCAGGGTCAGCCCCACCGACCTCCCAGTAATATCTGTAGCCTAGCCTCAGCCGCATCACCACCAGATCATAGGATGCACTAAGCCTGCCATAAGTGTGGGTGCAGATACTTGATACCTGGGCATAGTGAAAGCTGGAGGGACTACCATCCTGACACCTCAAGGCAAGCTGATTGGTAACAGACTCACTAACAAGGGATCTAAGTCTATTTTTAACATAACTATAGGTGGAGTCAACCCCTGGGTGTACATTGAGATCATCAGAGGCAGCACGAGCAAGTCTGTCTGCCTTTTCATTATGGGGCAGCCCAACATGTGAGGGCACCCAGATGAAGTGAAGGAAAGAAAGTTAAAAAAAAAAGGAGGAAAGAAAACAGGAGCATATAGAAAACAAGAACAAGGAAAACATAAAGAAATAAGAAATAAAGGAAGAGATCGAGGTAGAAAGGATAAACACACAAACATACAAATGAAGGAAAGTTAAAAAAAAAGGAAAGAAAACAGGAGCATACAGAAAACAAGAACAAGGAAAACATAAAGAAGTAAGAAATAAAGGAAGAGATCGAGGTAGAAAGGATAAACACACAAACATACAAACAAGGACAACAACATCAAACAGCAAAACATAACATATCACTCACTATTTTCTCCTCTTCTCACCTTCGCCGGAGCTCCAAAGTCACGCCCATGCACACCTGTCGCCTCCTGCAGTCTTGGAACAGGTGTGGGCGGCGGCAGGACAGGTGTGTGGGCGGCAGGTAACACTTAATTAACAGGTACAATGGTCACGTGTTTCCCTCACAGTCCTTATGTTGCTCTGTTGGTTGGTTGGTCTTTCTCGGCGGACTGTTCCCTTTCTTTTGTCTATTTATCTTTGTTTATCTTCTTTTCTTTGTCTTTCTTCTTTTGATATGTTAATTTCTTCTTATTCTACCTTTCATTTGTCTCGCAGGTGAGTAAACCGGGCAAGACCATGATGGGGGAAGACAGGAACTGAACACGTAATATACCGGTAGCCTTCAGGGGATTTATTAGAGTAGTCGCCGTTTTTATTCCTCTACACTTGAGGCCTCGCAGAAAACAAGTCCACTAAAGGATAAACTCTACTGCTTCATCATGCTACACCTTTTGAGAGTGTGTGGCAGCCCGGGGACATGTGGACATCACCCCCTATCCGAAATTGACCTCTCTTTTTTGGCCATTCCTCTCTACGTTCTTTATAGGAGAAGTGCTTAGCTGGCTTTTTTGTTATATTTTGCCCTTGAACTGCCTCCTTTACCTCTCTGATTCTCCCTTGTTGTTTACCTGCATCAATAAACTATCAATCAATCATTCAGTTCTTTGGGCCGTGCGTGTGGAGAAATCTCAAGCCCCCTGTGACATCAAGATCAAGAACAAGATCGTGACCCGTAACAGCAGCCAAGACCAAGACCAGACAAGCAGCAGCTGAGTGGTGTTGACAAACGGTGTCGCGGTGATTGGAGGTGACTGGTGATGATGGTGGTGATGAGGGTGTACAGAGGTGGTGGTGGTGGTGATGAGGTGAGAGGTGGTGGTGGTGGTGGTTATGAGGGTGTACTGAGGTGGTGGTGGTGGTGGTGTACAGAGGTGGTGGTGGTGGTGGTGATGAGGGTGTACAGAGGTGGTGGTGGTGGTGGTGATGAGGGTGTACAGAGGTGGTGGTGATGAGGGTGTGCAGAGGTGGTGGTGGTGGTGGTGTACAGAGGTGGTGGTGGTGGTGGTGATGAGGGTGTACAGAGGTGGTGGTGGTGGTGGTGGTGATGAGGGTGTACAGAGGTGGTGGTGGTGGTGGTGATGAGGGTGTACAGAGGTGGTGGTGGTGGTGGTGATGAGGGTGTACAGAGGTGGTGGTGGTGGTGATGAGGGTGTACAGAGGTGGTGGTGGTGGTGGTGATGAGGGTGTACAGAGGTGGTGGTGGTGATGAGGGTGTACAGAGGTGGTGGTGGTGGTGGTGATGAGGGTGTACAGAGGTGGTGGTGGTGGTGGTGATGAGGGTGTACAGAGGTGGTGGTGGTGGTGGTGATGTACAGTGGTGGTGGTGGTGGTGGTGTACAGAGGTGGTGGTGGTGATGAGGGTGTACAGAGGTGGTGGTGGTGGTGGTGATGAGGGTGTACAGAGGTGGTGGTGGTGGTGGTGGTAGCAGGGTTGCCACCTTGAGCTAAGAAAAATACGGGTTAAGATTCGTTTTAGGTCCGTGCCAGTATCTTAATACCTACCTTATGAAACATCAGTATCTCTTCATATATCTATTCTACAAACCTTCAACAGTCATGGAAATGCTTTGAAAATCCAATTCAAGGACTTTTTTTTTACTCTTGAAAATAGGGGATAATGTTTACGAAAGCACGTCGCCTCCTCTGGCGACGTGCAGCCGGTGTTGCGAGAAATACCTCCTCGCTGAAATAAGTAACATATACATGTGGGGGGGGGTCCAGGGGGGGGCTATGCCCCCCCTGGTTAGAAGGGGGGGTCAAGGAGGGCGCAGCCCCCCCCCATTAGGAGGTCGGAAAGTTCTGTTGGAGTAGTTTAAATATGCTCCCCGACCCTAAACCCTCTGCGAGCTATTTTACGGCTGCGGCGGCTGCTGCGTCGTCGCGGCCGCCGCCAGAGGAGGCAACGCGCTTCCGTAAACATTATCCCTTATTTTCAAGAGTAAAAAAAAAGTCCTTGAATTGGATTTTCAAAGCATTTCCATGACTGTTGAAGGTTTGTAGAAAAGATATATGAAGAGATACTGATGTTTCATAAAGTAGATTATGAGATACTGGCACGGACCTAATACGAATCTTTACCAAAATACAGAACATATCTATTTTAAGGGACGGGTACCAACCCAATTTTTTTAGCCTGCCTGGACATGACAGCCGCTCCCCGTTGCTGGTGGAGGCAGGGGGAGGGACCTTATGTCACGTACTGTACACGTATTTCAGAACGACCCTTGACAAACACATTAATTTTACTGACTGGTTTTGAGACTGACCGAAAAATGCCATCACTACAGATTTAAAATACTGAATTTTATCTTCTTGCCCATTCAGGCAGTCATGCACGGAACAAATGCCGTTCTGTGTTGGTTCAAAACAGAATGCAATATCTCGCTCTAAAATACGGAACGCTTCTGTATTCTGAGGAACGGGTAGTAACTCTCTACTGTCACTACTCCACCTCTGTCCCTGCCTGACCGGCAGCCGCTGCCCGCTGCTGGTGGAGGAAGGAAGAATGTTGGGGGGGGAGGGGCCCTGACATTGCGTTGCTTGCTCTACATGTATTTTAGAACAACCCATGACAAATACATGATTTTACAGACTGTTTTTGTGCTTGATTTTTGTAGTTTTAAATTTCAAATTTTAAAATCCTGAATTTTATCTGCTTGACCATCCAGACAGCCAGTTACGGAACAAATGGCATTCCGTATTGGTTTAAAATGGAACACATCATTTCATCCTCCAATACAGAATGATTCCGTATTTTAAGGGACGGGTGGTCACCCTAGGTGGTAGTGGTCACAAGTGGAGGTTATGGCGTTGGTGATGGGGGGTACAAAGGTGGTGGTGGTGGTGTATATAGGAAGTGGAGGGGAAGGAGAAGAGAAAGGACAGGGAAGAAAAGAAAGGGGAGGAAAAGAAAAGAAAATGACAAATGGAAAAAAATAGGAGGAGGAGAAGGAAAAGAAAAAGTTAAAAGAATCGATAAAGGAGGAAAAAATTAGGGCAAATCAATAAGTAGAGTAAAAAAAGTAAAGGTATATAGGGTAAAACTATCCCCTTGTAAATTTATGATAGAAGATAATAGATAATCCATCACCTTGAGAGTAGAAATTGAATAAGCATAATAATTCTTTGGCTTTACATATTTACTGATTGTATTTTTCTTATCGTCAGGAGCAAGAGAAGATCCTGTTTTACTACCCCAAGACAGCCGACCTCGACACACAGGTGCGGCAGGTGGGGCTCGCCGAGGCCATGACGCGCTTCTCAAGGTGAGGGAGAGGAGAGAGGAGGCGGTAGATAAGGGGAAGAGTAGAGGGGTGAGAGTAGATGAAAGGGAAAGGCAAGGGGGAGCAGAGGTGGAAAAACATATTCAAGACTTGCAGATAAAGGTTTTGAAATTTGTACAAGCATCATTTTATTCTCCCGACATTTGCTCTAGGCGAAGATTTGTAGATTCTTAGGTCGGTATTATAAGACACTTTTGCTTCTTACATCAACTATTTCTAAAGGTCAAAGAGAGGGTCAGTCAGGTTAAAGTGAGTGTTTCTTGAGGTTCACGCTACAGAAGAAGGGTCAGACTACCACCAGGGTCATAAAACTACTCCAGGAAATGCCCACAACTACTACGCAAGCCTTGTCAAATATGTGTTCTTGGGCAGCGAAATGTCTTACAATATGACTGTTAATGTTGTCACTTGCATAAACTTTAAGCTAGAGTCCACCTCGCATATCGGGGGCTTGGAATCAGATGCTAGAGAGATTGTTGGGAAAAGACTCATTCCACGCATTCATTTTTAGTGGTGAGATAGGTTAGGTTAGTTTCAACACCGTCACCCCCTTCTTCACACCCTCCCACTCACATCACCTCCCTTCACCCTCTAACTCTCCCTTCACACCCCCTTCCACTCCTATCCCTGCCTCACCCAGCCATCCATCCCCTCATGATTTTTTCCCCAAATATTTGCTTTAGATAAATGGTATTGATTCCTGAGCTCTTCTGACCTTCATATCCTCTGCGCCTTTGTAGTTTTTAAGCGACCAACTAAGCCACCTCGACCACAACTCTCCTTTCCTTGTCCCCACAGCACATTCAGGAAGGACGGGGACTGTGAGGCCGTCCACACGCAGAAGACGAGACAAGTGTTCCTGCAGCCCGAGCCCAACATATGGATGGTGTTGGTAAGGGGCCGAGGGGTGTTTGGCTATATATAACATTCTTGAAGGTGGTGATGGAGGTAAACGTATGCATTTTTTTCTTATGATTTTTAGTGGTTAGATAGGTTAGGTTAGGTTAGTTTCAAGACACTCACCCCCTCCATCACCTCCCTCTTTCTCCCTTCACAATCTCCCCCTCCTTTCATACTCCCTTCACTCTCTCTGCCCTTCCCTCACAATCTCCCCCTCCCATCACACTCTCCCTCTCCCTTCACACCCTTACTCTCCCTTCACACACCCTCTCTTTACATCCCCTCCCACTCCTACCACTGCCCACCCTCCCTTTCACCCTCTCACTCTCCATTCACCTTCACACCCTCCTACTGCCTTCACACCTTCACCTCTTCACCCCTTCTTCCCTTCCAGACAGTGAGTATCGGGTGGGTGTCGCGCATGAGGGAGTCCGGGCCAGTGCGTGAGTACCAGAGTGAGGGTGTGCAAGACGTGGTGCTGCGGGCCTGTCTCTCTGCCCTCTACCGCTCCTTGGCCCTCAGACACCACTCCTTCGCCCAGCTCCACACCTCCAAGGGCATCCCGGGACTCAAGGACACGCTGGACAACTTCCTGACATCGGTGAGTAGATCTGTTTTTTTACATGTCCAGAGCGTGATCAGACCATGGTGAACCACGGCACGTGCTGGTAATCAACACAGCACTGAATATTAACACCTCCGCCCCCCACAGTACATGTCCTCGGTGGAGCTGGGCGTGGGGGACATCCTGGCGGTATGGTCCGGCGTGTCCTTCCTGCCGCTGGACCGCCAGACCTTCCTCAGGATACACTGCTGCCTCTCCCTGCTGCAGGCCACCTTCCCCGCCATCACCCACACAGCCTTCTTCTACAACCACCACGTAGTATGGTGAGCGTGGGTGTGGGTGTGAGTGTGTGTGTGTTCACCTGTCTGCTGCAATTGGCATGGATTTGGCTTTCACTGGTAGCCTGGTAACATACTGTCCCAGGTCTTTCTCTGCCTCTGTGGTGGATAGTGGAGTGTTTGCCATGTGGTATTGGTATGCTGGATTTCCCCTCCCAAGGTGCAGGACTACATTTTTCTTCATTGATTGTAGTAGCCACTTTTTGTTCCATTCCTGTAGCTTGGTGATGTCTTCTGGTAGGAAATCCACAGTGAATGGGTTAAGGGGTCCTACTGGTCATCACTATAACATAACAGTTGAAAGTATATTCCCAAAAAATGGAAACTTTCACATACATGATGTTTTTAATGTATTCTATTGTTTTTTTATTTTAGAAGGGAAAGCATTCTTTACATCACAAGAATCAGTCAGTTCATACCTTATTCATAAATCAGTATATCTGAATTACTAAGATTTACTGTTACTTCAGCATTCATTTACTAATTTTCAGATTACATTCTCTTATCAAAATGCCTTCTTTAACCTTGGTAGCTGCGGGAATCATGTTTCTTAAAGGCCCCTCAAAGTGAGAAAAATGAGAAAAAATCATCACTCTCGCAAACCATTTCATAATATGTATCAAAGCATTTGTGATCAGTTTATGCATCATCTATTTTGGGGGGTTTATATCATGGCACAAATTTGGCCCATCACTGGTACACGATAAAGCCACAAATTTGGCCCGTCTCTTCTTCCAGGTTAAAATTTGTTTAGGCTTATACACCATGCTGCTTCAGAATCCAAAATGCAGGATAAATTTTTGAAGCTGATTAATTAAAATGAGCAATATCTTCCACACCCTTCTTGTGTAACAGCCTGTGCTCTCTTGAGTCCCCTACCACCCAAGGGGGAGGCTCCTGCAACACCTTCCCCCTCCTCACACCACCGGGGGAACCTCTTGCTGCATGTCTCCCTTCCCTCCCCTCCCAGGTGTGGGATGGCCATGGAGGACCTGCGCTCCCTCTCCCAGTACCTCACCACCCAGCTGCTGCCCGCCTCCCGCCACCACACCACCACCAACGCTCACCACCACCACCACCAGCAGCCAGCCTCATCATCATCGTCAACATCTCCCACGTCTTATCTGTCCAGGTGATGATGGTGATAGTGACAGTTTATTGTTTTATTTTCTTGTACACTTGACTTCGGTTAGGGAATTTGTGTCTGTAGAATAAATTTTGGGGGATTGTATTCAAAACAGTAACTATATATGCACCCAGTAAATTTATAAATGCTTCTTTACTAATCAAACTTATTATCTGACACAGTGAGCTCTTCCTTTGTTGATTTGTGCCATAAGTTCCTGCCAATTATGTGTTTGAAGATACCCAAAACTTTACCTAATTTAACTTAACCTAACAAAACCCCAAACAGTTACTATAGGTCTGAACTTGCAAAATTCATATATGCTTCCTTACTAATGAGACTTCTACACAACAAAGTGAGGTCATTCTTTGTTGATTTATTCCACAAGCTGCTGGCTATCATGTGCTTGAAGATACCCTAAACTTAACCTAACCTAACAAAACCCCAAACAGTTACTATAGGTCTAAACTCATAAAATTCATATATGGGTTATTCTTTGTTGATTTATACGTCTGAACTCACAAAATTCATATATGCTTCCTCACTAATGAGACTTCTATACAACAAAGTGAAGTCATTCTTTGTTGATTTATACCATAAGGTGCTGGCTATCATGTGCTTGAAGATACCCTAAACTTAACCTTACATAACATAACAAAACCCCAAACAGTTGCTATAGGTCTGAACTAACAAAATTCATATATGCTTCCTTACTAATGAGACTTTCTATACAATAAAGTGAGGTCGTTCTTTGTTGATTTCTACCATAACTCGCTGGCTTTCGTGCGCTTGAAGAGACCCTTGACCTTACCTAACTATAACCCAAACAGTCACTATATATAATTGAGGCCCCGTGTGGAGAAGTATCTCAAGCACCAATTTTTAAAACGTCAGAAAAATAGCTTCCAAAGTTTTGGAAACGTAAATCATGAATAACTTTTTTGTCATTGAAGCTAGGAGCATTTTGAAAACATCGTTTTAAAGTATTTTTCAAGACAAAACCTCTGATGTTAGTTACAGAAAGATTAAAAAAAAAGTATACAAACAAACATACAACAAGTAGACAAACAAACAACCAAATGATCTGTTTATGACATCATGAGCAGATTCACTCACACAAAGTATTACTGGTTTGATTACTAACACAGAAAAACTAACGTAATGTCAAACAAGCAAACAAACAAACAACAAATAAAAAAATCAGTTGTTTGGAACTAGTTTTTTGTGTTTCTAGGCAATAAGAACTCAAATCCAGTAGTGATTGTGTATTATTCTGCCCATGTTGTCTTCCAGACACAACCAAACAATAATAAAAACAAGCAAACAACAAACAAAACAGGTAAGCGGTTATTCAATTTCATGCTATTTTTTTCTCCCCAAGCCCGAGTCATCACACAAAGTATTACTGGTTTGATTACTAACACCAAAAAACTCGCTTGCATGGCTACAGTGCGCTGGGTAGGGGAGCACACGTGACCACCACCACCACCGCGGCCGGGAGCTTGGGACACTCCTCCGAGGCACGTCTCGCCTGGGCGTGCGAGTCAAGCGAGCGTGCAGTTTCACCTTTCTGGTTTTGGAGCATTTCAACCGAATTGCGAGTGACGTTTTGTCCTTTCCGACATGCTGAGATTGAAGTAGAAGGGTGAAAATAGTGCTATATGTGCTTAACTCCAAACCGGCTATTGTGTTGCTTGGGACACTTCTCCATGCAGGGCCTCAATTATGCACTCAATATATTCATAAATGCTTCCTTACTAATCAGACTTATTATATTGGTCACACAGGTTCATGGGGTCGGCGGGTGTCACACCAAGCCTCCGAGTCCACGTGACAGACAATAAGGGGGAGCAGAAGCCACACCACCTGCTGCTTTATTCTCTCGCCGGCATCACCGTCTGCATTACCTTCGATGGTGGGTAGGGGAGAGAAAAGAAGGGGGAAGAACGGAAGAGAGGAAGGGAGGCTGCTGGGTGTGGGAGGGGAAAGAAAGGAAGAGAGGAAGGGAGGCTGCTGGGTGTGGGAGGGGAAAGAAAGGAAGAGAGGAAGGGAGGCTGCTGGGTGTGGGAGGGGAAAGAAAAGGAGAGGAAAGAAAGGAAGAGAGGCTGCTGGGTGTGGGAGGGGAAAGAAAGGAAGAGAGGAAGGGAGGCTGCTGGGTGTGGGAGAGGAAAGAAAGGAAGAGAGGAAGGGAGGCTGCTGGGTGTGGGAGAGGAAAGAAAGGAAGAGAGGAAGGGAGGCTGCTGGGTGTCGTAGAGGGAAGAAGGAAAGAAAGGAAGAGACCTGACCAAACCTGACCCTATTCCTCTTTCCACAGAATCAGAAACCCTCACACCAAACCTTTACGAGAAGATCGACAGACTACTTGAGCCTAAGATCTCACAGCTGGCGAGCGACATCGGTGAGCAGGCCAGCAGGAAGGCGGGCAGTGGGGGAGGAGGAGGAGGAGCAGCAGAAGGAGGAGGAGGGGGCGGTGGTGGTGGAGGAGGAAGTAGTAGTGGTACGTTCCGCTATGTGTACCACAACCACATGAACCTAGCCACCAAGAGCACTGTTCACGCCCCACACCAGCCACTCCCCGCCGAGGTGATGAGGACCATCGCCGACATGCACTGCGACATGAAGAAGTAAGTGTGTGTGTGTGTGTGTGTGTGTGTGTGTGTGTGTGTGCAGTAGACAATCTATTTGACGCGAGACATTTACCATATTTTGTGGCGTATAACGTGCACCTTTTTCAGATAAAAAATGCCTAAAAGTTTACCCCTGCGCGTTATATGCCGAAGGTACAACTTTTTTTTTCTTCTTTGGGGTGTTTTAAGTTGTTTTTTTTTTTTTTTTTTTTTTTTTTCCCAATTACAACTGCAAACTTACTTTATTATTGTTTGTGATAGAATACAGGGCGATCAAATAACTACTATAAAAAAAATGAAATCGGTGGAGGGTCGCCCATGCCTTGTTGTTATCCTGCTTCTCCGTCGGCGCCCGATTAACACCCCAGCTGCCATTTGCATTGTTTTGACTACTAAGGTACACTTGCCAATTCGAAGCAGGACATGCTGGTGGTCCACACACCACACAGTTGATCAATAAATAAATAAATCTCCAATCCATGTTCCAGCACTGTTCCACACACATAATAACTTTATTCTTGATTGGTTCACACTAGAGTGTGTCTGGGCTCCCCCTCCACCCCCAACCACCACCACATATAGCAACACGCCAACACAGCAAGCCAACAGCAAAGCCAGGCATCCAGAACGTGCGTTGCGCGTCACCAGAACCGTGTGAATTGTGTCTTGCCTAGTTGTCTGTCATAACCTATGAGTGATGGTGAGAATAATATGCTTATTATGATATCAGAAGCTGTGCATCATCAGTATGTACGGGGATGTATTTCTCACAACACCAGCCCGGCCGCCATTTTCATTGCTTTATTCAATGACACTTGTCAATTCAAGCAGTACAGGTTACACCAAAAATATCTCAATTTTGGGAAACTGTACATCGTCAATGTTCTTGAACCGTACATATTTCAGAGCATTTTAACTTTTTTTTTTTCCAAAATTGTTGTCTTACAGTTTGGGCTGCGCATTATACGCCGTGAAATACGGTAACTAAGAAATTCTCGCTGAACGAAGGTGTTCCTTCAGTAAGATTTATTGATTCTGGATGGCCATGAAGGTGGCCAGGGGATTTATCTTCTCAGGGGTCCTGCATCTCAGCCCCAGAACTGGGTTGCTTGGGCAAGGGCCTGAAGCCCCTCTCTGTAAAGCCTATCCATGCCAAAAATAAGTCGAAAGGAAGAGGATGGGACTGGGTCATCATCCTCCTCAATGGGTGAGCTTGCTGCCTGCGACAGGTGGAAGGCACAGCCTACGGGACCCCTGCATATTGATGGTGGAAGGGCCCCTGAGCCTTTTCTGTTGTGGTGGGGTGGCTACATTTGGTGCTGATCTCACCTAATCTTCTATCTTCCTTCTCACACACTCTCTCTCCCTACCCATCACCCATGGGCAGCCAGAGGGAGGGGGACAAGGAGGGACAGTTGCCCTGCCTTGGAAATCTGTTACATTCTCATTTAAGTCAGTCATTAATTTTATCTGCTCACTTTCTAAGCTCTATGAATCACATAATCTTTATTGAAGCACTCACATGACAAGTTTTAAGTGATTCTTCTTACCTGCTGTCTCACACACCCTCACTCTGCACTTTCCCCCTCAGGTGCCGCAGTGGGGAGTTGGTGGTCAAGACTGCGCAGGACCACTGGGTCGTTGGCCGCTGCGGGGATGGACGAGAGTTCTACGTGGTCCTCAACCACAAGAATGCAAACTTGGTGGAGGTGACGGGTGAGTGAGGAAAGGGTTGGAGGGTCTTGATATAGATTCTCTTTCAGCAGTACAGAGTAGAATGACTAAAATGATCCAGGGAAAGTTTTGCAAGAGTTTGGGTTGATAGACGGTCATCAGGGGTAGTCTTAGACCACTCGGCGATGATTGAAAATTGTTGGCTTGTAGTGGCGGGCGGGATATGAACCTGGGTCCTCCAATACACTGTGCCTGCATGCTGACCACTCAACCACCACCTATTATAGCATGACACAGTAGGCCATTATAAGGGGTACTATCTTTACAGGAGCAGTGTGATAGAGATTTTTTATTCTTCTCTACTGAAAAAAACAGTTCAGAAGCTGTTTTTGGTTTTGAGTTGGCAATAAATGATATATCTTGTTACTCCTATCATTGTAATTATAACATAGGGAATAGTGTAATCTCTAAATCAAATTGCTCTCTTTCTTTCTCTCACCAGATGAAGTGAGTCGGATGTGTGCAAGTCACTTCAGCAACATATTTATGATAGAGTAACAACACCACCACCACCACCACCACAGCGACTCCGGAAGTGGTGGTGAATGGTGATGATTTGGTGTTGGGTGAGGAGGCTTCATGTGTGTGTGTGGGGAGGGGGGGTGGGCTCAAGAGAAGTAGGGAGAGGAGGAGGAGGAGAGAAGGGGAATATTCAAACAGGAGAAGAAATGTGTGTGTGTGTGTGTGTGTGTGTGTGTAGAATAATGGAAAAAGGAATATTACAGTGTCTCTATAGGAAATGCATAATAAAGAAAAAAAGAGAAAAGAAAAGAAAGTTGGAATAATATAAAAAAATAGAGAAATCCAAAGTATATCCATCCAAAAGTAACTAATAAAATAATAATAATAATAATTAATACAAGCAAAAAAATATGTAAGTCCATTTTAACCTGGTAGCTGCAGGGACCATGTTTCTAAAAGGCCCCTCTAAGCGAGAAAAATGAGAAAATATCATCACTCACGCAAACCATTTCATAATATATATCAACGCATTTGTGATCAGTTTATGTATCATCCATTTTGGGGGGGTTATATCATGGCAAAAATTTGGACCATCGCTGGTACACGGTAAAGCCACAAATTTGGGCCATCACTGGTACACGGTAAAGCCACAAATTTGGGCCATCACTGGTACACGGTAAAGCCACAAATTTGGGCCATCGCTGGTACACGGTAAAGCCACAAATTTGGGCCATCGCTGGTACACGGTAAAGCCACAAATTTGGGCCATCACTGGTACACAGTAAAGCCACAAATTTGGGCCATCACTGGTACACGGTAAAGCCACAAATTTGGGCCATCACTGGTACACAGTAAAGCCACAAATTTGGGCCATCACTGGTACACGGTAAAGCCACAAATTTGGGCCGTCGCTGCTTTCGGGTTAATCTGAATTCCACTTGAGAAAAAAAAGTTATATAATTATATGCAAAGAAAAAGAAGGCAATTAGATTCTTCCAAGACAACAGTGAATCCTTGAAGGCATGAATTTGAAGTCCCAGAAAAAATAATGTTAGAAATTTTTGGAGTGAAAGAAAATTGTAAAAAATAAAAGACGGTGGAATAAGACTTCACTGTTTTTGTTTATTTATTTATTTATTTTATTTATTTATTTTGATAATGAGAAAAAGAAAAAAGTGATGAGGTGAAAGGCAGCTGTCTATTTATTATTACTATTATTATTATTATTATTGTTATTATTATTGCTATTATTCAAGTTGTTGTTATTGTTGATGCTCTTGTTGTTTGTTAATTCATGTCATACCTCAAACTGGAACCTACATATTTTTTTTTTTTTTTTTATTATTATTATTATTTTTTCTACATTATTTATTTATTTGTGTTGGTTGTCCTTCGCTTGTTTTTTGTGTTGCTGTTTGTGTGATGAATGTTTCTGTTTGCGTTTGTGTGTGTGTGTGTGTGTGTGTGTGTGTGTGTGTGTGTGTGTGTGTGTGTGTGTGTGTGTGTGTGTGTGTGTGTGTGTGTGTGTGTGTGTGTGTATATGTTTGTGTGTGTGTGTGTGTGTGTGTGTGTGTGTGTGTGTGTGTGTGTGTGTGTTTCTGTGTGTGTGTGTGTGTGTGTGTGTGTGTGTGTGTGTGTGTGTGTGTGTGTGTGTGTGTGTGTGTGTGTGTGTGTGTTTTGTGTGTGTGTGTGTGTGTGTGTGTGTGTGTGTTTCTGTGTGTGTGTGTGTGTGAGAGAGAGTTTTGTGTGTATATGTGTGCATTTTTGTGTGTGTGTGTGTGTGTGTGTGTGTGTGTGTGTGTTCTTGACCACATATCACATTCATCCTCATTTATTCCATGTTTTATGTGTATATATTTCCTGCTAAGTTAAGGTTGTGAGACGTTGATTGTTGCCCAGAAGATGAAAATGATAAATACTGGAAAAAAAGGGAGGAGGATGTATTTTGGATTTATTGTGGGGGGTGGGGGGGGTCTTGTTTCATATTTTTTATTTACTTTTTTCTTGTGTTTTTATTTCACTTTTTTTACTTTTTATTTTGGTTTTCATGTCTTTTTAATGTGTTTTCTTTTTTTTTTTTTTTTGAGGGGGCGGGGGGCTTCAAGATATCTCAATTACAGTAAAAATCTATTCATACATTCCGTTATCTCAGTTTATCAATACAATCTTAGCGAGAGTAAATGACGTCCATGAAACTGAAACTTGACCCATTAGAAAATTTGATGTTAGGTCGGTATTCCAAGACACTTTCGGTTCTTGCATCAGCTATTTCTAAAGCTCAATGAGGGGGTCAGTCGGGTTCTGATGAGTGTTTCTTCAGGGTCACGGTGCAGAGGAAGGGTCACACTACCACCAGGGTCATAAAAGTACTCCTGGAAATGCCCACAACTCCTACGAAAGCCTTGTCAAATTTGTGTTCTTGGACGGCGAAATGCTTAATAATACAACCCTTAGTCTGAAACTCTTGTAAACTATTATTATTATTATTATTATTATTAGTTTTATGCGTTGTTTGTATTGTTATTATTTTTCTTTATTACTTATCTTTATTATATCTTATTTTTTCATCGTTTATCAGTGGTTATCTTTGAACACTTAAGGCTCGGCAATTAAAATGATAGTGATGTTGATTAAAGACAATGATGGTGACTTAATCTGATGTTCATAGAAGACTGTCATTAACTTTTTTGGGTCCATTTATCTAAAGTGATGATTTTTAAAGTATATGATTGATAATGAAAAAAAGATGATGATGGTGAATGAGGGGGATATTGATAGTGATGTGTGATCTGTTATTATTTATTTGAGTTTGGAAATAATATAGTGATTGGGCATTTATATAAGAAGAGTTTGTAATTAGTGTGTGTGTGTGTGTGTACAAGTAATATAAATTGTACATAACCCAATGATTCATAATACCTATAATGATAATGATAATTTTCCACAATGATTAAAAGAATGTTATCAGGAATTGTGTTTTTTATTCCTCCTTTTCTTTCATAATTTTTTAGTAAGTCTTCTACCTCTTAAATTCCGCCACAATATTCTCTCTTTCCTTCCATGCACTTTCTATATTTTCATGATAAATTCACTTCTCAACTTATTAACTGCATGCCTCTATCCCTCCCGCGGCCCTAGACTCCACTCTCGCCCATCCCTATACTATCCAAATCCCTTATGCATGAATTACCAGCATCTTCATTCTATCCCTCCTCTCCCTTTTTTATTTTTACTTGATTTCCTTACTATATATAACTGACGTCATATTTCTTTATTTTATTTCCCTGTGATTTTTTTTATTTTCCTGTTCATTCCTAGTTACTACGTCTATATATTTTTCACTTGTACTTTATTTTACTTCACTTTCTTTCACTACGATTATTTTCACCCTATTTAGTACTTCCTTTGTTTTAATCTACTCTATAACAGCCTTCATCTATTTCCTTATTACGAGTGATGCATGGTCCCTCCCTGCAGGCAAGGAAGCTACACACTAAGAATAGATGTATAGGTAGGAGATAGCCTTCCCTAAGCCCTGCCAACTAATTAAGGGGTGATTACACTGGGCAAATTTTCCGTGGATCTTCAGCCAAACCACGATTTCCGCTGACGTGGTTTTCATTTGTTTCTTGTTATTGCTGCCGATGATGATGGTGAGTAATACCGTCATCCTTTGGTGAAATCTACCGTTGCTTTGGAAGATCGTGGACACGTCAGAAAACCACGGAAATAGGAGAACCACGCGAGCGAAAATCGTGGTTTGACTGAAGATCCACGGAAAATTTGTCCAGTGTAATAGGCACCAGCGAGTCCATTCCGCAAGAGTATCTTACAACTATGCGCCGAGGCTTCATCAACTCATCTCGTTACCGCCTTCCCAATATTCCCAGACGCTTCCATTCCTCACATCAACTATTTCCAAATGCTAAAAAGGAGATCATTCGGGTTCTCATGAGTGTTTTTTTAGGTTCTTGATACAGAAGGAGGGTCGAACAACCACCAGGGTCATAAAACTACCCCTGGATATGCCTAAAACTCTAACGAAAGCCTTGTCGAATATGCATGCTTGGGCGCCGAAATGTCGAAGAATATGGAGGCTAAAAAGGAGCTCATTCGGATTTTCACGAGTGTTTTCTTAGGTTCTTGATACAGGAGGGTCGAACTACCACCAGGGTCATAAAACTACCGCTGGATATGCCTAAAACTCTAACGAAAGCCTTGTCAAATATGTGTGTTTGGGCGCCGAAATGTTGAACAATTTGGACCTATGCATCCTGCCATTTTACACCTATATCATATACTACGTGGATTACTTACCCAGTTTGCTTCTAGGGAAGAGATGACGGGCTGAGTGACTGGCTGAACTGACTGATAATGACTGACCGCCTCTCCCTCCCTGCCTGCTTTCCCCAGTTCGAAGCAGTATCTCGGAACATGAAGGATTCGGATCAAAGTTCGAGACCAGTTCCAATATTTTTATTCTTTATTCTTCTAACGGCGCTATTGTTCTTTTTCTCTTCCCTTCCTTCCTTTTATAATTCATCTCAGCACCCCTTTCTCCAGCCTTTTGCTCCCCCGTCCCCCCTGGAGCGTGGCGGCCCCCTAGGCGTGGCAGCGTCCCCGGGCGTCCTCTCCCCCCCTGGGCGCCACACTCGGGGCCGCAAACTTCTCCGGGAACAGCAACTTGTTGACCCTCGTGGGCAGGTCAGCTAAGAAGGCGTGATTCTGAGGAGCCAACGGATCAGGGAGTTTGTTTGTGCTTGTGTTTGTTTACCTATCTATCTCTCTGTCTGTGCTTTTATCTATTTATCAAGGTATTTCTTTATACTTATATCTACTAGTTTAACCACATATTTATCTAACTGCTATCTATCTATTTATCTGTCTGTACTTCTTTCTACTTATTCATTTACATTCCTACATACCTTTATCTATTTGTGTCTGTCTATATATCTATTAACGTGACTAACTATCTATCCGTCTATACCTACTACTACTTTTTTCTTTACGTCCTGGCCTATGGCTGGGGTAGACCTCCTTGGTGGGCCTAATGGTCGGCCCCAGCCCGTTGTGGCGCAGGCAAGTGTTTATAGTGGTGCCATCCTACTTGGCTCATGCTGCCCCCCGGAGCTCATCTTTGATCCTCTTTAGAGAGAGAATCTAGAGTCCGGGTTGACAGGTGGTCTTCAGGACAGCATGTGGGTAGTCTGTGGCCACTCGGCGGTGACTGAAAAATCCCAGCTGTGGCACCGGGCGGGACGCTAACCACTCAGCCACCACTACAACTACCACTACCTCCCCACACTACTACTACTACTACTACTACTACTACTACTATCACCACTACTACCACTACCTCCCCACACTACTACTACTACTACTACTACTACTACTACTACTACTACTGCTACTACTACTACTACCACCACTACTCACCTCGGTGCGCGGGTCGGGTCTCATCTTGGCAGTCGGGGTCAGGCTCAGGTAGTGAAGGTTGGTCGGGGTCACCGGCGCCCAACGGAAGCCCAGGGAGAGGTCTGGAGTGGGGTTCCTGGTGGGGGGAGGGGGGTATTACTCTCTCTCTCTCTCTCTCTCTCTCTCTCTCTCTCTCTCTCTCTCTCTCTCTCTCTCTCTCTCTCTCTCTCTCTCTCTCTCTCTCTCTCTCTCTCTCTCTTTCACATTCTTTCTCTAATCACACTTCTTCCCTCTCCTCCCACTTTTACCAACTATTTTTTTTTTTTTTATAGTCTGGACCATAGGGTCAGTGTGGTCTGAGTAGCTGTGTAAATCTATGTAAATCTTTTTCTCTCGCTCACCCCGTCGCCGCGAAGGTCGTCCACAGCCTCAGCATCACCTCGCTCAGGAACTGGTCGTCGAGGCGCTCCAGGGGCGGGGCGCCGAACACGTCATTGGACAGGTACTGGAGGTCGTCCCCGTGGGCCACCCCTGGAAGGACGCAGGTGAGGGGCTTCATCCCACGGAACGTACCACACTAACACTCTCCTTCTCTCTTTCCCACCTCTTCTTCCACACGTATCTCTGTTTTTCTCTCTCCCACCCCTTCCTTCAAGTCTCTTTCTCTCCTTCACATCTTTGTTTCCCTTCCCCCCACCCCCCACCTTCCTTCACATCTAACTCTCTGCCTCCCTTTCAACGTCTCTCTCACTGTTAAGACGGAGAAGTTTACACTCACACTTCGTATCAAGCGTCGTTTTTATCATATCCAGGAGGCTCCTCTGGCCGCGGTGGTCCAGCTGGTACAAGTAAATGCCGTGCCCGTAAGCGGTGTCGCGGGCGTGGAACTGCGAGGCGAGGTTGTGCGGAAAAGAGAGGGCGTCCCCGATCATCTGTGGAGAGTGACGAGTCGTAGGGCCAGTTCGCCAGTCCAACACAGGGTCATTGTAAGCGCCCCAACCAAACTGTCTTCTCCACAGTGGTCCGTTATTTCTACTCAATACCAGATACTAATGAACTTTCCGGTATAGTTTCCTAAAATTTCCTCCTTTTTATAGCAATGCCAACACTATACAAGGAATTTTCGTCGTATTTTGTGTTTGGTTGGGGAGCTTACAAACTTGCTGTATTGGACCGTAAAACTGACCCGTAGAACAAGAACAAGAACAAGAACAACTACATCACCAACAAAAACACCTACACCACCTCCACCCCCCCCCGCATCACACCCTCCCAGCTCAGGCCCTCACCTCAATCCAGCGGTCAATGTTGCTCTGCGTCAAGGTAATGTTCCCGGCGCCCAGGTAGTGGAAGTGGATCCTTCGCGCCAGGTAGTAGGGCTCCTCGTCCTGGTCCGTGCCCACCGAGTAGGCGGCAAACCGCGGGTACTCAGACAACAGCCTCTCCCCCTCCGGCGTGGTGAGGGATTCTGAGGGGAGAGAAATGGGAGGGTGGTGGTGTGGAGTGAGGGCGGCTGTGGGGAGAGGGAGGAGTCTTACTTCCCTCTTTTCCCCTTCCTTCTCCCATCCTTCCTCTGCCCCCTTCCCGCAATCACTTACTCCTTCTCCCATCTCTCCTCTTCCCCTTCCCTCCACTTACTCCCCTTTCCTCCTTTCACTCCCAATCCTCCTCCTCTTCTTATCCTACCCCCTACCACTTACTCCCCTCACCACCTGCCCCTCCTTCTCCCATCTCTCCTCTTCCCCTTCCCTCCACTTACTCCCCTTTCCTCCTTGCCCTTCTTCCCCTTCCTCTCCCCCCCTCCACTTACCCAGCCCGAAGTTAGCCCCCTCGTCCCGGCACATCCCCGAGATGACGTCCACCTTGTTGTACCGCCCCTCCCGCATCAGGTTGGCGGGGTGGTCGGGCAGGTAGTCACCGTCCACGCGCGGCGCCATGTGAAGAGGGAAGTTGTTCCACGTCTGTTGGGAGTGGAGCGGAGTGGAGTGGAGTAAGGTGAAATGAAATGAAGTGGAGTTTCTTGTTTCTGCTTTTGTTTTTTGTCCTTGAGCTGGGAGTAAGTGGATGGCAGCGGAGGGAGTGGAGTGGAGGAGTTTGTCTCGGGAATGAGAATGGGAAAATCTGATGTAAGAATTTTGTGTTGATCAAGAAGGAACGGCGAGTTTGGTGTTTGGGAATATAATACAAAGTTGTCTCACGTCTGATGGGAGTGGAGTGGACTGGAGCGGAGATGAGTGGAGTGGTGGAGATGAATGGAGTGGAGTGGAGTGGGGATGAGAGGAGATGAGTGGAGTGGGGTGGAGAGGAGTGGAGTGGAGATAAGTGGAGTGGTGGAGATGAATGGAGTGGAATGGGGTGGAGATGAGTGGAGTGGGGTGGAGATGAGTTCAGCAGAGTCCAACCAACAATTTTAACGATAACTATGCTTGTATATCGTTATTGGTGTGTTTACGATAGTTTTAAGAACCTAAAAAAACACTCATGAGAACCGGATTGAGCTCCTGTTTGGGCTTATATAATAGTTAATGTGAGTCAGCAATCAGCGAATACGATTTGCTGAGGTTGTAATGCTGAGTGCGGCAAACTGGGAGCGCTGACCAACACCCACACACCCACACCCACACACCCACACCCACACACCCATACCCACACACCTAGGTCGGTATTACAAGACACATTCGCTTCTCTCATCACCTATTTCTAGAGGTCAACGAGGGGGTCATTCGTGTTCTAATGATTGTCTCTTCAGGTTCACGGTACAGAAGAAGGGTCACACTACCACCAGGATCAAAAACTACTCCTGGAAATGCCCACAACTCCTACGAAAGCCTTGTCAAATATGCGTTTCTTCAGGTTCACGGTACAGAAGAAGGGTCACACTACCACCAGGATCAAAAACTACTCCTGGAAATGCCCACAACTCCTACGAAAGCCTTGTCAAATATGCGTTTCTTCAGGTTCACGGTACAGAAGAAGGGTCACACTACCACCAGGATCAAAAGCTACTCCTGGAAATGCCCACAACTCCTACGAAAGCCTTGTCAAATATGCGTTTCTTCAGGTTCACGGTACAGAAGAAGGGTCACTCTACCACCAGGATCAAAAGCTACTCCTGGAAATGCCCACAACTCCTACGAAAGCCTTGTCAAATATGCGTTTCTTCAGGTTCACGGTACAGAAGAAGGGTCACACTACCACCAGGATCAAAAACTACTCCTGGAAATGCCCACAACTCCTACGAAAGCCTTGTCAAATATGCGTTTCTTCAGGTTCACGGTACAGAAGAAGGGTCACTACCACCAGGATCAAAAACTACTCCTGGAAATGCCCACAACTCCTACGAAAGCCTTGTCAAATATGTGTTGCTGGACGAGGAAATGTCTTATAATACGACCATATAAATACTCACCTCGCCTTGCACATTAGCCAGCATGAGGTCGCTTGCAGGCACCTTCTGGAGACAGTTGAGGAGCGCCACGCTGTCCAGTCGACCGTCCACCTCCACACCTGTGCACTCCACCTGGCGGCCCACACCTGCTGCCACGCGCTTGGGGTCATCCAGACGGAGTGCCCAACAACTTAACGCGTTGCCCGACTGCATGATGGCGCGGTGGAAGAGTCCTGAAGGTGCGGGAGTGAAGGGGAGAGAAGGAGAAGCAAGAATGAGTAGAGATGACAAATCGACAGACTGACGTAAAGAAAGAGAGAAAAAAATTGTTCGTGAATGACAGAATGAGAAAGAGAAACAGAAATAGTAAAGAAAACAAATACAAACACAAACAAAAAATGACAAATTAGAAAGCAGAGAGAAAATTAAAGAAATAGACAGCTAGGTAATTTTGCAGGTGCGGTAGTGAGGGACAGAGAAGGAGAAACTATACTGTCCAAACCCCTTATGCAAGAGTTAACCAGCATCTTCACTCTTTCATCCCTCACGCTGGTAAACTCTGGAACAATCTTCCTTCATCTGCATTTCCTCCTGCCTACGACTTGAACTCTTTCAAGAGGAGGGTATCAGGACACCTCTCCTCCCGAAATTGACCTTTCTTTCGGCCACCTCTTTTGATTCTTTTTTGGGGGAGCAGCGAGTAACGGGCATTTTTTTTATTATTGTTTCCTTTTTTTGTGCCCTTGAGCTGTCTCCTTTGTTGTAAAAAAAAAAAAAGTAGAGAAACCAGAGAGAAAGACAAATAGTTCACCTCAGCTCTTCAAGGTGATAGGACGTGCTCTGGCTAACTCTTGGGTTGACCATGTCTGGTGGGATGAGTTACAGTGGTGCAGTGAAGGGAGGAGGCGGGGCCGGTGAGGGTGCAGTTGAGTTGGTCAATTCTCTCTTGGAGAGAATAGAAGAGTTGGAGAGGACTGTGGAGGCCATGAGGAAGGAAAATCGAGTCCTTCGTTCATCAGGTCCTCAGACAGGCGATATACATAGTACACCGCCACAAGATGGGGGCTGGCAGGTAGTCCAGAGCCATGGCAACCGCTTAATAAGGTTGAAGAGGACCAATCCTGTGGGTGTGGAGTGCCGCAACTCCTCCCAGGCTCTCTCTGAGCCGAAGGAGGAGGAAGGAGTGGAGGAGCAGGAGGTGAAGGAGTGGAGGAGCAGGAGGTGAAGGAGAGGAGGGCAGTTGACAAATCCCTGCCCAGAGGTAACATTTTGGTTGTTGGGGATAGCCAGGTCAGGTTGTTAGATAGGGCCTTCTGTGCTAAAGATAGGAAACGTAGGACCAGGGTGTGTTTTCCAGGGGCGGGGATTAGGGATGTCAGCAATAGTGTAGAGTCGTGCATGTCAGGCGAGGGAGTCAAACCCATCGTCTGCCTGAGCGTGGGCGAGAACGACATAGGCAGGTTAGGTAGCGAGCAGCTTCTGCGTCGCTACAGGGAGGTTCTTCGAAGAGTTACGTCCAAGGGCGGGATTCCTGTGGTGTGTGGGGTTCTGCCAAGGCGGCGGGTTGGTGGCATTTGCCTGTCCAGGGCTATTGCATTAAACTGCAGGTTGGCAGATTATTGCAAAGCCAATGGATGGACATTTGTCGACGCCTGGGACCGTTTCTTTGGCAAGAACCACCTATACCAGAGGGACGGGGTTCACCTTTCACAGGAGGGGGTACAGATCTTGTCTGATGCCCTTGAACGTGGATTGGGGGCCCTGCAGGGTTTTTTAGGGTAAGTAAGAAGGGGCCTAAGATGGCAATACCAAGTGGGAGCATTAAATGTAATAATAATAATAGCAGCTGCAGGGTAAAGCAAGGGGTAGGTCTAAATGTGTACTATACAAACAGTAGAAGTATTAGGAATAAGATAGATTTATTGAGGGGAAAGGCGTGCGTAGGGAAATTTGATATGAAAGCGATCACAGAGTCATGGATAAACACTGCAGACAGACACTTTCTCCCAGAATTAGAGATTGAAGGGTATAAGTTATTCCACCAAGATCGAATAGGCAGGAAGGGGGGTGGGGTCGCACTCTTCGTCAGGGACAATCTTAAGTGTGTCATTAACAACTCAATCAAGGTAGATAGCAATACAGAATCCCTCTGGGTAGAAACAATAGGTAGGAAGGAGAAGCTTTTTTTTATTTTTTTTTTACAACAAAGGAGACAGCTCAAGGGCACAAAAAAAGTAAACAACAATAAAAAAAAAAGCCCGCTACTCGCTGCTCACAAAAAGAATCCAAAGAGGTGGCCGAAAGAGAGGTCAATTTCGGGAGGGGAGGTGTCCAGATACCCTTCTCTTGAAAGGGTTCATGTCGTAGGCAGGAGGAAATACAGATGAAGGAAGATTGTTCCAGAGTTTACCAGCGTGAGGGATGAAAGAGTGAAGATGCTGGTTAACTCTTGCATAAGGGGTTTGGACAGTATAGGGATGAGCATGAGTAGAAAGTCGCGTGCAGCGGGGCCGCGGGAGGGGGGGAGGCATGCAGTTAGCAAGTTCAGAAGAGCAGTCAGCATGAAAATATCGATAGAAGATAGAAAGAGAGGCAACATGGCGGCGGAAATTAAGAGGTAGAAGACTATCAGTAAGAGGAGAGCTGATGAGACGAAGAGCCTTAGACTCCACTCTGTCCAAGAGAGCTGTGTGAGTGGAGCCCCCCCACACGTGAGATGCATACTCCATACGAGGGCAGACAAATGCCCCTGTATATGGATAGCAACTGTGCGGGGGAGAAGAACTGGCGGAGATGATACAGAACGCCCAACCTTGAGGAAGCTGATTTAGCGAGAGAGGAGATGTGAAGTTTCCAGTTAAGATTTTGAGTTAAGGATAGACCGAGGATGTTTAGTGTTGAAGAAGGTGACAGCTGAGTGTTGTTGAAGAATAGGGGATAGGTGTTTGGAAGATTGTGTCGAGTTGATAGGTGGAGAAATTGGGTTTTTGAGGCATTGAAGGACACAAGGTTCCTTTTACCCCAATCGGAAATGACAGTAAGGTCTGAGGTTAAGCGTTCTGCAGCCTCCAGCCTGGAGTCATGTAATTCCTGTTGAGAGGGTCTTCTGTTGAAAGAAGTTGAATAATGCAGAGTGGAGTCATCAGCGTATGAGTGGATAGGACAGTTTGTTATGGAAAGAAGATCATTGATGAATAACAGGAAGAGAGTGGGTGATAGGACAGAGCCCTGTGGAACACCACTGTTAATAGGTTTATGAGAAGAACAGTGACCGTCTACCACCACAGAGATAGAACGGCCGGAAAGGAAACTGGAGATAAAGGAACAGAGAGAAGGATAGAATCCGAAAGAGGGCAGTTTAGAAAGCAAAGACTTGTGCCAGACTCTATCGAAGGCTTTCGATATGTCTTGTGCAACTGAGAAAGTTTCACCGAAACGGCTAAGAGAGGATGACCAAGAGTCAGTTAAGAGAGCAAGAAGATCGCCAGTAGAACGCCCCTTGCAGAACCCATACCGGCGATCAGATAGAAGGTTAGAAGGGGAAAGGTGCTTTTGAATCTTCCGGTTAAGGATTGATTCGAAAGCTTTAGATAGACAGGAAAGCAAAGCTACAGGGCGGTAGTTTGAGGGATTGGAACGGTCACCCTTCTTAGACACAGGCTTAGCTGTGCGAAGGTGTACTTCCAGCAGGAAGGAAAGGTAGATGTTGATAAGCAGAGGCGAAAGAGTTTGACCAGGCAGGGTGTCAGCACGGAAGCACAGTTTTTAAGGACAATAGGAGGCACTCCATCAGGTCCATAAGCCTTCTGAGAGTTGAGGCCAGAGAGGGCATAGAAAACATCATTAGGAAGAATCTTAATAACAGGTATAAAGGAGTCAGAGGGGGTATGAGTAGGAGGAATATGCCCAGAATCGTCCAGAGAGGAGTTGTTACAGAAAGTTTGAGCGAAGAGTTCAGCCTTAGAGATAGAAGAGACGGCAGTGCTGCCGTCTGGGTTAAGAAGAGGCGGGAAAGAGGAAGAAATGAAATTGGAGGAGATATTTTTGGCTAAGTGCCAGAAGTCTCTGGAAGAATTAGAGAAAGCAAGGTGTTGACATATGCTATGGATAAAGGAGTTTTTGGTAAGTCGAAAAATAGATTTGGCACTATTCCGGACGGAAATGTAAAGGTCATGGTTAGCGGGAGTTTGAAGGCTCTGGTACCTTTTGTGAGCTGCCTCTCTATCTTTGACAGCACGAGAATAAGCGTGATTAAACCAATTAAGGCTTTTTAGCATGGGGAGCAGAGAAAGTACGTGGAATGTATGCCTCCATTCCTGAGACAATCACCTCTGTGATGCGCTGGCCACACACAGAGGGGTCTCTATCCTGGAAGCCGTAATCATTCCACGGGGAATCGGAAAAGTACATTCTCAGGTCGTCCCACCGAGCTGAAGCAAAATGCCAGAAGCATCGCCTCTTCGGTGGGTCCAGAAGGTGTACAGGAGCGATAGGACAGAATACAGAAATAAGGTTGTGATCGGAGGAGCCCAACGGAGAGAACAGTTTGACAGAGTAAGCAGAAGGGTTAGAGGTAAGGAAGAGGTCTAGTATGTTGGGCCGGTCTCCAAGACGGTCGGGAATACGTGTAGGGTGCTGGATCAACTGCTCTAGGTCATTGAGGATAGCAAAGCTGTAGGCTTGTTCACCAGGCTTGTCAGTGAAAGAGGATGAAAGCCAAAGCTGGTGGTGAACATTGAAATCTCCTAGGATGGAGATTACAGTGAAGGGAGAGTGGGTCAAGATGTGCTCCACTTTAGAGTTCAGGTAGTCAAAGAATTTTACATAGTTAGTAAAATTAGGTGAAAGATAAGCAGCACAGATGTATTTAGTAATAGAATGACAATGAAGTCTTAGCCAGATGGTGGAAAATTCAGAAGAGTCAAGGTCGTGGGCACGAGAGCAAGTGATGTCATTGCGCACGTAGACACAACATCCAGCTTTGGATTGAAATTGAGGATAGAGATAGTAGGAGGGAACAGAGTAGAGATTGCTGTCAGTAGCCTCAGAAACCTGTGTTTCGGTGAGGAAGAGAAGGTGAGGTTTAGAGGAGGAGAGATGGTGTTCTACAGAATGGAAATTAGAATGAAGACCGCGAATGTTGCAGAAACTGATAAGAAGAAGGTTCGAGGAGTTATCAAGACACCTCTCAGGTCGGCAGCCAGAAAGGGAGTCCTCACTGGGGGAATTTGTGGTCGCCCCCAGGCGGGGACTCCGAGGCTCTGTTATGGTACGCCATTTTGAATTTTTAATTTTGGGAAAAGGTTTGAGTGTTGTGTGAATGTAGTGTGGTGTGGATAGAGAGAGGATCTGTCTTTTGAGAGCATGCTGAACTACTCTCTGGTGTAGATGAGACAATAAGGAAACGGTTAATGAGGTAATGGGAAGTGTCTATGGAGGGCTTCAGCACCCTCCTCACTTCCCATATATACCTCACCGGGAGTGGCTTGCGCCCGTTCGGTAGGTGTCTTCCTACCTACTCCTTCTGAATCGGAGTACTTTACAGACCGCCCAACCTTACCAGGGACAGTAGCCAACCCCTTTTACAAGAAATTAGAAGGGCGTCAAGATATAGAAATGTGTGTGTAATTGGGGATTTCAATTATAGGAACACAGAGTGGGATACTTTATCCGGAGACCAAGAGGCACAGGATTTGTTAGATGTGATACAGGATAATTTCCTTAAGTAGTTAATTAGAACACCACCGAGGGAAGAAAATATTTTGGATTTGTTGTTAACTAATAGAGAGGACATAATAAGCAACATTGAGGTTGGGGATTCATTAGGTAACAGTGATCATAAGGAAATTAGATTTAATATTAAATGGGAGGACAGAGTCAGCAGTAACAACACATTAATACCTGACTTCAGGAAGGCGGACTACGAGGGGTTAAGAAAGCAGCTGCAAAGGATTAGGGGAGTAAGATCAGAGGTAGACCAGGACCCAGAGCAGGGAGGGGCATTAATCTCTTGTGAGGTCACTAGTCAGGTCAGTAGCTTGGAGGTGAGTACAATAATTTGGTCAGGGAGATTAAACTAGGGCAGAAACAGTTTATACCTCACAGGGAAGTCAGGTCAACAGGTAATTACCCGCGATGGATGACAGACAGGCTAAAAACTGAAATAGGAAGGAAAAGAGGACTATATGTTAGAATCAAAAGGGGGGAAACTCACCTAAGGGATAGTTACAACGATTTAGCTAGAACAGTAAAGAAGAACACGCGTATGGCAAAACGTAATTATGAGATTAGAATTGCCAGGGAAGCAAAGACCAATCCAAAGGGCTTCTTTCAGCTTTATAAGACCAAAGTTAGGAATAAGATAGGGCCGCTGAAGTCAGGAGAATCACTGATTGATAGAGATGAGGAAATGAGCGAGGCGTTAAATAGATATTTCTTAACTGTATTTACCAAAGAAAGATTAGATGATATACCTCAGGGAGAACAGATCTACAGGGGAGAAGAGGTAGAAGGATTAACCGACATCAACATAAGTAGGGAGCTCGTGATTAGACAGATAGATAGACTTAAAGTCACTAAGGCGCCAGGGCCAGATGAACTTTTCCCCAGGGTAATAAAGGAATGTGAAACTGAAATCAGTGGGCAGTTAACAGAAGTATTTAGGAAGTCACTAGACACAGGGGTGGTGCCTGTTTCATGGAGGCAGGCACACGTTATTCCAATATTTAAGAAGGGAGACAAATCTTCTATGGAAAACTATAGGCCGATTAGTTTGACATCACTTATAGGTAAAATGATTGAGTCAATAATAGCTGATAGTATTAGGGACCATATTGACAGACATAATTTAATTGAAGTCTCACAGCATGGGTTTATTAAAGGAAAGGCGTGCCTCACTAATCTTTTATCCTTTTACAATAGAGTATACGAGGCAGCTGACAATGATGCAAGCTATGATGTAGTTTATCTTGATTTTAGTAAGGCCTTCGATTAGGTACCTCACCAGAGACTGTTAAATAAAGTCAGGGCTCATGGAATAAGAGGGAAGGTATTTGATTGGATTAGGGCGTGGATTAGCGACAGGAAAAAGAGGGTTAACATTAATGGTAAAAAATCCGAATGGGGTAATGTCACCAGTGGGGTTCCTCAAGGTTCAGTTTTAGGCCCGCTTTTATTCATTATCTACATCAATGACATAGACAATGGGATAACTAGTGACATAGGCAAATTTGCAGATGACACCAAAATAGGACGCACTATTAGGACAGGGGAGGATGCTAGAGCACTGCAGGAGGATCTCAACAAACTGTCAGCTTGGTCAGAGAAATGGCAGATGAATTTTAACATCACCAAGTGTAGCGTACTTAGTGTAGGAACACCCAACCCATTACACGGGTATAGTTAAGACTCCACAGCGATAGGCAGATCAGAGTGTGAAAGGGATTTGGAAGTGTTAGTGAACTCTGATCTAAAATTATGGAAGCAATGTATTAGTGCGAGGAATAGGGCTAACAGGGTATTAAGCTTTATTAACAGGACGGTAACCAACAGGAGTGCAGAGGTCATCCTCAGACTCTATTTAGCGTTAGTTAGGCCACACATAGATTATGATGTCCAGTTTTGGTGCCCACACTACAGAATGGACATCAACATGCTAGAATCAGTTCAGAGGAGGATGACCAAGATGATTCAGGGGCTGAGGAACCTCCCATATCAAAATAGGCTAAAACATCTAAACTTACATTCACTAAAAAGACGAAGAGTGTGGTGAGATCTGACAGAAGTATTCAAATTCAAATTCAAATTCAAATGGGTTAAGGGTTACAACAAAGGCGATATAAGTAAAGTACTGAGAATTAGCCAGCAGGATAGAACATGCAGTAATGGATTTAAATTAAAAAAATATAGATTTAGGAGAGATATAGGCAAGCATTGGTTTAGTAATAGGGTGGTGGGGGAATGGAATAGACTCAGCAATCACATAGTTAGTGCAGGGACGATAGCGTGTTTTAAGGATAGCTGGACTGGATAGCTTCATGGACGAGGATGACAGGTGGCAGTGAGGTGTGGGTGCAGTAAGGAGACAGGGTACTGGAGCGTACGCCCGTACCGAAGGTAAACGAGGATCAAGCCTCTACCTGTAACCCCTGAAACTACACCTCACCCATCGTGAGTAGTGGGGGGGATTCTGGAGCTGCCCTGTGTAGGCCAATTGGCCTCTTGCAGTTCCTCTATGTTCTTATGTTATGTTCTTATAGTAAGAATGAAAGAAAGACACCTCCCCTCCACTAACCTTCAGCTTTGGGCGTCAGCATCTGGAAGTGGACGGAGGAGCCCCCGGCACTCTGGCCGTAGATCGTCACACGCTTTGGGTCGCCGCCGAAGCTCCTGATGTTCTCCTGCACCCAGCGGAGCGCCAGTGTCTGATCCTTGAGCCCCATGTTGCCGGGAATCACATCGTCCCCGGTGTAGAGGAAGCCTGTGAAGGAGGTGGTGGTATGGGCGTGGGGAAGATAGGAAGGGGAGAACATGGGAACCTAACACCAGCGCGCTAATACACAGAAACTTACCTAGCGTCCCCAGGCGGTACTGCGGCGCCACCAGCACCACGTCCTTCGTCAGCAGCGGCAGCGGGGAGCCTCCAAGAAAGTCAGGCCCCCCCATGAAGAAGGCACCGCCGTGGAGGAAGACCATCACGGGCAGCGGCTCGTCTCCACACAGCTGGCAAAGAGCAGGAAGGAGTCGGAGCGTAAAAGGTAAGGCCTCAATGGTTCCTCATCTTCATCTCCCTAGTTCACTTTTCCTTCCTTGTTTAAGAACATAAGAACGTAAGGAGTCTGCAAGAGGCCGGTAAGCCTGTACAAGGCAGCTCCTGTGATCCTAACCCCACCTAACATCACTGTTCATTACTTTATCCTATCTATTTTTAAATGTGACTATTGTATTGGCACTCACAACATGACTGCCAAGCCTGTTCCACTCATCTACCACTCTGTTGGTAAACCAATCTTTGCCTACGTCACCCTTACCTCCTGTTTCACCATCTCTTCCTACTTTACCTCCCTGCCTCACCCTCCCCACCCTGCCTCACCTTTCCCAGCTGCCTCGTCACCTGGCTCACCTGTGGAGTGTAGACGTGCAGGTAGAGGCAGTCCTCCTCGCCCGCCATCTTCCTCTCCCCGGTCATCATCAGGTTCTTGAAATCGACCTGAGGACATTGGGGTGGCGTGAAGCTCTCCCTGACGACCTCCCACGGCTCTGAAGGCACCGGGTCCTGGAAAAACAAGGCACACTGTAGCTGCGCGTGGCCTCTGTGCTCATCTCTTTCTCAGTGCAAGTTGTAGAGAGGTAAGGCAAAGGAAAATGAGAATGAAGGCTCTGGGTCCTAAAGAACACACACACACACACACACACACACACACACACACACACACACACACACACACACACACACACACACACACACACCGGTAGCTCAATCGGTTAGAGCGCCGCTCTACAAGGCTTCACGGCCAAACAGGCGGCGGTTCGAGCCCCGCTCAAGCCGGATTCTTTCCGTTGCTAGGAGTGGTTACTGTCCCCTCTTGAGCAAGGAGGATGGGGTGTGTGGTGTGTGAGGTCCTGGCAGTACCCAGAGATCAACAATAATGAGCACTTGCTCACGTCGTGAGGGTACCTGCTGGCGAAAGCGAGTCCATCTCGTGATCTGGCCGTGGTGAATTACACACACACACACACACACACACACACCTATGTAAATAAAATAAAAAATGGGATAATAGAGAAAAAGTGGAAGAAAACGAAAAACAAAAACAAAACATAACTAGAAAAAAAATGGAGGAAAAAAAAATGGAAGAAAAAATACCTTGAACCTGAGGGCGCCGACGGGAGGCTTGGCGAACGGAATCCCTCTGAAGGAGAACACTTTCCGCTCGCCGCCTGCCTCCAGCGTCTCCCCCTTGAAGACCCCGCCGCTGAGGGTCACCTGCACGCCGCCCGCCCCCGCCCCCGCCACCAACCCCAGCAGGAGCAGCCTCAGCATCGTGTGCATGACGTGTGTGGGAGTGACTGAATCGTGACAGCGGTGAGCGGTTTACATCCTTGCACGGCTGGAGTCAACTACTTGCTTATCATATCGTATTTTTCGGTTTCTGATTCATAAGTGCATAAGAAAACATCGGTGCTTTATGGTTTTATGCTTTTATGTTTGATTGGATATCGTTACTGGTGAAGCTACGATAGTTTTGGGGCCACTGAGACTGATATAGATGCAACGTTCGGAGAAGGTATGCAATGATCTGGTAACGCTGCAATGCTGGGATAACAGGAAAAAGTGTCATACCGCCTTCGGACCATATCAGCCTTGACCTTGAGGAGAGTGAATTAACGGATACAAGCATAAAAAAAATATGTTCATGGTGACAGCACGGAGATGAAACAGCTGCGAGTCAACGGAGCGCATGACAACCCAACCCTTCAAGGAACACACTAGACGAAGACTGAACTGATACAAGAATAAAAAATAATGATCTTGACAGCACGGAGATAAAACTGACACCGGGAGACCAGCAGATGCTTTGAGTCAACGGAGCGCATGACAACCCAACCCTTCAAGGAACACACTAGACGAAGACTGAACTGATACAAGAATAAAAAATAATGATCTTGACAGCACGGAGATAAAACTGACACCGGGAGACCAGCAGATGCTTTGAGTCAACGGAGCGCATGACAACCCAACCCTTCAAGGACCATACACTAGACGAAGACTGAACTGATACAAGAATAAAAAATAATGATCTTGATGACAGCACGGAGATAAAACTGACACCGGGAGACCAGCAGATGCTTTGAGTCAACGGAGCGCATGACAACCCAACCCTTCAAGGACCATACACTAGAGCGACTAGACGAACACATAGAATGAAGTGATGGTGTGCTAAAGGTAAAGTTCGGGGCACACGCTGAAGCTGCGCGTGGCCTCGGTGCTCATCTCCGTCACACTGGCCTGGGGGAACTGGACCTATTCATCAACGCAGAGTAAATACATCACTCATTCATCACGGCAGCCACTATAAATAGAAATTCGCCTGCGCCACTGACGGGCTGGGGTCGTCCGAGAGGCCCCTCAAGAAAACCCACCGGCGCTATGGACAGCACCTAAAAGAAAGAAGAAAGCATTGTTCCTTGACCTATCTAACAGCGGTGACGTAGAGCGGAAAAAGACCAACTTAGTCAATCTCAATGTTGGATAAAGTGACCTTAATCTTGTACCCAGCAGAGACTCATGTTGGTATTATAAGACATTTTCGCTTCTCACATCATCTATTTCTAAAGGTCCAAGAGGGGGTCAGTCGGGTTCTAATGAGTGTTTCTTGAGGTTCACGGTACAGAAGGAGGGTCACGCTACCACCAGGGTCATAAGACTACTCCTGGTAATACCCAAAACTCCTACGAAACCCTTGTCAAATAGGTATTCTTGTGCGGCGAAATGTCTTATAATACGACCCTGAGTCAGAATCACGATGAGGCGGCGTTATTTTGAGTGTGTTGAGTGGCATGATAACCAGCATACCCTTGCACTGATCCTTTAATTGTAAACCCAAGAAGAATACTGAATCTCTGCAGAACTCACGATAAATACTTACCCTTGCACTGACCCTCTGCAGAACCCACGAAAAATAGAGGTGACCAGCATAATAAACTCAAGGTCTTCAGTAATGTCATTTATTCCATTTTATTTCATCAGTTCATAATCCATTTCGAGACTTCAGATGATATACCACGGGACATACGAACAAGACTTAACACACACACACACACACACACCTCACCCAGCCGGCGTCTAGGGAGGAAAAGACGGGCTGCTGCCGCTGCTAAGATTAATCCCCATGTATGGGGAACCGGGTCTTTGGCCGTACGGCGGCCCGGTAAGGGAGAGTCAGGCAATACAAGCTTCGGTAGCGGGTGTAGGGGGGCGCCCCCGCCGGCAGGTGCGCGCGGCGGAGGCACGGGTGCCCTGGGCAGCCCGTAGCAGGACCAGGGTGAGCAGCCAGACAGTCAACTTAACCGGCGGACCGGAAGGGCGGGCCGAGCTGCTCACCCGAGGAGGACTGGCGTGTCTCTAAAGACGGGCTGAGTGTCTGGCTGATTGGCTGACCGCCTCTCCCTCCCTCCCTTCTTTGCCCAGTTCGAAGCAGTAAGTATCTCGGAACATTAAGGAAACGGCTCAAGGGTCGAGACCAAGTCCAGTATTTATTTAACTTTATTCACATAACGGTTATTGTTGTTATGTGGGATTCTGTAGCGTAATAATCACGCCAGATAAATGTCGGCTCCTTGCAGACAGACTTACAAACAGTACATGTTATAATTTATGAAGAATATTTAACGTTCTCAAAACCAAAGAGCAGGACTAATGAGGAAATAGATGAGTTATACATCTCGTTAAAAAAAAAAAAATATATATATATATATATATATATATATATATATATATATATATATATATATATATATATATATATATATATATATATATATATACTGACGCAGTTTCTAAGAGGAGAGTCCTGGTGGTTGGGGACTCTCAAGTCAGGTTCATTGACAGGTACTTTTGTTCAAGGGATAAGGAAAATAGGCTTCGAGTGTGCTTTCCCGGGGCGGGCATCCAGCACGTCTCTGACAGAATGGAGGAAATTTTAGCAGGGGAGGGGACACAGCCAGTCGTCTTCTGCAGTATCGGGGGTAATGACATTGGTAGAGTGGGTAGCGAAGAGATATTTCGGCGCTTCAGGGAATCGTTCGCCAAAGTGAGAGACTTCGGGGGGGTGCCGGCCGTCTGTGGTGTGTTGCCAAGGAGGGAGGTGGGTGAGGGATGGCTTTCCAGAGCCTTAGCGGTAAACAGCAGGCTGGCGGCCCACTGTAGGCGAAATGGTTGGCTTTTCCTGGATAATTGGGACCTCTTCTACGATAAAGGCACCTTGTATGCCAAGGATGGGGTGCACCTGTCATTCTAGGGGGTGGAGGTTCTCGCAGACTCCCTCGAGCTATCACTTAGCACCCTATAGGATTTTTTAGAGTAGGCGAGGGGGGAGGGCCTGCCATCAGTGGCTATGTATCCCAGACTGGGATTAGGGGGCGCAGGAATAATCGAAAGGATGTAAGAAAGGATGGGCTAACGGCTTATTACACCAACAGTAGGAGTCTCAGGAACAAGATAGATCTACTGAGGGGGAAAGCATGTGTCGAGAAATTCGACATTATAGCTATCACGGAAACATGGGTGGATACTGCAAACAAAAACTTCATGTCGGAGTATGAAATAGATGGTTACCAGATGTTTCACAAAGATAGAAAGGGAAGAAGGGGAGGGAGGGTGGCACTTTATGTTAAAGACACACTTAAATATTCCGCTAACAACTCTGTTCAAACAAATGGCGACTCAGAATCAGTTTGGGTGGACGTCCACAAAGGGAAATACGAACTAATTCTAGGGGTTCTTTACAGGCCACCCAACCTTAGCAGGCAGGACACTGTTATATTACTGCAAGAGGTAAGCAGGGCGAGCAGGAGCAAAAATGTCTGCATAATGGGGGATTTTAACTATAGGAATATAGATTGGGAAGGCGTGGTGGGTAATCTAGAATCTGAGGATTTTCTGAAAGTAAGACATGATAATTTTCTCAAGCAGGCAGTGACTGAGCCCACCAGAGGAAATAACATTTTAGACTTAGTCCTGACTAACAACGAGAATATGATCAGTGAGCTAGGTGTTTGGGGAGAATTAGGTGGCAGTGATCACAAGGAAATTAGGTTTAAATTAGACTGGGCGGTGACCCATGAACTCAACCCTGTGATGGTGCCTGACTTTAGAAGAGCTGATTATGAGGGGCTCAGAAGACACCTTGAGGAGGTAAATTGGGGAACCTTAGGGCTGGATGAGGGCCAGATCTTAAGGCTGGAGCCGGAAAGACAGATGAATCATGTAAAAATGACCTATAATAATTTAGTTAGAGTAATTGCAGAGGGTCAGAGACAGCATATCCCTTACCAAGCACGTAGGAAGGAAAATAACGACCCCAAATGGATGACCCGCAGACTCAAGCATGAGATAGGCTTAAAAGAGAGGAATTTATAGGAAAACAAAGAACGGAGAAACCTACCTCTGGGGTAGGTATGTTGAGCTAGCCAGGTCGGTGAAGAGGAACACCCGCCTAGCAAAAAGAAATTATGAGATTAGGGTAGCCAACGAGGCCAAGAGCGATCCCAAGGGCTTCTTCAAATTGTACAGAACGAAAACAAGGGACAAAATTGGACCGTTGAAAACTAACACAGGTGAGCTCGTTGAGAATGGAGAAGATATGAGCCAAATGATGAATGACTATTTCCTCTCAGTTTTCACGCAGGAAAATCTAACAACCATTCCGGAGAGAGGTCAGGTATATGAGGGCGAAGGGAACGACAAGTTTAGGGATGTGATCATCACTAGGCAAGTAGTCCAGGATGAGATTAGTAGGTTGAAGAAAAACAAATCGCCGGGCCCAGACGAAGTATTCCCAAGGGTGCTGAAAGAATGCAAGGAGGTCCTCAGTGGCCCGCTTACCGATATGTTTAAGATGTCGGTTAATTCTGGGTATGTGCCCAATCATTGGAAAGTAGCTAATGTGACGCCGATTTTCAAAAAGGGAGACAAGTCAGCCACCTCAAATTATCGCCCAATTAGCTTAACATCAGTTTTAGGAAAGATGTTGGAGTCAATTATAGCCGGAAGCATTCGGGACCATCTAGAAAAGCATAGTTTAACAGCATGGATTCACAAAGGGTAGGTCTTGCCTTATTAACCTGTTGTCCTTCTACACTAAAGTAATCGAGGAGGTTGACCGAGATGAAAACTACGACATATTGTATCTAGATTTCAGTAAAGTGTTCGACAAAGTTCCCCATCATCGGCTATTACTAAAATTACAGGCTCACGGCATAGATGGAAAAGTTTTGAACTGGGTCAGGGCGTGGTTTAGTGGTAGGAAGCAGAGAGTGCAAATCAATAGTAAAAAATCTGAATGGGGCAGTGTTACGAGTGGCGTCCCACAAGGGTCGGTGCTGGGTCCTCTGCTCTTTATTATTTACATCAATGACTTGGACACAGGAATTAGTAGTGATGTCAGAAAGTTTGCAGATGATACCAAGATCGGTAGAGTAATCCAATCAGACAGGGAAGCTACCGTTCTCCAGGATGAGCTTGACAGACTATATGATTGGGAGGGGAAGTGGCAGATGGAATTCAATGTCGGGAAGTGTAGCATTCTGAGTGTAGGTAGGAATAACCCCTCACACAATTACTCCTTAAATGGCATTCCTCTAAGTAGGTCTGGGCGTGAGAGAGACTTAGGAGTCCTAGTGAGCGCTGACCTTCGTCCTAGGGCTCAATGCATTCAGGCTAAAAATCGGGCAAACAGTGTACTTGGTTTCATCTCAAGGAGCGTAAGCAATAGGAGCGCTGAAGTCATTCTCAAACTTTACTTAGCACTAGTTAGACCTCATCTCGATTATGCAGTTCAGTTCTGGTCCCCCTACTATAGAATGGATATCAAGATGTTAGAATCTGTACAGAGGAGGATGACAAAGATGATTCAGGGGGTGAGAAACTTGCCTTATGAAGACAGGCTGAAGCAGTTAAATCTACACTCGCTAGAAAGGCGAAGGTTGCGAGGAGACTTGATCGAAGTCTATAAATGGATGAAGGGATTTAATAAAGGGGATGTCAATAAGATTTTGATAGTAAAAGAGCCAGGTAGGACGCGTAGCAATGGTTTTAAGTTAGACAAATTCAGATTCAACAAAGTCTTTTTCTGTCTCATGATGATGATCGTACTTCTGCGCGTCTTGCAGATAATAAAAATGTAGGCTAGCCAGGAGAATCTGGTTCTGTTTCTACTAAATATTTTTTCTTCCTCCCTTTATCTTTCATTTCCATCACTTGTTGCTGTTCTATCCCCTATCTTCCTCTAAAACATTTTTCCATGAACACACACACACACACACACACACACACACACACACACACACACACAAACTCAATAACACACACACACACACACACACACACACACACACACCATGCAAAACACACACACGTGCTTGTATGAAAGCGTGGTCTCAGATGGAGGGACTGCGAGGGTGGCAGGGACGAGGAGGGGGAAGGAGGTTGGGGTGAGAGAGGAGGGGAGGGAGGGAGGAAGCTACAGATGTGGGGATAGACTGCCAAATAGATGCACTAAAATAATAACCACAAACATCTCGATCTTGTCCATTTCGCGCATGATCGTGTCCGACTCCTGTCATTGTCCTGGTCTTACACACACACACACACACACACACACACACACACACACCGAGTGTTTGGATGAGTGAAGGAAGGGAGTAAAAGAGGGTGGGATGGAGTGTGTGTGTGTGTGTGTGTGTGTGTGTGTGTGTGTGTGTGTGTGTGTCTGTGTGTGATCGAACTCGGGTCGTTCCAAGTACCCTTTCTCACAACTGGCCATACCGTTATCACAACCCCCCCCTGACCCAGCTCTTTTGCACATTTGCCTATAACCTTTCCCTCTCCCTTTCTTGTTTTCTCTCCCTCCCACGTCTGTCGCTTCCTCCCACTTTCTTTTCATATCCACTTCATACAAGAAGCGTCCAGTAACAATAGAAAATGAATAGATAAGAAATACGGGACAGGGCGAAAGGTGGGTATGAAAACTACACACACACACACACACACACACACACACACACACACACACATAGCATGGAAAACAACGTATTATTTTTATATTTTTTGTTTCATGAGATAGGGCATATGTGAATGACAATGTTGCCACTCACAAGACGTATTGTTTTATTTATGAATGGTAACCCTTTTTTTACATACCTTACGACTAACTGTATTGTTTTTTTCACTTATGAGAATAATATGTTGTCATCCACTTATTATTATTATTACTATTATTATTATTAGTAGTAGTAGTAGTATCATTATTATCATTATTATTATTATTATTATTATTATTATTATTATTAGTAGTAGTAGTAGTAGTAGTAGTAGTAATAATAATAGTGGTAGCAGTAGTAGTAGTAGTAGTTTTCGTAGTTCTTGAGTATAAGTATATACATTGGACATATTTGTAACGAGAATATCTTGAAACAGGTTTTCCAAGAATATTGTATGATTCATAAATGCAATAGCACTAACAACAACAATATTTGAAAATTTTCCGCATTAGAAGTCTCTCTAGATAGATAGATAGATAGATAGATAGATAGATAGATAGATAGAAAGATAGATAGATATTACATTTATATGGTGGCATTTCTTCCTTTAGATGAAATACATGGGGTAAACATGTTTATAAAATAATAAATAATTTCTTGTACGTATGTCATGAAGCGTCGTAACAAATGTTCTTCCTCTCCCAGGTAATGTGGTCAATGGATCTTCCTCTGGAACTGTGCCTAGAGCTGCAGCCCAAGGTCCCAGTGGTATGTATTTTTTGTGAATTGTTACTGATGTAAAGTAAATGTAATTGATGAACGAAGTCAATGTTTTATTAGTGTCGGAGGCCACGTATCATACGGAGGGGTAGAGAGAGAGAGAGAGAGAGGATGTGTACGTAATGAGATCATATTATGTTATGTGGGGTTGCCATCCTCATCATCATACTATTTATTGTCCGCCTATTATTTTCTCTCTTGTCTTCACTTTACATTCGTTTTGAGGCATTTCTTCCCGTAGATGAAATGCATGGGGTAAACAAGTTTATAAAATTATAAGTGATTTCTTGTACGTATATCATGAAGCGTCGTAACATTATGCAGTGGAACGCCAGCACTCGTCGAGCGAGCAACTCTCCTGGCCTTGGAGCCAGTTTATAGACTGTTGAGTTGCTCGCTCGGCTCCGGCTACGGGTGCAAGATGCACCCGTGCCCCCCGACCAGCTGGGCAGGGCCTCATGGCCCGACGCCCAGCATCTCTGCCAGGCTCCTCCATAGCCCATCATGTCAACGAGCATGAGAACATACAACAACAACAACAAGTAACATTATGCTCCTCCTCTTCCAGGTAATGTCGCCAATGGACCTCCTTCTGGAAATGTGCCTAAAGCTGCAGCCCAAGGTCCCAGCGATATGTTTTTTTTTGTGTGTGTGTGAATTGTTACTGATGTAAACTATAGATGTATAGATCGATTTTTGGTTTACCTACTTCATGAATCTCTATGACACCAATTCCTCCTTTCTCAGGTACTTCCGCTGCAAGCAGTCATGCCCCAGGTCCTTCGGGGTACAGGCCCGCACCTCGCCGACGTCCTGTACAAACTGATAAATATATGAAACTGCTGTTTCCTACGGACGGCAACGACAACGACATCTCTGACTCTGAATTTGTTCTGGACAGTGACAGTGACAGTGTCAGGGACAATGAACTGCGTGAAGGCGAGGATGACCACCGGAACAGAAAAGTGCCGTTGCCTGAGA
>NC_066527.1:15390010-15435010 GCF_024679095.1 Eriocheir sinensis
ATATATATATATATATATATATATATATATATATATATATATATATTTTTTTTTTTTACAGCTAAGGAGACAGCTCAAGGGCGCAAAGAAAAAAGAAAAAAACCTGCTACTCACTGCTCCTGAACAGAGGTTAAAGTGTCCAAAATCAGAGGTTAATTGGGAGGAGAGGTGTCCTGATACCTCCTGAAAGAGTTCAAGTCGTAGGCAGGAGGAATATATATATATATATATATATATATATATATATATATATATATATATATATATATATATATATATATATATATATATATATATATATATATATATATATATATATATATATATATATATATATATATATATATATATATATATATATATATATATATATATATATATATATATATATATATATATATATATATATATATATATATATATATATATATATATATATATATATATATATATATATATATATATATATATATATATATATATATATATATATATATATATATATATATATATATATATATATAAATGTGATAGGTAAGAATTTAAATTTCACATCACAGCTGTGAGGAGAAAAAGTTGGCTCACCACTATCATCATTATTATTATTTATTCACCAAAACTACACACTAGCAGGACGAGTTTTCGTAATCAGCTCTCCTCAGTGTGTCGATCTTTTCCTCTTCCCTTCCTTATTTTGTTCTAACGTCATCTTACTATTCCTTTCTTTTCCTCTCTCCTTTCTTTTCTCGACTTGACTCACTTCCATTCATTATTTCCCTCCAATCCCTTATTTTTCTAGTCAAACTTTTCCTTCTTTTCTCGCTCTCCCTACACCAGTTCTCTTCAATATCAATTAATATAAATAAATATATATGTAACAAGAGACATGTTTTCATATACTTTTCCCAAGCTTGCGCTCCCCGAGTCCCCCCCTAGGCGTGGCAGTGTCCCCGGTAGTCCGCTCCCCCCCTGGGCGCCACACTCGGGGCCGCAAATTTCTCCGGGAACAGCATCTTGTTGATCCTCGTGGGCAGGTCAGCGAAGAAAGCGCGATTCTGAGGAGCCAACGGGTCAGGCAGGTTAGTTTGTGCGTTTGTTTGTGCTTGTGTTTGTTTGTCTATCTATCTGTTTATTTATCTGTCTGTCTCTGCTTTCAACCACTTATCTAGGTATCTGGTTATCAATTTATACTTTATCTCCTAATTTATCCGCCTACTCATCTGTCTATTCATTCTGCTTATCTAGCTATCCAGCCTACTACAACTACTACTACTACTACTACTCCTACTACTACTACTATTACTACTACTACTAGTACTTTACTCACCTCAGTGCGCGGGTCGGGTCTCATCTTGGCAGTCGGGGTCAGGCTCAGGTAGTGAAGGTTTGTCGGGGTCACGGGCGCCCAACGGAAGCCCAGGGAGAGGTCGGGAGTGGGGTTCCTGGGAGGTGGGAGGGGGGGTTGTTACTCTCTCTCTCTCTCTCTCTCTCTCTCTCTCTCTCTCTCTCTCTCTCTCTCTCTCTCTCTCTCTCTCTTTTATTATGTACCTACTCCTCCTTTCACATTCTTTCTCTAATCACACTTCTTCCCTCTCCTCCCACTTTTACCAACTATTTTTTTTTTTTTATAGTCTGGACCATAGGGTCAGTGTGGTCTGAGTAGCTTTGTAAATCTATGTAAATCTTTTTCTCCCGCTCACCCCGTCGCCGCGAAGGTCGTCCACAGCCTCAGCATCACCTCGCTCAGGAACTTGTCGTCGGTTCGCTCGAGAGGAAGGCCGCCGAACATGTTATCGGACAGGTACGGAAGGTCCCCCCCGTGGCTCACCCCTGGAGGACGCAGGTGAGGGGCGGGTTAGTGCAAGGGGTGTTGATGGCAGGTAAATTGACAGGTGAATAACAGGGAAATAGCAGGTTAGTTGACAGGTATGTAGAAGGTTAATGGAGGGGTTGCTGATAGCAGGTAAACTGACAGGTTAATTGGGAGGAATAAAGCAGGTAAATTGGCAGGTAAATAGCAGGTTAATTGACAAGGAAAAAGCAGGTTAATCGAGATGGAAATAACAGGTATACTGGCAGGTAAATAGCAGGTTAATTGACAGGTAAAGCGACAGGTTAATTGATAGGTAAATAGCTGGTTAAATAGCAGGTGCATTGGCAGGTAAATAGCAGGTTAATTGACAGGTAGTGACAGGATAATTGAGAGGAATAAGCAACGGAATAACGCAATTCTAAACTACTATGCGTTTCAGGCGACATGAAACACAGTTTTTCGAATATGACATTTTAACAAAGCGTCGGACAAGAAGGGTATTTTGGAAGACGATGATTGAGACCCCGACCTAATTGGCAAAAATAGGCTTGGGTGCCAAATGTGGATGATTACGACACTTGTAGGAGTAACTTTAAGGTAAACTTCACTAAAATATACAGGCACGGGTAGCGAGGCTACGTGCCGTCATCACGCCTCTCCTTCGTGACGTCAATGTGACGTTTTACTATGTAGTAGTAGTAATCACTGACTCAACTGGTAGTTCTCTCTCTCTCTCTCTCTCTCTCTCTCACACACACACACACACACACACACACAGCAACAATAGTTCAGCCACTGCAGTATGTTATATACTTACAGCATGTTGTTCCAAAGACCGTATTTTCCATGCAAAGGATAAGTAATTTCCTGCGAGTTACACTTTTTCGCAAATATATAATAATTTCAAATGAGCATTATCCCTATGTTTCGGGCTGGACTAGTGTGTGTGTGTGTGTGTGTGTGTGTGTGTGTGAGAGAGAGAGAGAGAGAGAGAGAGAGAGAGAGAGAGAGAGAGAGAGAAAACAATCATTTGAGTCAGTGATTACTACTACTTCATAGTAAAACGTCACTTTGACGTCACGACTTGAACGAGAGGCGGTGCATACGTGATGACGGCACGTAGCCTCGCTACCCGTGCCTGTATATTTTAGTGAAGTTTACCTTAAAGTTACTCCTACAAGTGCCGTAATCATCCCCATTTGGCACCTAAGCCTATTTTTGCCAATTAGGTTGGGGTCTCAATCACCGTCTTCCAAAATATCATCCTTGTCCGACGCTTTGTTAAAATGTTATATTCGAAAAACTGTGTTTCATGGCGCCTGAAACGCATAGTAAACTAACCAAGCCAAACCAATTTCTTAAGTATGTTCACACTCACACTTCATATCAAGCGTCATGTTCGTCATTATCGTATTTTCCACGAAGTCGTTCGGGCCGAGGTGGTCCATCTGGTACATGTAGACGCCGTGCCCGAAGGCGGCGTCGCGGGCGTGGAACTGCGAGGTGAGGTCGTGAGAGAGAGCGAAGTAGGTGTCCCCGAACATCTGTGAAGAGAATGATCAATCAGAGAGGGTGTGAGGGCAACTACCAACTTAGCAGGCGAACGACCGGGGCACTCCTGACACCCGCCCGCATCTTGCCGTTCGACGCCGCGAACAATCACCGAGGCGTCGCAACGACCTGCTACACTCCCGCTGCCCGTTCGCATGAAGCCGCTCGACGCCTCATTCTTACGAACCACCGAGGCTTCTCAACCCGCTATGGGAGGCGACTTGGTGGGCGGCCAGCGCCTTCCTCATCAGACAGCGGCTGAGCCTCGCTCTGAACACTTGATTCTACACCGGCTCCAGCCCTGCTCTCACTCGGGTTTCCTTAGAACCGTGGTGTGGTTCTGGGTGCCTCACCTCTCTCCTCTCCACGCATTGGACTCCCGTTACTGCCGTGAACCTGACGCCCCTTCTCCTGCGCCTCCCACGTCTACACCACTTCAAGGACGAAGTTGTGCTGCCTCGTCATTGCCACAGAGGACGGGACGCCCAGAAGAGGAAGAAGCCGTGCAAAAGATCATTGCTGAGTCCGGGGTGCTGAAGCCTTCGTGTTGGAGACTTCAGTTTTGTGAGGCTGTTGTGGGTTTTCTACTTTATTTAAAGTAAATTGGTGTCTAACATTTATCTTGTTCGTTGTTATCCCCTTCCGATTACAGCACCCAACTCTGGAACCTTGACAGAGGGGGAAGGAAGGATATAGCTCGGGGTGGTTGAGGTAATGTCGTGAGAAAGAGAAAAGAAGTCCCTGAATATCAGTGGAAAGGATGAATCAGAAAGAGGGAAGGCAGGACACAGCTTGGGGTGGTTGAAGTATTGTCGTGAGAAAGAGAAAAGAAGTCCCTGAATATCAGTGGAAAGGATTAATCAGAAGGAAGGACACAGCTCGGGGTGGTTGAGGGCGTTGTTACTCATCCTAGGTCTTCCCCAAACGTCCCTGAAAGCCTCATCCCCTCACCTCAATCCAGCGGTCAACGTTGCTCTCCGTCAAGGTGAGGTTCCCGGCGCCCAGGTAGTGAAAGAAGATCCTCCGCGCCAGGAAAAAGGGCTCCTCGTCCTGGTCCGTGCCCACCGAGATCGCAGCGAACCTCGGCAACTCGGACAACAGCTGCTCCCCCGCCGGTGTTGCTAGGGCCACTGAGGGGAGAGTGAGGAGGGGAAGATGGTATAGTGGTGGTGGTGGTGGTGGTGGTGAGGGAGGGGAAAGAGGAGAATTAGAAGTGGATGGTAGTGGTGATGGTAGTGATGAGGTGGTGGAGTGTAAGGAGAAGAGGGAAGAAGAAGGAAAAGGAGAAGAAGAGAGGAAAGACGGGTATACTCCATCAACACCCCCCGCTTCACCGTATGTAGTGTCCCCCATTTTTCCCCCATAATGCCCTTTTCTGATGCCCCTCTCTCCTTTCCCCTCATCCTCTCTCCTTCCTCTCCCCTTTCCATTAATACAACACGTTTCACAGCCTCATGATATCCTATTATGTTTCTCTCATTCCCCTTACCCTTTCCTTCTCCTCCCCTCTTTCTCCCCTCCCCCCTCCTCTTTCCGCTCCTCCTACTATTTCCTCCCCTTTCCTCCTTCCCCTTCCTCACCCCCTCTCCACTTACTCAGCCCGAAGTAGGCCCCCTCGTCCCGGCACACCCCCGAGATGACGTCCACCTTGTTGTATCGCCCATCCCGCACCAGGTTGGCGGGGTTGTCGGGCAGGTAGTCACCGTCCACGCGCGGCGCCATGTAGAACGGGAAGTTGTTCCACGTCTGTTGGGAGTGGAGCGGAGTGGAGTTTCTTGTTGCTGTTTTTGTTTTTTGTCCTTGAGTTGCCTTCTTTGCTGTAAATATCAAACGGCCCCCCGCACCACCTACACCCCCCACCCACACTCACACCCACACTCACCTCCCACCCACACCCACCTCGCCCTGCACACTAGTCATCACGAGGTCGCTTGCAGGGACGTTCTGGAGACACCTGAGGAGCGCCACGCTGTCCAGCCGACCGTCCACCTCCACACCTGCGCACTCCACCTGGCGGCCCACACCTGCTGCCACGCGCTTGGGGTCATTCATCCGGACTGCCCAGGGACTCAGTGCGTTGCCCGACTGCATGATGGCGCGGTGGAAGAGTCCTGAAGGTGCGGGAGTGAGAGAAGGAGAGAATAAGTAACGAAACCAGAGAGAAAGACAAAAAGTAAGAATGAAAGAGACACCTCTCCTCCACTAACCTTCAGCTTTGGGCGTCAGCATCTGGAAGTGGACGGAGGCGCCCCCGGCACTCTGGCCGTAGATCGTCACACGCTCGGGGTCGCCGCCGAAGCTCCTGATGTTCTCCTGCACCCAGCGGAGCGCCAGTGTCTGATCCTTGAGCCCCATGTTGCCGGGAATTACATCGTCCCCGGTGTAGAGGAAGCCTGTGAAGGAGGTGGTGGTATGGGCGTGGGGAAGGTAGGAAGGGGAGAACATGGGAACCTAACACCAGCGCGCTAATAGACACAGAAACTTACCTAGCGTCCCCAGGCGGTACTGCGGCGCCACCAGCACCACGTCCTTCGTCAGCAGCGGCAGCGGGGAGCCTCCAAGAAAGTCAGGCCCCCCCATGAAGAAGCCGCCGCCGTGGAGGAAGACCATCACGGGCAGCGGCTCGTCTCCACACAGCTGGCAAAGAGCAGGAAGGAGTCGGAGCGTAAAAGGTAAGGCCTCAATGGTTCCTCATCTTCATCTCCCTAGATCACTTTTCCTTCCTTGTTTAAGAACATAAGAACGTAAGGAGTCTGCAAGAGGCCGGTAAGCCTGTACAAGGCAGCTCCTGTGATCCTAACCCCACCTAACATCACTGTTCATTACTTTATCCTATCTATTTTTAAATGTGACTATTGTATTGGCACTCACAACATGACTGCCAAGCCTGTTCCACTCATCTACCACTCTGTTGGTAAACCAATCTTTGCCTACGCCACCCTTGCCTCCTGTTTCACCATCTCTTCCTACTTTACCTCCCTGCCTCACCCTCCCCACCCTGCCTCACCTTTCCCAGCTGCCTCGTCACCTGGCTCACCTGTGGAGTGTAGACGTGCAGGTAGAGGCAGTCCTCCTCGCCCACCACCTTCCTCTCCCCGCTCATCATCAGGTTCTTGAAATCGACCTGAGGACATTGGGGTGGCGTGAAGCTCTCCCTGACGCCCTCCCACGGCTCTGAAGGCACCGGGTCCTGGAAAATCAAGGCACACTGTAGCTGCGCGTGGCCTCTGTGCTCATCTCTGTCTCAGTGCAAGTTGTAGAGATATAAGGCAAAGAAAAATGAGGATGAAGGCTCTGGGTCCTAAAGAACACACACACACACACACACACACACACACACACACACACACACACACACACACACACACACACACACACACACACACACACACACACACACACACACACTCCGGTAGCTCAATCGGTTAGAGCGCCGCGCTGCAAGGCTTCACGGCCAAACAGGCGGCGGCTCCAGCCCCACTCAGGCCGGATTCTGTCCGTTGACTAGGAGTGGCTACTGTCCCCTCTTGAGCAAGGGTGATGGGGGGTGTGGTGTGTGAGGTCCTGGCAGTACAGAGATCAACAATAATGAGCACTTGCTCACGTCGTGAGGGTACCTGCTGGCGAAAGCGAGTCCAACTCGTGATCTGGCCGTGGTGAATTACACACACACACACACACACACACACACACAGCTAAGTAAACATAAAAAGATGAGATAATACAAAAAAAAGTGGAAGAAAAAGATAAAAAAGTAAAAAAAGTGGAAGAAAAAGATAAAAAAGTAAAAAAAATGGAGCAAAAAAAGAAAAAAATGGAAGAAAAAAAAAAAAAAAAAACGACAAGCTCTTCCCTTACCTTGAACCTGAGGGCGCCGACGGGAGGCTTGGCGAACGGAATCCCTCTGAAGGAGAACACTTTCCGCTCGCCGCCCGCCTCCAGCGTCTCCCCCTTGAAGACCCCGCCGCTGAGGGTCACCTGCACGCCGCCCGCCCCCGCCCCCGCCACCAACCCCAGCAGGAGCAGCCTCAGCATCGTGTGCAAGACGTGTGTGGGAGTGACTGAATCGTGACAGCGGTGAGCGGTTTGCACCCTTTATATCTACGCACGGCTGGGATGAACGTGATTACCAGCTTATCATTCTTATCATATCGTATTTTTCGGTCAAGGAACACTCACTTGAAGACTGAACTGATAGAAGCATAAACAATAATGTTCTTGGTAACAGCACGGAGATATGAAAATGACACAGAGAGACCAGATGGTTTGAGGCTACTGAGCGCATGACAACTCAACCTTTCAAGGAACACACACATAGACGAACATAAAGAATGAACTAATAGATTGATTGATTGATGGTTTATTGTTGCAAGAGTACACAGCAAGGGAGAAGGATGGAACATGCCATCTCTATTCCCAGGCGATACATAGTGTGATTTTCAGTAATACAAGAAACATGTACACTATTCGTATTACTCTGCAGTGGAGGAAATGACAAGATTCGTAATATGATAATATAAATTAGGAAAAGCATAAAAAAATGGTGTTCTTGGTGACAGCACGCGGGGATGAAATTGACACTGAGGGAGAAATAGACAGGAGGCGATTGACAGCAAGAAGAGGAAGTCAATACCGAAAGATCTAACGACGGGGCTCAGTTGACAGCACAGAGAGGAGATAAAACGGTAGGACGGAATTGACAACAGAGAGAGGAGACTAAAAAGGACAGGAAGGGTATTAAAAGGGACCGTATTCTCAAACATTTCGGGGCTCAAACACTCACATAGAACAAGACTTTCGTATAGGTTGTGGGCATTCTATGAGTAGTTTTACGAGCTTAGGGATAGCTTGATAAGGCTTCTACCAGCGTTGCCAAGTTATCGTACTCATCGCATTGCATTTTCGTAGTTTCTGACCAATAACTATAGCAGAAAACACTAAAAACATCAATAAATAACAGTTTTAACGCTAACTTTAATTTTCTGCCGTTATTTGTGTAGTTACGACAGTCTTGGAGCCTAAATATGATAAATGCAATGTTCAGAGTACGACAATTTGGCAACGCTGGCTTCTACACTGTGAACATGAGAAACTCCTATGAGAAGCCGACTAATCTCCTTCTTGGCCTTTGGAAATAGTTGATGTGAGAGGCGGAGGCGTCTAAGAATGCCGACTCAGGACAGAGCGGAAAATAACACCAGAAGACCAACTGCCATGAGACAATTGTACTCTTAACAACCCAACCCTTCACGGCACACACACTGGACGAACACAAACGCCGAACTGGTACAAACACAAAAGGTAACGTTCTTGGTGCCAGCACGGGGAGGACATTGTACAGTGTTTGGTGTTGCTGTACCCTCTGCGGCTAGAAAGATGAAGAAACACACCGGAATGATCTCTGTGTATCGGGTGACGAGGAGAAACCTTATGGCCATGTTGCAGTGTGCTGAAGGTAGAGTTTGGGGCACACGCTGAAGCTGCACGTGGCCTCGGTGCTCATCTCCGTCACACCGGCCTGGGGGAACTGGACCTGTTCATCGACGAAGAGTAAAAGCATAATTACTGTCACACATCACGGCAGCCACTTTAAATAAAAATTCGCAGCGCCACTAACGGGCTGGGGTCGTCCAAGAGGCCCCTTAAGGGAACCTATCGGCGCTTTATACAGCACCTGAAAAACAGTGTTGATCCCTGACCTATCTAACAGAGTACCAACTGACGTCCATCTCAGTGTTGGATAAAGTGACCTTGATCTTGTGCCGGCAGAGGCTCGGGATCACGATGAGGAGGCGTTATTTTGTGTGTGTTGAGTGTCATGATGATAACAACGAGCATACCCTTGCACTGACCCTTTGCTGAACTCATGAAAATACTGACCCTTTGCAGAACCCATGAAAAATGCTTACCCTTGCTCTGAACCATTGCAGAACCCATGAAAATACTAACCCTTTGCAGAACCCATGAAAAATGCTTACCCTTGCACTGACCCTTTGCTGAACCCATGAAAATACTGACCCTTTGCAGAATCCATGCAAAATGCTTACCCTTGCACTGAACCTTTGCAAAACCCACGAAAAACACTTACCCTTGCACTGAACCTTTGCAGAACCCACGAAAAACACTTACACTCGCACTGAACCTTTGCAGAACCCATGAAAAACACTTACATTCGCACTGAACCTTTGCAGAACCCATGAAAAACACTTACACTTGCACCGAACATTTGCAGAACCCACGAAAAACACTGAGCCTTTGCAGAACTAGAAGAAATGACGGGCTGAGTGTCTGACTGATCGACTGAACGCCTCTCCCTCCCTCCCTTCTTCGCCCAGTTCGAAGCAGTATCTCGGAACATGAAGGATTCGGTTATTGTTGTTATGTGGGAATTTGCAGGGTACTAGTCACGCCAGATAAATGTAGACTACTTGCAGACAGACTTACAGACGGGGTAGGCTTTCGTGTTATAATTTGTGAAGAATATTTAACGTTCTAAAAAAACGAAGATCAGGAGTCTGGTGGGGAACCAATTGAGTTAAAGAAAAAAATCTTCGTACAAAAAAAAAAAAAAAACGTGTAACATGAGAAATTAAATTATACATCACAAACAAGAGGTTAGGAAAAAAAAGTTGCTTCACCACTAGTATTATTATTCATTTTTATTTATTCAAGGAAGAACTACACTTTTAGAAGGACAAGTTTTCATAATCAGTTCTCCTCAGTGTGTCATTCTTTCCTCTTCCCTTCCTTCACTTTGTTCTGACTTCATCTAACTATCATTTTCTTTTCTTCTCTCCTTTCTCTTCTGTCTCTTCTCTACCTCGACTTGACTCATTTCCATTCATTATTTCCCTCCCTTCCTTTATTTTCTTCATATCAGTTTTTCCTTCTTTTCTCGCTCTCCCAACACCAGTTCTCCTCAATATCAATTAATACAAAGAAATATATATAACAAGATACATGTTTTCATATGCTTTTCCTACCCTTTGCTCATCCCGTCCCCCCTGGAGCGCGGCGGCCCCCTAGGCGTGGCAGTCCGGGGCGTCCGCTCCCCCCCTGGGCGCCACACTCGGGGCCGCAAACTTCTCCGGGAACAGCATCTTGTTGACCCTCGTGGGCAGGTCAGTGTAGAAGGCGCGATTCTGAGGGGCCAACGGGTCAGGCAGGTTTGTTTGTGCGTTTGTTTGTGCTTGATGTCTATCTATCTGTTTATTTATCTGAGTGTTCTTTTATCTACTTATCTAGGTATCTGGTTATCAATTTATAATTATATATACTTATTTATCCTCCTACTCATCTATCTATCCGTCCTACTACTACTACTACTAATATTACTACTATACTGACCTCGGTGCGCGGGTCGGGCCTCATCATGGCAGTCGGGGTCAGGCTCAGGTAGTGAAGGTTGGTCGGGGTCACCGGCGCCCAACGGAAGCCCAGGGAGAGGTCTGGAGTGGGGTTCCTAGGGGAGAGGGGGGGAGGGTTGTTACACTCTCTCTCTCTCTCTCTCTCTCTCTCTCTCTTCTCTCTCTCTCTCTCTCTCGCTCTTATTATGTACCTACTCCTCCTTTCACATTCTTTCTCTTAATCACACTTCTTCCCTCTCCTCCCAACCTTACTAACTAAGTATGCGCCAAAATATAAGGCGCTCGATAGCGCATGACACTCATGATTGAAGTGAATGAATGAAACATAAAACATAATTGCAATCTTTTTACTTTACTTTTCATTCCTTAGGTCATCTACTTCTAGTACTTTGTTGGGTTTCCCTTTCGCCGTAAACATTCCTGGAGCCTTTTGGGAACACTGTTTGCTAGTGTTTGTAGCAAATCCTGGGGCAAAGTTGTCCACAGGTGACGCACAGCGGCCTCGAGCTCAGCTATCGTTGAAGTGTCCATTCCTCGTACTTTTCGTTTCATAATCGACCACAGGTTCTCTGTGGGGTTGAGATCAGGACTATTGCTTGGCCAGTCCTCAAAAAACGAAACTTGACAGTCACGTAGCCACTGTTTCACATCACGAGCAGTGTGGCACGGCGCTCCGTCCTGCATAGGTAGGCGGCGGCTGAGTGGTAGCGTGCTGGGCCCACATTCACCACGTGATGGACGACACGAGTTCGAATCCCCACGCTACCACCTCGGATTTTTCAGTCACCGCCGAGTGGCTTAAAACTACCCACATGCTGTCCTAAAGACCACCCATCAACCCGGACTATAGAGGAAACCGTCCAAGAATTAAGAACGAGTTCCGGGGGGCAGCATGAGCCAAGAGAAAATGGCGCCCCTATAAACACTTGCCTGCGCCATGACGGGCTGGGGCCGAATACCATCCAGGCCCCTCAAGCAAGCCTACCTACAAAAAAAAAAAAAAAAAAAAAAAAAAATCTGCCGCGCATTTTTCAAATGAGCTGGGCAAATAGTCGCACAAAAGTTCTAAGTACTTCTCCTTGTTCATTCTCACACCTTTAGGTAGCACTACCAACTCCCCCACTCCATGGAAGGAGAGGCAGGCCCACACCATGATGGGTGGTGGGTGCCTGGAAGTGGAGACAATGTACTGGGGCAACAGTGCGTTACTGCCCGGGCGGCGGCACACTCCCCTTCCACCACTGCCTGTCAGCGTGAACACTGCCTCGTCACTCCACAAAACACCCTGCCACCTCTCCTGGTCCCAGTGTTGATATGCCTTGCAAAAATTAACCCTGAGCTTCTTGTGTCTTTGTGTGAGGACTGGTCTGGTTTTCTTTTCGCACGAAACCTGCGGCACCCGATGTCGTCATGGATGCAACGCTGCACTGTTCTCAGAGACACTTGCCCTAGCAAGTTGCTGTTCATTTCCTTCACTGCCCTTGCTGTTATTGAGGGGTGGGTGTCAATTTGTCTCTTGATAACGTTGACGGTCCTTGGATTTATCATTTTGCGTCTACCAGTCTTGGGTTTGGCAGCCGGCAGGGACTTGCATTCTGTGTCACGGTACTGCTGGGTGAGGCGCTGCACACTACGGAGACAAATCCCTGTTTCTGTTGAGATTTCTTTCATGCTGTGGCCCTTGCTGAAGAGAGCAATGACTGCCCTAACATCTTCCTTAGTAGTCTGCCTCTTTGACATCCTGGCCTGGGAAGGAATCACTCAGAGCGTCCAACAAGTCGGCGAAAAAAGCAGCGAGCACTTAGTGGAGCGCGGGTCTTTAAGGTTCAAAAAAATTACTGACAGGCACTTGGCAAATAGTGATCTATGGCGGTTGAGCCAGCTGGTTGTCGTGCCTGATGAATGATAACTAACAACGTCATATGACGCGCTAAGGAAAAATGGGTTCTTATACAAGTGACCGAAGTTGGTACTCCCGCGCCTTATATTTTGGCGCATACTATATATAGTCTGGACCATAGGGTCAGTGTGGTCTGAGTAGCTGTGTAAATCTATGTAAATCTCTTTCTCTCGCTCACCCCGTCGCCGCGAAGGTCGTCCACAGCCTCAGCATCACCTCGCTCAGGAACTTGTCGTCGGTTCGCTCGAGAGGAAGGCCGCCGAACACGTTATCGGACAGGTACGGAAGGTCCTCCCCGTGGCCCACCCCTGGAGGACGCAGGTGAGGGGCGGGTTAATGGAAAGGGTTTTGATGGTAGGTAAATTGACAGGTGAATAACAGGGAAATATCAGGTTAGTTGACAGGTATGTAGAAGGTTAATGGAGGGGTTGCTGATAGCAGGTAAACTGACAGGTTAATTGAGAGCAATAAAGCAGGTAAATAGCAGGTTAATTGACAAGTAAAAGCAGGTTAATCGAAGAGGAAATAAAAGGTATATTGGCAGGTAAATAGCAGGTTAATTGACAGGTAAAGCAACAGATTAATTGGTAGGTAAATAGCTGGTTAAATAGCAGGTGTATTGGTAGGTAAATAGCAGGTTAATTGACAGGTAGTGACAGGATAACTGAGAGGAATAAGCAACGGAATAACGCAATTCTAAACTAAACTAACCCAGCCAAACCAATTTCCTAAGTATAAGGGTAGGCGGTGGCGTAGGTGGTAGCATACTGGGCCCACATTCACCGCGTGATGGACGACGCGGGTTCGAATCCCCACGCTACCGCTCGGATTTTTCAGTCACCGCCGAGTGGCTTAAAACTACCCACATGCTATCCTGAAGACCACCCATCAACCCGGACTGTAGAGGAAGCCGTCCAAGCGAATCAAGAACGAGTTCCGGGGGGCAGCATGAGCCAATGCAAGATGGCGCCACTATAAACACTCGCCTGCGCCAGAACGGGCTGGGCCGACCATCAGGCCCCACCTGGAAGAAGCCTTGGGCCGACCATCAGGCCCCACCGGGAAGATGCCTACCGGCGCAATAGGCAATCAACGTAAAAAAATAAAAAAATAAAAAATGTTCACACTCACACTTCATATCAAGCGTCATGTTCGTCATTATCTTTCTCACGATGCTCTTCAGGCCGAGGTGGTCCATCTGGTACATGTAGACGCCGTGCCCGAAGGCGGCGTCGCGGGCGTGGAACTGCGAGGCGAGGTCGTGAGAGAGAGCGAAGTAGGTGTCCCCGATCATCTGTGGAGAGAATAATCAATCAGAGAGGGAGAAGGAAAGATATAGCTCGGGATGGTTGAGGTTAGGTCGTGAGAAATAGCGAAGAAGAAATCCCAAAACATCAGTGGAAAGGATGAATCAGAAAGAGGGAAGGAAGGACACAGCTCGGGGTGGTTGAAGTAATGTCGTGAGAAAGAGAAAAGAAGAAGTCCCTGAATATCAGTGGAAAGGATTAATCAGAAAGAAGGAAGGAAGGACACAGCTCGGGGTGGTTGATGTTAAGTCGTGAGAAATAGCGAAGAAGAAATCCCTAATCATCAGTGGAAAGGATTAATCAGAAAGAAAGAAGGAAGGACACAGCTCGGGGTGGTTGATGTTAGGTCGTGAGATATCGCGAAGAAGAAATCCCTAATCATCAGTGGAAAGGATTAATCAGAAAGAAGGAAGAAAGGGTACAGCTCGGGGTGGTTGAGGGCGTTGTGTTACTCATCCTAGGTCTTCCCCAAACGTCCCTGAAAACCTCATCTCCTCACCTCAATCCAGCGGTCAACGTTGCTCTCCGTCATGGTGAGGTTCCCGGCGCCCAGGTAGTGGAAGAAGATCCTCCGCGCCAGGAAAAAGGGCTCCTCGTCCTGGTCCGTGCCCACCGAGAAGGCAGCGAGCCTCGGCAACTCAGACAACAATTGCTCCCCCACCGGCGTTGTTAGGGCCACTGAAGGGAAAGTGAGGAGGGGAAGATGGTAGTGGTGGTGGTGGTGAGGGAGAGGGAAGAGGAGAAAGGAGAATTAGGAGTGGATGGTAGTGGTGATGGTAGTGATGAGGTGGTGGAAAGTGTAAGGAGAGGAGGGAGGAAGAAAAAGAAGAAGAAAGAAAAGGAAAAGAAGAAGGAGAAGAAGAGAGGAAAGAGACAGGTAAACTCCATCAGCACAACACTTTTCACCATCTCATAATGTTCCTTTCTGTACAAATTAGACCACAAACGTACATAGCATCCCCCATTGCCCCATAATGCCCATTTCTGATACCCCTCTCTCGGCCCACAATAAACTGTAAACAACGACGCCTCCGACAAGCGAACTGATACAATTCGTCGCGGCAAAAACAAGAGCCGCATTCCTGTTTTGTACACAAATGCACGTAGTTTAATACTCAGAAAGGACGAAATTAGGGCGTATATTGCAACAGAGAAACCAGATGTGGTAGCCATCACAGAGACTTGGGCCAACTCTGCACATCTAATAATCCGAACTGTCATTCCCTGGTTAAGAAAGCTTCCACAAAAGTCGAAAGCACAAGAAAGGAGTAGTAGTTTGCTACGTAAAAAGTACACTCCCTGCTATAAAAATAGACAAACAGGACGCAGAGAAATACGATTCCGTCTATGTGTAAATAACCACAAATAATAAGAACTCTAACACTTGCAACCGTATACAGGCCCCCAAAACAACAGGCAGCCGACGACACTTCCCAGTACGAAGAGATTCACTCTCTAACACAAAACAAGGAAGCAATAATAACTGGGAACTTTAATTCCCCTAACATTGACTTGTGACTAATGACCGGAGATCAAGAAGGTAACAGGCCTATAGAAATGGTGGAGGATTCGTTCTTTACTCAACTTGTAACTCAACCAACAAGGGAAAACAATCTCCTGAATCTGGTATAAGTAAGCGACCCCGATCTCATTCGCGACTGTGAAGTTGGTGAGAAACTTAAAGGTTGCGATCACCACTTAATCCGTTTTAATGTCAACATATGTCACAAACTCGTAGATAATCCGTCAGTGATACCAGATTAAAAAAAAGTAAATTTCAACTTAGCTCGTGAGCTGCTTCCCACTGCGATCTGGGACCAGCTTAACCACACCGACAATACAATCGACAACACTTGGAACGTCTTAAAAAATAAGCTGTTGCAGGTAGAGAAGACTGCAGTGCCTACGAAATCCAGGCAAGTAAAAGGGGCCGTAGATCCACCGTGGATGACCAGAGAAATAAAAAGGGCAGTAAACCTAAGAAAAATAAAAGGAATTTTAATCTAATGAAAGAGAATGACACGGCCGAAGCCCGCACACAGTATGCCACAACAGCCTCAAAGCTTGTATCACCCTTATTCGGAGTAGCAAACGAAACTATGAAAAACAAATAGCGCGCGAAATCAAAACTGAATCCAAGAAATTCTTCACGTACATAAGATCGAAAAAGAAAGTAAAATCCAATATTGGTCCCCTGACAAACGCGACTGGATCTGTAACCCAGGACAGCAAACACATGGCCATAATCCTCAACAGTAACTTCGCATCCGTATTCACAGCAGAGGACATAGAAACCATTCCCGAGGGCCAAGACCCGCCGAGGGGAATCACACCCCTAGAAGTTGACTCAATATGCGACCAACAGTGAAAAAAGTACTTGGACAAACTCGACACGAACAAGTCAATGGGACCTGACAACTTGTCCCCGCGGTTATTAAAAGAGCTTAAACAGCAAATACTTCAACCACTCCCTAATATATTTAACCGGTCAGTACAACTGAACAAGGTCCCAGAAGACTGGAGGATGGCGAACGCAACACCAATTTTCAAAAAAAGAAGACAGAAGCGTTGCATTAAACTACAGGCCCATAAGTTTGACATCAGTGGCAGGAAAAATACTCGAGAAGATTATTAGAGACAAACTTGCCAAGTTTCTAGAGGACAATAATGTAATCTCCGACACCCAGCATGGCTTCAGAAACAAGCTCTCCTGCTTAACAAACCTATTAGACTTCTTCCAAGGTAAATATAAGAATTGGGATGACCACATCCCCAGTGATATTATATACCTGGACTTTCAGAAAGCCTTCGACAAGATATCGCACGAGCGACTCCTTAAAAGAAACTGCACTCGGCGGGCATTGGAGCCAATTTGATCGCGTGGATAGGAGATTGGCTCACCCGCAGAAAACAACGAGAGCTACTCAACGGACAGCTTTCCGATTGGGTTCCAGTCACTAGTGGAGTGCCTCAATGGTCAGTGCTGGGAGCCATTCTCTTCATCATATATATTGTTATGAATGTGCTGTATGTGAATGATTGTATGTGTAATGTGATGAAATTGTAGCATGATGCCATGTTAGCTCAGCATGGTGCAACTCTACTTGTTGGGACAAGAGTGACAGAGGGGAGCCCGGGGCCTCCGGCCGCCGGGCAGGAAGTGCTGAGTCGGCAGTGGGGGAGTTGCGAGCGAGAGGCGCTGAGGGGAGTTGAGAGACGCGTGTCTGGGCTGAGAGAGTGTTGAGCTGCTCCGCCTGCGAGCTGTGTGCATCTGGTGTGCGTGTCTGCCGTGCCCCTGTACTGTGCCTGATTAACTAACTGTTCTGTGCCCTTGAAAGTTGCTGTACTGTGTGAGGAACCTGTCATTAAACTAGAACTTAGTGTTGAACGTGTATCCTTTGTGCCCTGCCTCGTTCCCTCCTCCTCTCGGTGTTCTGTGTGGGCCGCTGTGAGTGACCGGTGCCCGTGTGGCTGTTCTGGTGGCGATCACGCCACCTGCCTGCCCGTGGATGGTGTGTGGTAGGGGGGGGTGGCGTAACACTTGGTGTCAAAGAAGTGGGGATAAGTGAACAGTGAAGCGCGCCGAGTGTCATGGCGTCCCCCAATGGTCGCCGTGAGGGTGAGGAGACGGGCAAGGCCGAGGCTGACCCGGGTGATGCGAAGCCGAGCCAGATGGACTTGTTCGCTGCCATGCTGGCCAGTCTGAGGCAGGAATTGGATCAGAGAACAGAGAGGGCAGAACAGAGGGCAGACGAGAGGGCACGCGAGCAGGCTCAGAGGGCAGAAGAGAGGGCACGCGAGCAGGCTCAGAGGGCAGAAGAGAGGGCACGCGAGCAGGCTCAGAGGGCAGAAGAGAGGGCACGCGAGCAGGCTCAGAGGGCAGAAGAGAGGGCACGCGAGCAGGCTCAGAGGGCAGAAGAGAGGGCACGCGAGCAGGCTCAGAGGGCAGAAGAGAGGGCACGAGAGCAGGCTCAGAGGGCAGAAGAGAGGGCACGCGAGCAGGCTCAGAGGGCAGAAGAGAGGGCACGCGAGCAGGCTCAGAGGGCAGAAGAGAGGGCAGACGAGAGGGCACGCCATCTTGCCGAGGTCCTCCAGAGCTGTTTCTCGTCGCTGAAGGTGGAAACCCAGCAGTACACCGACCAGGGCTGCGACAGCGCGAGGAGTGAACGGCTGGAGGAGGTGCGGACCCAGGAAGGCGAGGTCCGAGGCCTGAGGGAGGCGGAGAGGCAGCTGCGAGAGGTGGCACCGTCGCACGCGGAGGAAGAAGGCTCAGTTCTGGCAGGAAGCGCCGGGGCGGCGGTCCTGCAGGGGCCTATCTGGGGCCCCTGGTAAGGACCTGGAGCCTGGTAGCGTCGTGGCGGAACCAGTAGCTGCCGCAGGAGGTTGGGGAGCCCCCGCCTCGTTGCCTCCCTCACCCCATCCCTCTCCTCCTTGCGAGCCGGCTCGCAGGTCACGTAGTCCGCTCTCTCTCCCATGGCAGCAGCGAGAGGTGGCAACGTGGTGCTGGGAGGAACAAGAAGCGTCACGTGTGCTGGCGACGGACGCCTGGGTGGCGGACTGGCGGGGCTCCGCGTGGGGCCCCTGGCAAGGGCCCCTGAAGCCTGGTGGCGTCGTGGAGGAGCCGGTGGAGGCTGCAGGAGGCTGGGGAGCCGTCGGAGCCGCTCCCTTCGGTCCAGCTGGTGCTGGAGTCGGACCCATTAACCCTGCATCGTTGCCTCTCTCACCGCCTCCCTCCCCGCCATGCCGGCCGGCTTGCAGCCCACGTGGTCCGCCCGCTCCTCTCTGTGGCCCCTCGGCCTCCCCGCGCTCAGGGAGGCTTAAGCCAGCGGAGCACGACGGGAAGTTGGTATGGGAGGCCCAGTTCAAGATGCCAGCTGCTGCCCAGGGCTGGGGCGAGGATGAGAAGGCGCTGCAGCTGACAACAGCGCTACGGGGCTCAGTGGACGGGCCCGGCCGCTTGGTGGGGAGCGCCGAGAGGACCTTGGGGCGGCCTGACATGCCGGCCGCTACAGGACTCCAGGACGCGCCACAGAGACTGTGTGGCGTCACGGGGCACTGCGTGCAGACCAAGGGCCCAGCGGAGGTTCGTATCGGCGTAGGCAGCGCTGTGGAGCGCCGGCCGACGGACGTCGCCGATCAAGACGAGCCGTGCGTGCTGGGCCTCGACTACCTGATGCAGGGCGAGGCCTGTGCCGACCTTGGACGGGAGCTGGAGAGGCTGCGCGGACAGGCGCCTTTGCTCTCGAAGGTCGGCTGTGCAGAGGTAGTCGCGGCGGAGCGACTGCACCTTGCCCCGGGGACGGAGGCCAGGATCCTGTGTTGCCGGTCGGACGCGATGGCAGCGGAAGGCGCGGTGGAGTCCACGGAGGGCCTGCAGCTGCCTGATGGTGTGGCAGCCGGACGGAGTCTCGAAGGAGCGGGGGAGGAGTCGGTCACGGTGTTGGTGGCTAACTCCTCCGACGAGGCTCGGAGAGTACCCGCTGGTGCCAAGCTGGGCACCTGTGAAGAGGTGGAACAACAAGAGGAGGCGTCGGGGAGCGCGGAGTCGGCCGCTGTGAGGCCGCTGCCCGACTTCCTGGAGGATTCGGCGCACCGGAGCGCCGCTCACCTGACGGAGGCGCAGACGAAGGTGCGCCTCACCCTGGCTCGGTGCGCGGACGTGTTCAGCGGGGGTGGATTGGACCTGCTGGGCTGCACGGGGTTGGTGAAGCACAACATCAGCACGGGAAATGGTGCGCCCACCAGGAGCCCGCCCCGACATGTCGTGCCAGCCAGGCGGGAGGAACTGCAGCGCGCCGTCAACGAGCTGGCGGCGCAGGAGGTGATGGAGCGGACAGACAGTCCGTGGCCCTCAGCAGTCGTCCTAGATATGAAGAAGGACGGCACGCAGCGCTTCTGTGCGGACTGCCGGGCGCTGAGGGACGAGACTGACGAGGACTCTCACCCCCTGCCGTGGACCGACGACGCGCTGACGAAGGCCTTGGAGTTCGGGGCATTGACGACGATCAGCGGCCTAGCGGCGGCCGCCTCGCCCTGCCATGACTTCCGGGGCCGGATGGCGAAGGTGAAGATGAAGGCAGCGTCGATGAAGGCGAGCCCGGAGGGTCTCCGTGGCTCGTGCGGGGGCTGTGGCAAGAGGGGGCATAGGTGCAGTCGGTGCCTGGGGGAGCGAAGGACGCGTTCCCTCGACCGGCTGAGCCCCGACGCCCTCCAGCCGCGCTGTAAGGACTGTGGCCAGTCAGGCCACCGCTTGAGTGCCTGTCCCAGGCCCAGGGACGCGGCGCGGGCGGGAAGCGCTGACGGGCTGGAGAAGGGAGCCGACTTCCAGCCGTCTCCCGCCCTCGGGCCCCGCCTTGAGTAAGCTGCCGCCGCCCGACCAGCGTGTTGCCAGTGGGAGGCTTAGCGGTTGTAGCCACGACGCGTGACAGTGGACACCGGGGGCTGAGGAGTGCTCGGCGCGGCCTGACCCGGGGTAGTGTGTGCTGTTGGAGGGGCCAGTGGAGGCTCGTATCGGCGTAGGCAGCGCTGTGGAGCGCCGGCCGATGGACGTCGCCGATCGAGACGAGCCGTGCTTGCTGGGCCTCGACTACCTGACGCAGGCCAGTAAGGCTCGTGGTGGCCTCGGACGGGAGCTGGAGAGGGTGACCGGAGAGGTGCCCTTTGCTCCCAGGAGGTTTTCGAGCATGGCTGCGTGGGGAGGTAGTCACAGCCGGGCGAGGGCACCTTGCCCCGAGGGTGGAAGCCAGGAGCCGGTGTCGACTGTCCCGAGCGTCACGTGGAGCGGATGGCGTGGAAGAGCCCACTGAGGACTGGCGGCTGGTCAACGGCATGGCTGACAGGCGGAGCCCCTTGGGGGCGCGAGAAGAGACTGTGGAGGACAGACTGATTTGTGTATTGCATGTATTTTTCTGTGTTCAATGTTCGGCCGGGTGCTCAGGCTACCGGTGGATTTGGCCACGGGGCGGCCCCCCGACGTGAGCTTGCCCACCGTCACCTCTGGCTTCGCAGCGGCACTGCAGGAAAGCCTGGCTGAGGTGCACCGACGCGTACGGGGCAAGCTCGAGGTGGCAGGCCAGGCCATGAAATGAAGGAGACATACGACCGGCGCAAAAGGGACGTGAGCCCCAGCAGCAGCGAAGGGGACATGTCAGAGGTCGACCAAGGGGCGAAGCGGCAGATGTCAGTGACGACCCTGAGCAAGTACTTGGGGCCGACGACGCGGCTCTGGGTGCCACCGCCTGCCTGCCGCCGCCCGCTTCCCAGCGGCGCCCTCGGCGAGAGAGGCGACGGCCGGGATGGTTAAGAGACTTTAGTGATGTCCCAGGGGACTGATTAGTTTGATTTATTTCATGTGTTTTGTTTGTTGAATGTTGGGGCAGCCGGGTCGACTGCCTTTTGGAGGAGGGGATAGTGTTATGAATGTGCTGTATGTGAATGATTGTATGTGTAATGTGATGAAATTGTAGCATGATGCAATGTTAGCTCAGCATGGTGCAACTCTACTTGTTGGGACAAGAGAGACAGAGGGGAGCCCGGGGCCTCCGGCCGCCGGGCAGGAAGTGCTGAGTCGGCAGTGGGGGAGTTGCGAGCGAGAGGCGCTGAGGGGAGTTGAGAGACGCGTGTCTGGGCTGAGAGAGTGTTGAGCTGCTCCGCCCGCGAGCTGTGTGCATCCGGTGTGCGTGTCTGCCGTGCCCCTGTACTGTGCCTGATTAACTAACTGTTCTGTGCCCTTGAAAGTTGCTGTACTGTGTGAGGAACCTGTCATTAAACTAGAACTTAGTGTTGAACGTGTATCCTTTGTGCCCTGCCTCGTTCCCTCCTCCTCTCAGTGTTCTGTGTGGGCCGCTGTGAGTGACCGGTGCCCGTGTGGCTGTTCTGGTGGCGATCACGCCACCTGCCTGCCGTGGATGGTGTGTGGTAGTAACAATATCAACGACCTAGAATCAGGACTGAAATCCACAATATCGAAATTTGCTGATGACACCAAGGTGGGGGGAAAGGCCCTCACAAAGACCGACTGCGAAATCATCCAGAAAGACCTCGATCACATTATCGAATGGTCGGAAAAATGGGAAATGTCCTTTAATGTTGACAAATGCAAAGTCATGCACATTGGGTCCAGAAATAGCAACCACACATACATCATGAATGAGAAACCTCTGCAAGCGATGCAGGAGGAAAAAGATCTTGGGGTCACTATCAGCAGTGACCTGAAATATGCGAATCACTGTAAAAAAAGCATATAACAAAGCCAACACTATGCACGGGTTCAGAGCGAGGAACTTCGAGTGTAAAACGCCAGACGTGATGCTATCCTTGTAAATTCCATGGTAAGACCGCACTTCGAGTATGCAGTGCAGTTCTGGTCTCCTAATTACAGAAATGACATTGATTTACTGGAAACGATTCAACGACGCGCCACGAAAATGATTCCAACCTTAAGGGCCTAACCGTACGAGGAACGACTCGAGCGACTCAATCTCTTTACATTGGATAAAAAACGCCTACTAGGGGATATGATTCAAGTCTTCAAGTACCTGAAAAAGTTCAGTAAAGTCGATTACTCCAAATTCTTTGAACTGCAAACCAACTCAAGAACTAGAAATAACGGTTTACCCATTCAGTCGAGTCGATGTAACACAGACATTGGAAGGAGTTTCTTTTCAAACCGAGTCATCCGCCACTGGAATAATCTTCCCTCAGAAGTAGTAAATGCGAATACCATCAGCTCCTTCAAAAATCGAATCGACCGTCACTTTGCTGCGTCGGGAATAAACTGAATATCGAGGTGCTTTCATCTGCTCCTCAACATCGAGGTGCTTTCCTCTGCTCCCCGGGCTCTAACTAAGTGGCTGATGAGCAGATTAAATCACCAAAGCGGGCAACCTCGTAATAAGCCAATAGGCTTTCTGTTGCCTGCATTTCCATGCTTCCCCTCCCTCTCTAATCCCCCTCTCCCCTTTCCATCAATACAACACCTTTCACAACCTCGATCATTATATCCTCTTCTATTACTCCTGTTCCCATTACCCCTTTCCCTTTCCTTCTCCTCCCCTCCCTCACCCACTCTTCCTCTTCCCACTCCCTCCCCCACTTTCTCCCCTTTCCTCCTTCCCCCTCCTCTCCTTCCCCTCCTCCTCTCCACCCCCCCACTTACACAGCCCGAAGTTAGCCCCCTCGTCCCGGCACACCCCCGAGATGACGTCCACCTTGTTGTACCGCCCCTCCCGCACCAGGTTGGCGGGGTGGTCGGGCAGGTAGTCGCCGTCCACGCGCGGCACCATGTGGAGAGGGAAGTTGTTCCACGTCTGTTGGGAGTGGAGCGAAGTGAAGTGGAGTGAGATGGAATGGAATGAAGTGGAGTGAAGTGGAGTTTTTTGCTGCTGTTTTTGTTTTTTGTCCTTGAGTTGCCTTCCTTGCTGTAAATATCAAACGGCCCCCCGCACCACCTACACCCCCCACCCACACTCACACCCACACTCACCTCCCACCCACACCCACCCACACCCACCTCGCCCTGCACACTAGTCATCACGAGGTCGCTTGCAGGGACGTTCTGGAGACAGTTGAGGAGCGCCACGCTGTCCAGCCGACCGTCCACCTCCACACCTGCACACTCCACCTGGCGGCCCACACCTGCTGCCACGCGCTTGGGGTCATCCATCCGGACTGCCCAGGGACTCAGTGCGTTGCCCGACTGCATGATGGCGCGGTGGAAGAGTCCTGAAGGTGCGGGAGTGAGAGAAGGAGAGAAAAGGGGAAACAAGAATAAGTAACGAAACCAGAGAGAAAGACAAATAGTAAGAATGAAAGAAAGACGCCTCTCCTCCACTAACCTTCAGCTTTGGGCGTCAGCATCTGGAAGTGGACGGAGGCGCCCCCGGCACTCTGGCCGTAGATCGTCACACGCTTTGGGTCGCCGCCGAAGCTCCTGATGTTCTCCTGCACCCAGCGGAGCGCCAGTGTCTGATCCTTGAGCCCCATGTTGCCGGGAATCACATCGTCCCCGGTGTAGAGGAAGCCTGTGAAGGGAGTAGGCGTTACGTGCATGGGGAAGGTAAGAAGGAGAGCTGGAAAGGGAGGGTAGCAGAAGAAAGGTAGAGGATTAAGTGGGGAGGAAATAGAGTTGGGGATGGAGGCACGAGTGGGTAAGAGATGGGAAGGGAAAAAAAGGGAAAGGAAGGGAAAGGAAGAGAGAGAGAGTTGAAGAAAGTAAAGAAAGGAAGAATTTGGAAAAGAAATCAAAGATGGGAGACAAAAAGAAAGAAAATGGAAGGAAAGAACAGACAAATGATGGAAACAGAAAGCTAACTGAAAGAGAGAAGAAAGTGCGGTTGGATGAAAGAGGAAGAAACATGGAGAAGAAAAGAAGAAAACGAACTGAAGAAGGGAAGAATGTGGAGCTTCGATGTAAGAGAACAGCTGAGCGAAAGAAGAACGGACAAAGTACTAGATGGCGGAAGAAAGAACGAAAGAAACTCAAACACCAGCTGCCCAAGAGACACAGAACCTCACCTAGCGTCCCTAAACGGTACTGCGTCGTCACTAACACCACGTCCTTCGTCAGCAGCGGCAGCGGGGAGCCTCCACCCATGTCAGGGTCCCCTATTAAGAAGCCGCCGCCGTGAAGGAAAACCATCACGGGAAGCAGCTCGCCTCCACACAGCTGTCGAAGAGATGGAAGGAGGAGTGTGAAAGGTGAACCTGGTGAAGACGTGGGTGCGGAATATAACTCGGGGTGGGCTCTGTGCTCGTCTCCCTTTCATTTTCCCTTGTGGTGGGTGAGAGAGAGAGAGAGAGGGAGAAAAGGGGATGTGTGTGTGTGTGTGTGTGTGTGTGGAATATAGTCTGTAGCGCCCTTACCCTCCCTGTTTCACCACGTTTCTCTCCCCGTTTCACCACCATGCACCTTCCTATTCTGCCATCTTTGCCTCTATCTTCCTTTCGTCTTTCTCTTTCTTCACTCATTCTAACCTTCGTGTTTCACCTTCACCTCCCTGTTTTGTCACCCGTTCAAGCTGCCTCGTCGCCCGGCTCACCTTTGGAGTGTAGACGTGCAGGTAGAGGCAGTCCTCCTCGCCCACCACCTTCATCTCCCCGCCCCCCCTTAAGCCCATAAAGTCGAACTGAGGACACTGGGGCGGCGTGAAGCTCTCCTTGACGCCCTCCCACGGCTCTGAAGGCACCGGGTCCTGGAGACACAAGGCACATGAAAAAAAGTGGAAAAAATAGAAAATATAATAAAAAGAAAAAAGAAAAAAAAATCTTCCCGTACCTTGAACCTGAGGGCGCCGACGGGAGGCTTGGCGAACGGAATCCCTCTGAAGGAGAACACTTTCCGCTCGCCGCCCGCCTCCAGCGTCTCCCCCTTGAAGACCCCGCCGCTGAGGGTCACCTGCACGCCGCCCTCCCCCGCCCCCTCCAGCGTTGCCGCCGCCGCCACCGCCCCCAGCAGGAGCAGCCTCAGCATCGAGTCTGGAGAGGGGATGAAGTTGCTGGTTTTGTGGTTGTTTGTTTTCTACTTAAATTCGTAAACCAATTCTTGTCTATTGAATTCATAAACCAATTCTTGCTTATGCAATTCTTAAACCAATGCTTGCCTATCCAATTCTTAAACCAATGCTTGCCTATCCAATTCTTAAACCAATGCTTGCCTATCCAATTCTTAAACCAATGCTTGCCTATCCATTTTTTAAACCAATTCTTGCCTATCCAATTCTTAAACCAATTCTTGCCTATCCAACTCTTAAACCAATGCTTGCCTATCCAATTCTTAAACCAATGCTTGCCTGTCCAATTCTTAAACCAATGCTTGCCTATTCAATTATTAAACCAATGCTTGCCTATCCAATTCTTAAACTAATGCTTGCCTATCCAATTCTTAAACCAATGCTTGCCTATCCAATTCTTAAACCAATGCTTACCTATCCAATTCTTAAACTAATGCTTGCCAATCCAATTCATAAACCAATGCTTGCCTATCCAATTCTTAAACCAATGCTTGCCTGTCCAATTCTCAAACCACTGCTTGCCTATCCAATTCTTAAACCAATTCTTGCCTATCCAATTCTTAAACCAATGCTTGCCTATCCAATTCTTAAACCAATGCTTGCCTATCCAATTCTTAAACCACTGCTTGCCTATCCAATTCATAAACCAATTCTTGCTTATCCAATTCTTAAACTAATGCTTGCCTTTCCAATTCTTAAACCAATGCTTGCCATTCCAATTCTTAAGACACTGCTTGCCTATCCAATTCTTAAACCAATTCTTGCTTATCCAATTCTTAAACCAATGCTTGTCAATCCATTTCTTAAACCAGTGCTTGTCTATCCAATTCTTAAACCACTGCTTGCCTATCCATTTCTTAAACCAATGCTTGTCTATCCATTTCTTAAACCAATGCTTGTCTATCCAATTCTTAAACCAATGCTTGCCTATCCAATTCTTAAACCAATGCTTGTCTATCCATTTCTTAAACCAATGCTTGCCTATCCAATTCTTAAGCCACTGCTTGCCTATCCATTTCGTAAACCAGTTCTTTCCTATCCAATTCTTAAACCAATGCTTGCCTATCCAATTCTTAAACCAATGCTTGCCTATCCAATTCTTAAACCATTGCTTGCCTATCCAATTATTAAAACAATGCTTGTCCATCCAATTCTTAAACCAATGCTTGCCTATCCAATTCTTAAACCACTGCTTGCCTATCCAGTTATTAAACCAATGCTTGTCCATCCAATTCTTAAACCAATGCTTGCCTATCCAATTCTTAAACCACTGCTTGCCTATCCAATTATTAAACCAATGCTTGCCTATCCAATTATTAAACCAATGCTTGCCTATCCAATTCTTAAACCACTGCTTGTCTATCCAATTATTAAACCAATGCTTGTCTATCCAATTATTAAACCAATGCTTGCCTATCCAATTATTAAACCAATGCTTGCCTATCCAATTATTAAACCAATGCTTGCCTATCCAATTATTAAACCAATGCTTGTCTATCCAATTATTAAACCAATGCTTGTCTATCCAATTCTTAAACCAATGCCTGCCTATCCAATTCTTAAACCAATGCTTGCCTATCCAATTCTTTAACCAGTTCCTGTCTATCGAATTCTTAAACTAATTTTTGCCTCTCGAATTCTTAATTAAACCAATGCTTGTTTATCATATTCTTAAAAATGAAACTCTCCAATACGTACTATCTTGCAGGGCGTTGTAGTTAGCCTGTATGATGTTGCTGTTCCTGGTCACTACAAACACAGCATCCAGGGAGAGCGACTGAAAGGTTACTCCACGCCGGTGTGTGTGAGCGTGATTGCCAATGTTGCCAGACAGTCTGGTCTCAAAATCCCTAAATATTCGGGGGAAAAATCCCCAAATATCCCAATTTCATATATTTCCTACTTGATATAAAAATACTGAAATATACGCCATTGCGTCATCCCTCATAATTCATACGTACCCAGCCATTACGCCGTCTTAAGAGTATTGTAATAACAGTCCCCTCGTGAGGAATTACAGTTGTACATGTGTAAACTACCATACTTAGAGGAAATTGCTGTTGTTGGTCATGTGTAAACTACAACAATTAGTTTTTAAATGCTTTGGTCTTCGCAGTCACAGGCATCACAGCATCTAATAATCTAACTGTAAGTTAAAGTTACTGCTTACCTGATGAAAGGCGTGTGTGCGCTAAATGCTCGATACAGTTTCAAGATACGAGCCTGAAGGAGATTTACAATGGTGTCACGTCACGTGCGTGGTGCAACCGACGTGGCAAGTCTGAGTCCCTGCATGAGGACTGAGCGAGGGACTGAGGGGAGAGTTGTCAGCAGCGGTGATGCCGCTTTGTGTCAAATTACTAATCGCTTGTTGCGATTTTGACGAGATTTGGTGTTGATAGTAATGCCTATAGGGCACAAATAACATCATATCATATATGCAGGTTCTACAATCGTCCAAAAACTCATGGAAATCATTGATTTCTTGAACCTTTGAACGTTAAAAAAATCGAAGTCAGCAACTTTACCGTCTATTTTTTTTTAGCTCTGGCTCATTCGCATTCAGTCCGCCTCATCGGCGCCATATTATGACCCTGGCTGTTGCGGCGCCAGTTATTATATTAAGTTAACTAAGTTAAATTGTGAGCTTGCCAGTTCAGTCGCTTCACTTTTAATTCCCACAGTCGTCGTCTATGTGGATCTGTGTTAAACAATTAACAACAACCGTGGCCTCATAAATTTACTTCTTCCTTGCCGTCGGTTTAACCTTATGTTTTCTTTTAACCTTCATATCAATAATATCATTTTAATTTTAACGATAAAATACATATTAGGTAAATCTTAGGAATAGCGGCTCCTAGGGGGTGCGCGTTAAGGGCACGGTGTGGTGGTAACTACAACATTTCTAGCACGTACGGCTGGGTTTTGACAAGCGGACAGGCGTGTTTATGTCACAAGGGGTGTATTTTTCCGCGCTGGCCTCACGATTTCTTCTAAGTCGATGGGCGATGAGACTGCGAGCTTCGGGGTGAAGAAAGGGAAGAGCCCGCGCGGAAAAATACACCTTGTGACATAAACACGCCTGTCCGCTTGTCAAAACCCCGTCGTACGTGTTAGAAATGTAATTACCACCACACCGAGCCCTAAATGCGCACCCGCTAGGAGCCGCTATTCTTAAGATTTACCACATATTATTTTCAGCCTCAAAAGTCCCCAAATCGAGAGTGAATGTCCCCATGTCCCCATCAGTGCACCGAAATCCCCAAATCTAGGGACAAATCCCCATATCTGGCATCACTGGTGATTGCATCAGTTGAAAGCAGTGTGCATCCTTTATCTTCACACTCGGCTGGGATCAACATGGTTACCAGCTTACCATTCTTACTATATTTCTTATCACATCGTAATCTTCGGTTTCTGACTCATAAGTGCATATAGAAACATCGTTACTCTACGACTTTAACCTGGTAGCAGCGACGGGCCTAATTTGAGGCTTTACCAAGTACTAGCGACTGGCCATTTTTTTGCCATGATATAAACCCCCCAAAATAGATGATACATAAACTGATCACAAATGCACTGATATATTTTATGAAATGTTTTGCATGAGTGAGGATTTTTTCTCATTTTTCTCGCTTAGAGGGACCTTTTAGAAACATGATCTCCGCAGCTACCGGGTTAACACTAAGTTTGACTGGATATCGCTACTGGTGTGGCTACGATAGTTTTCTGCCCTGAGACTGGTAGATGCAGTGTTCTGAGTATGCGACGATCTGGTAACATTGCAGTGTTGGGAGGACAGGAAAAAGTGTCGTACCGCTCCACGGACACCATCTGACCATCATCCCTCTGACCTCGAGGATGAGGAACAGATTGTCACTTACCTAGAAACACAACCCCTTTCTGTATCCTCTGCAAACACAACCCCTTTCTGTATCCTCTGCATACACAACCCCTTTCTGTATCCTCTGCAAACACAACCCCTTTCTGTATCCTCTGCATACACAACCCCTTTCTGTATCCTCTGCAAACACAACCCCTTTCTGTATCCTCTGCATACACAACCCCTTTCTGTATCCTCTGCAAACACAATCCCTTTCTGTATCCTCTGCAAACACAACCCCTTTCTGTATCCTCTGCAAACACAAACCCTTTCTGTATCCTCTGCAAACACGACCCCTTTCTGTATCCTCTGCAAACACAACCCCTTTCTGTATCCTCTGCAAACACGACCCCTTTCTGTATCCTCTGCAAACACAACCCCTTTCTGTATCCTCTGCAAACACAACCCCATTCTCACTCACCTACTTACACAATATTTCTTCTCTTAATTTTAACTTCTCTTTAACGCGATATTTTTCTCTTATCTACTTCCCGTTTCTTTCTCCAACCCTTTCTTCATCACCTTGAAATACAAAACCTTTTATACATCAACTACTAACACAATATTTCTTCTCTTAACTTTCCTGTAAGCTATAGACAGCACCTGAAAAAAAGGGGGAAAAAAGCATCTTTCCCTGACCTATCCAACAGCGGTGACGTGAAGCGGAAGAGTAGGCTACTCCTACCAATTAAGCCAGTCTCAGTGCTGACTAATGTGACCTTGGCTGCTGATTTTGCGCCCGGCAGAGACACAGGATCACGGTGACGCGGCGTTCTTTTTTTGTGCTTGAATGTCATGATGATCTCCACGAGCTTACCCATGCACTGACCCTTTGCAGACCCATGAAATGATTGAGTGGGTTCAGGTCCGTATCCTCAGACGCTCTCGATCGGCTCCCACAACTCTTTCCCAGCGGATATCTTTGAAAATTTTAAAGTTGACCGGCGCTGGTCGGCTGCGTCTAAGGTCCTCAGGGTCGATCGGAGGTACACCGGCGGTATGCCGCCGACAATACCCGATCTTACAGCCAGTCGACCGGCGACCGGCTTATCGGGAGTCATTGGGGACGATCGGGATCGGAACCGGGAATGTGTGACAGTGTGAGAGCCCCTTGAGCTGGAAGCTGCAATCTTACCCCAAGTAGTTAAACACAGACTTTCTGTGTTTTGTTTGTAATGCCCCGACGAGCTTTCTTTTCCATCCTTCCTATTTCTCAACACGTCCTCTGCGTGTATCGAAATAACACGAGAAATTAATCAAGAGTGAGGGTATTCCCCGGCTGCCTGGGATTGAACCCGCGACCAGCGTGACGGGAGAGCCACTCCTTACCGAGTCGGCCAAAGAGGTACCCCACTGGCTAAGTGGGTTATGGGAGGCTCGTTCATCAGGCATAGTCGCCGCACTACATGTTTACCTTCACAGGAGCGGCCGATACAAAGGAATGGCTGGGAGAAATCTCGAGCCACCTCACCTCAGGTGGCCCACCTGTGACATCAAGATCAAGATCGTCACTGTCATGGCGGTGAGCGGCGAGGCGGGACTCTGTGCTTTATTCCGTGTTTATGGCGTGCCCGGGGACTGCCGAGGCCTGGAGTGTCGCAACAGAAAGGTGAGTGTCCATATTATTCCCCGCATAAGTAATTGCTCCGCCGGGGCTGTGTGGGGCGGGAGGACAGGGTGGAAGTGTGGTCTGTCAAGTTTAAATGTCCCCACGTGTTTGTTTACTTTGGGTCCTCGTGAGACAGATCACTATTTAAGCCTTTTATTAACTTCCTGGGACTTTTGTTGAAGTTTTGTGCCTTTTATTTAAGTACTGTGCCTTTTATTTGAGTAATGTGCCTTTTATTTGTGTTTTGAGCCTATTATTTGAGTTCTGTCTATCATTTATTAAGTTCTGGGTAAATATTAAGAATAGCGGCTCCTAGCGGGTGCGCATTTAGGGCTCGGTGTGGTGGTAATTACAACATTTCTAACACGTACGACGGGGTTTTGACAAGCGGACAGGCGTGTTTATGTCACAAGGTGTATTTTTCCGCGCGGGCTCTTCCCTTTCTTCACCCCGGAGCTCGCAGTCTCATCGCCCATCGACTCAGGAGAAATCGTGAGGCCAGCGCGGAAAAATACACCCCTTGTGACATAAACACGCCTGTCCGCTTGTCAAAACCCCGTCGTACGTGCTAGAAATGTTGTAATTACCACCACACCGTGCCCCTAACGCGCACCCGCTAGGAGCCGCTATTCCTAAGATCTACCTTTTTGAGTTCTGTGCCTTTTATTTAAGTTTTGTTTCTTTTATTTAAGTTATGTGCCTTTTATCTAAGTTTTGTGCCTTTTATTTGAGTTCTGTGCCTTTTATTTAAGTTCTGTGCCTTTTATTTGAGTTCTGTACCTTTTATTTGAGTTCTGTACCTTTTATTTGAGTTCTGTACCTTTTATTTGAGTTCTGTGCCTTTTATTTGAGTTCTGTGCCTTTTATTTAAGTTCTGTGCCTTTTATTTGAGTTCTGTACCCTTTATTTGAGTTCTGTACCTTTTATTTGAGTTCTGTACCTTTTATTTGAGTTCTGTACCTTTTATTTGAGTTCTGTGCCTTTTATTTGAGTTCTGTACCTTTTATTTGAGTTCTGTGCCTTTTGTTTAAGTTCTGTGCCTTTTATTTAAGTTCTGTACCTTTTATTTAAGTTCTGTACCTTTTATATAAGTTCTGTGCCTTTTATTTGAGTTCTGTACCTTTTGTTTGAGTTTTGTGCCTTTTATTGGAGTTCTGTGCCTTTTATTTGAGTTCTGTGCCTTTTATTTGAGTTCTGTTCCTTTTATTTGAGTTTTGTGCCTTTTATTTAAGTTTTGTTTCTTTTATTTAAGTTATGTGCCTTTTATCTAAGTTCTGTGCCTTTTATTTGAGTTCTGTGCCTTTTATTTGAGTTCTGTGCCTTTTATTTGAGTTCTGTGCCTTTTATTTGAGTTCTGTACCTTTTATTTGAGTTCTGTACCTTTTATTTGAGTTCTGTACCTTTTATTTGAGTTCTGTACCTTTTATTTGAGTTCTGTGTCTTATATTTGAGTTCTGTACCTTTTATTTGAGTTCTCTGCCTTTTACTTGAGTTCTGTGCCTTCTATTGAAGGTTTTTGCCTCTAAGTTCCATGCCTTATGTTTACCTGCTGTGTCTTTTATTTAAGTTCTGAGCCTTTTATTTGAGTCCTGTGCCTTTTAGTTAAGTTCTGTGCCTTTTATATACCTTTAACCCTTTTATTTACCTGCTGGACCTTTTAAATGTTATGTGGCCATTTGTTTTCCTGCTTGGCATTTTAGTTAAATTCTGTGCCTTTTACTTACCTGCTGTGCCTTCTATTTACCTGTCGTGCCCTTTAAATGAGCACCGAGGCCACGCACAGCTATAGCGTCTGTAGGAAATCTGCAGTCAAGGGTTAAAAGGGAAACTAATGCATGTGTGAGGGTACACTGCAAGGGCTTTGTTGTATACCTAGAGGAAGCAGGAACTCTTATGCCTGAATTTTCAAGTATTGTTTTGGTCTTTATTAATAACAATGTGGCTGATTTGTCTATTTTGATTTGTTTTTCAAGGCATGGTTTATTATTTTTGTTGTTTCTTTTATATCACTTTATGACTGAGTTTGTAATATGTTGACTTAAATGTGAAAACCCAACACTTTTAACCCGGTAGCAGCGACGGGCCAAATTTGTGCCATGATATAAACTCCCAAAAATAGATGATACATAATCTGATCACAAATGCTTTGATATTTATTATGAAATGGTTTGTGTGAGGGGTGATTCTTTTTCATTTTTCTCGCTTGGAGGGACCATTAAGAAACATGATCCCTGCTGTTAGCGGGTTAATTCTGTCCCAAAAGTGGAAGTAAAGAGCCACACTAGTCACATAACTGTTAATAAATACTAATTCAACATCTCAGAAAATCAAGCGGTAGTCAGCACTGGGCTCGGGTAATGCATAGAACGTACCCTCACACACACACACCTTAAGTTTCCCATGAAAGCTTTTATTGCCAGTTTTATGTCAAGAATTGCTGCCACTTGGTAGTATTTTAACTTTTTAGGATTATATTTTCCTTTTTTAACATTTTTCCTATGGGTATGGTAAGTGACGATAGGTTGAGTTTAGAAATACAAGTTAAGTTTGGAATGAAAGAAAATTTGTTTGTGCAACTTCTCTTTTATTTAGCCTGTGTGTCATGAAATGCAGTATACCATAAAACTTCTGATGAATTGCAATCAATGGAACAAAGGTTGTTTTCCAAATGTGTGCTCCAGCAGCCCGCGTGTCCCTGTGTGGCCAGCGTTGTGTGCACGTTGAGTAGCTTTGTGTGCCGGCTCACTGCTGTCATTAGGGAGGGCTGCAGAGGATGACCAGGATCACATTAACTGGATTTCCTCGTCTATTAACATTAGGTCTGATGTGCTGGTCGCCTTTGTTGAGCTCCCACATTGAGGAATGATCATGCATGAACACTGCTTTTGTATATACTTTTGGCACATTGCCCCTCCTTCCACCTGGTCCTTTCCTTACAAAATGTTCTACTTGCTTGTCACTAGTAAAAAAGGCTTTCTTAGCTATTCCATAGAAAAAAAAGTATACTATTGGCTAATAATCCACTTGATGGGAAGTTGCTCATGTAAACAGATTATCCACTTAAGTATATAGACAAACATTAAGAAAGGGGAACTTTTTCCCACAGAGGTAGTGAGCTCCTGGGCAGCATGAGCAGGCCAGGCTTTGAGAGTTGAAGGGTGAACACTTCCGTCACTATTTATTCAGTGTCTGGAAGGTGCCAGCCACTACTTCAGCGGTGATGGGTTAATATTTTGCATTGTTTGCCAGTCATGTGCAAACTTGCTTACAGCAACCTCTGTCATGGGATGGAGCTTGCCGGGCCACAAGCCTTTCGCTCCCTCCTTCCTCCGCATAGCATCGCTCCATATCTCCTTTATCTCTACCTAATGACATTCTGTAAAATGCAAAGCAATTAAGCTTGTCATCCACATTCTTTCTCTCCACTGAACTGAATAAACACAAACTACAGAACACCACAGTACATCATATTCTGCTTTGGTTGAGAGCCGTGAACACATTAAGCCCAACGTCCCTGACCTATGCTAATGTATTTGATATAACTCACCCACATCTGAGCATATAATTACCATGAACATTACTCCACCCTCTTGCTTTCCAAGCTGTCTCACTCCATTACCAGTTTGCTGAATATTAATATCCCAACACTTGCCTGGGGGCTGCCGCACACAAAGCAGGACCACAGTGCTCAGTGATGTGTGGCCATTTTGGCAAACATTTTATCCACCTGTCATGGGTATTAAATAATATTCAGATGAAGAGGACACTTCCCATGCTCAGTGTGAAGAGCTATGTCTACTCACAAAAAAATGCTACACTATAATAATAATAAAAATAATAATGATAATAGTAATAATAATAATAATAATCATAATACTAACAACAAGGTATAATAACACTGAAACTTATGCTAGTTTACATATGGTTTTTGTCCCCCTTTTTATTTTTCTGCTTACTAGTTTATTATCACGGTTTTTATTCATATCCCTGTCTGCTTATTGAGGGGAGACTATTTTTTTTTTACAGCAAGGAGGGCAGGTCAAGGCAGGTCAAGGGCAAAGTACACAATAGAAACAGAGATGCCTGCTTTAACAAATTGTAGGTTAGGTTAGTCTTGGCTTAGGTTTGGTTACTCTATATAAAGTTGGGGGCATATGTATAGCTGCGCGTTGCCTCAGTGCTCAACTCTGTCTAATTTGCCCTTGAGCCTGTGGTGTATAAGAACCCATCACCCCGGGACATAGGATACTCGAGCAAGATACATATTGGCAAATCTTTACTAGTAGATACATATGTAGCCAGACAGATAAATATGTAGATTCTATTTCTTCTTCTTCTTCTTCTTCTTCTTCTTTTTCTTCTTCTTCTTCTTCTTCTTCTTCATCATTTTCTTTTTTATTCTTTTGTTATTCTTATTCATCATCATCATCATCATCTTCTTCGTCTTCTTCGTCTTCTTCTTCTTCTTCTTCTTGTTCTTCTTCTTCTCTTACAATTTTATCCTTTGCTATATATATTGTACTCTCTCTCTCTCTCTCTCGTCCTAAATCCGCTGCTTCTCTTTGTAGTCCAGGCAATATAGCACATTTCAGGGCCCAACTTGGAACAAATTGCAACAGAATTGTTTTCACCACAGGGCTTTCCCATGAGGTGTCTAGAACATCATACTAAAAGTCCTAAGAAATCCACGTTGAGGAAATATGTCTAATTTGCATAAATCCAAGATGGCCGCCAATTTTGATAATTTGCCATATCTCCGCATTTAGATGTCATAATTAAGTGATTTAAAGTGCTAAAATGGGATTTTTGAACACAAGGATTCACGTGGAATAGATTACAATTTTATTGGATAAATAATTTATAGCCAAAAATCCAATATGCTGGAAAGAATGTATATTTTAAAAATGTATTTGCTCAACATTTCTTATTACTCGGTGCATTTTTTAACCTAGGGCCTACTGAAATGTAGGACAACAAAATTGTAGCCATAGATAAGTATATTATCATACTCATGAACAACAGTAAGCCTATGTTTCAACAACAGAGCATCAACATTAATTTCAAGAGTGTCAATGCCAGTTGTGCCACTTTGCGGTATCCGGCTTAAGCGTCGTCGTCTACATCATCTGATAAATCTGGCACCTGTGAGTTAGAACAACTTGTACCACGACATTCTCTACACACGGCAGTGCAATGGAGACCATATTTTTGGCATGTACACCTCCTTGTTTTGCAGTTTTTCTTGCAGCTACAACAGATGACATCCAGTATCTCCGGTGGTGCTGGGCTGATCTGTCTGTATAGGCATGCACCTTCTCTCCACAATGTGCCATCCCCAATCTTGTGGCTTCATGTTGACACATGTTCCTTTCCTCCATAACCTGGTAATAGACACGGAGGCTATGGAATCTTGCAGCTGCTGATGTTGGGGGTAGAGTTTGTGGTTCCACGGAAGATGTGCTCTTGGAAATCTTGTCACAGAACCGTTTGTATCTCAAGCTGTCCAGTCCTTCCTCTTTGGTACCACCGTACAGTGATACCAGAGCTTTCTCTCCTGCAGCAGTTATGTCCTCCGGTGTTTGCTCTGATTTGTGGAACATCTCTGATTGCTCACGAAACAATGAATCAGTCTTCACCTTCTTCACTGCCAAACCTTTTCCCAATCCAAACAGGCGACTAGTGGTATCGCAGCCAAGAATAGCATGGACAAAGAGCAGATTGTCGCAAATCTGAGGACCCAGCAACTCTTTCGACTGCTTTATGCACCATACCCTTCTCGATTTGGTGGCTTGCTTTGACTCTGATACCAGAAACAGTTCGTTTGCGGTCATATCAGCGTGATACAACAGGAGGACCAACAAATCTGTGTCGTCACCAATGAGAACCGTATCTCTCGTTCTGGCAGAGGCAAGGGCTGTTTGAACAATGCGGACATCAGCATCATGCTTTGCGTGTTCTGTACTGCATCCAGCCTTTTCTAGTTTGTCGCTGAGAAAATGTATGAAGCGCTGTTTGTTTGTCTTGTTGTTCAGGAAGTCCTCCTTCTTGGATTTGATGATCATATCACCAGCAAAGTTTACGGTCAAACTAGAGCAGGTTCCTGTTCTTCTTTGTTGTGTGGCATCTTTAGTTGTGGGTTCATCTTTGTAGCCATCAAAAACAATGACAGCAGCTCCATATTTCTGTGTCACATATCTGACATAAATCTGACACACACTATCATATGTGGAACCTCTTGGCCAGGGAATTCGATGGAGTAGCGCGCCGCCATCAAGGACATATTGAACTTGGTCTCCACTCGGCTCACGTTGTTCTTCATCTATAGACTTCCACAGAACATCAGCAAGGACTGCCTTATTGGCCTGCAAGGGAAGGGATGACGAGTCAAATAAGGCAGGAGGATGGCTACAGAGTTCGAACTTGAATAACGTTGACAAGTCTTCGCACCGTTCACCTACAATTACCAGTCGCTGGAACACCAATTGTGGATCCACTACTACAGATTCCCCTCTGACTTTGATAGTTGATCTAGATGCAAGTGTCATTGCTTCATCGGCTTTTCGGAAGGTGAACTCTTCCACAGATTTCCCTGCCATGCTTACAAGAATCTTGTCTCCAATTTCTTTTGTTTGGTCAACATTGACTCCGTCCTGAGCGGCCATGCCATTAGCAATGTTGTGAAGTGAGGTATTTTCCTTGAATGGATCTCTTTCCTTCAGATAGCTGATAAGATCGAGGGTGTCCTTGACATCTCTGGCCTGTCTAACCTTCGAAATATCTTTGTGCTGGTCGCTGGTTTCGTAGGAGACCCCGCTGAACTTCTGCATAGCATCGTTGATGTTTGCGCATACTGGCATGGATAGGACCCACAGTAAGCGCTGAGTCTCTGTCATCCCTTTTCCTCGAGTTAGGCCCCCATGCGTCTTTATACTTCTCATCAAAACCTGTTCGATGATCAGATCTGTGGAGAGCCCTGCCCAGTATCTATCACTGCGCCGCACAACGTGGTATCCCTCTTGGAACTTATTATACACATCCGGATGCGTATTTGGTAGTTCGGTCATCATTTGCAGGTATACATATGCGGACTTTGTATACAGTCGGTGTCCAGAAGCGGCAAGGTAGGGAAGCATATCGTGCACACATTGGAGGTGTAATCTCCAGTTCCCTGTTCTTTCAGCTTTAATAAATTTCCGCAAGATGTCCACCATGTTGAGATACTGCAACCAGAGTTTTGCTGTTGGCATAGTCATCATTTCCTTTTTGTTGTCAAGTTCAGTCTGGATTCTTTGCAACACTTTTGCAGAACAAACTTCTTCCACTGAGAGGGAAGAGGACATTGCTCTGGCATACAGTTCACTTGCTGTAGTTATGTCAGTCGTCACTGTATCTGAATGAATATCTTGTGGTTCTACATTATCTGTCTCAGTATCAGCAGTTGCCACTTGTGGTTCATGAACAGACACATTTTATGTTTAGTTTGCTTATGTTTCAGATACCACGCATATGAACATTTTACGACATTTTTTTGCCCATATTGGATTTTTGGCTATAAATTCTTTATTCAATAAAATTGTAACCTATTCCACGTGAATCCTTGTGTTCAAAAACCCCATTTTAGCACTTTAAATCACTCAATTATGACATCTAAATGCGGAGATATGGCAAATTATCGAAAATTGGCGGCCATCTTGGATTTATGCAAATTAGACATATTTCCTCAACGTGGATTTCTTAGGACTTTTAGTATGATGTTCTAGACACCTCATGGGAAAGCCCTGTGGTGAAAACAATTCTGTTGCAATTTGTTCCAAGTCAAACCTTATTTTGCCTGGACTATTGTTGTTTCGAAACTTCACGGTCGTGTGTGTGTGTGTGTGTGTGTGTTTGTGTGTGTGTTTTCGGTTTAAAGTGGTATATAGTAAGTTTTTTTTATTAATCTATTCATACATCATACAGAGAGAGAGAGAGAGAGAGAGAGAGAGAGAGAGAGAGAGAGAGAGAGAGAGAGAGTAATTCAGACGCGGATAGGAAGTACATGCATACATACATAAATTACAACACACACACACACACACGCACAAACCCACGGAAAGATGAAAGCCAAAGGAAATAGGTACATATATATTCAAATGAGTATCCCCTTATACCTGTTATCCCGATAGATAGAAAGATAGATAGATAGATAATGGGAAGTGTTATGTATAGATTTATAGTAGGCGGTGGCCGAACTGGTAGCGTACTGGGCCCACATTCACCGCGTGATGGACGACGCGGGTTCGAATCCCCACGCTACCACTCGGATTTTTCAGTCACCGCCGAGTGGCTTAAAACTACCCACATGCTGTCCTGAAGACCACCCATCAACCCGGACTCTAGAGGAAGCCGTCCAAGCGAATCAAGAACGAGTTCCGGGGGGCAGCATGAGCCAATGCAAGATGGCGCCACTATAAACACTCGCCTGCGCCAGAACGGGCTGGGCCGACCATCAGGCCCCACCTGGAAGAAGCCTTGGGCCGACCATTAGGCCCCACCAGGAAGATGCCTACCGGCGCAATAGGCAGCGACGTAAAAAAAAAAAAAAAAAAAAAAAAAAGATAAATTAATAGATGGGTAAATAGATTGATAAATAGATAGATAGGTATATAAGTGTATTTTCATAATTTATTGTACCCATTTTAATAGCATTGTTTATTTTAGTCCACCATTGTACCCCTTTCTGCAACACTGTCCACAGAAAACTTCTCCCGCAAACCGTAGACTGTCATAATTGCGAATGTGTGTGTGTGTGTGTGTGTGTGTGTGTGTGTGTGTGTGTGTGTGTGTGTGTGTGAGAGAGAGAGAGAGAGAGAGAGAGAGAGAGAGAGAATATTGTATCGTAAAGAATAATAATAATAATATAGGAGGAAAAGGACGAAAAGAAGAAGAAAGAAGATTACAATAATGTGATTAAATTTGAGAAAGAATATTTAATGAAGAATCTAATTTATGAATGTAAGAAACCTATTGCCGGGAAATTGTGGAAGATAAGGAAGAGGAGGAGAAGGAGGAGGAGAAAAGACGAAGTAGAAGAAGAGTAAGAATAATATAAGAAGACTAGGAGGAGAAAAGATTAAAGGAAAAAGATCAAAGAAAGGGAGGAGATGAAGAGGAAGCAGAGGAGAAGAAGGAGGAGGAAGGAGGCTAGAAGAACTGAAACTGGAACAATTATTGAAAAGAATATGAAAGGGAGGAAAAGAGCAAAGGAAGAGAGGAAGAGAAAGGAGGAAGAGGAGGAGGAAGAAGAATCAGAAGACAGGAGAAGATATGAGGATAAAGATAAAGAGAGTATGGATTATTTTTAGAGGGAAATTAGAGAGAGAGAGAGAGAGAGAGAGACTTTAACCTCACAACATGCATTTCTGAATTATATAATTTCTCTCTCTCTCTCTCTCTCTCTCTCTCTCTCTCTCTCTCTAGGGGGGGGGTGGTGTGTGAGGTCCTGGCAGTACCCAGAGATCGACAATAAAGAGCACTTGCTCACGTCGTGAGGGTACCTGCTGGCGAAAGCGAGTCCATCTCGTGATCTGGCCGTGGTGACTTACACACACACACACACACACACACACACGCACAGACTCGATAATTATTGTCCTTACTAAAGCCTCTCCACGCTCTCTCTCTCTCTCTCTCTCTCTCTCTCTCTCTCTCTCTCTCTCTCTCTCTCTCGCTTAAAGCTTCTAGTTGCGACGGGAATAATGTATCTCCTCCTCCTCCTCCTCCTCCTCCTCCACCTCCTCCTCCTCCCCCTCTTCCTCCTCCTCCTCCTCTTCCTCCTCCTTCTCCTCCGTGGTGAAAAACTGAAAAACCCGACTTCATTTTGATCACGGAAACATGGCTGAATATGCGCGATAAACATCACTGGTGAAGTAGCTATAAATGGTTACAATGCGTTTGCTAAGTGTCGTCTACACAAAAAAAGGAGGTGTAATAATATATGCGAAAAATAATCTAGAAGTCATTCAGCTAAACATAGCCGAAACAGAGGCTTATGATTCATTGTATGTACAAGTAACGATCAATAATGAAAAGTATGTTCTGGGCGTAATTTACCGACCTCCTAAATCAAATGAAGATATTGATGGAAATCTCTACGCAGAGATAAATAGAGTGATCAGAAATAAAAATGCAATAATTTGCGGTGACTTCAATAACCCCTCCGTTAACTGGAATACACTTTCTGGCGACAGAGAAGGAGAGAGATTAATTGACTTTGCACAAAATTCATTTCTTAATCAAACTGTTACCATGCCGACACGCGGAAAGAATATTTTTGATTTGATCTTCGCGACCGATAGTCATCTCATAACTGCCTGTGAGGTAGGCGAGCCATTTGCAAGCAGTGCCCACAACATAATAAGATGTGCTTTGAATATTGAAACAAAAGCACGCGCACACTCACTCTTAATACCTAATTATAGTGAAGCAAATTTTACGGACCTAAAAAGAGAACTGGCTTCAGTAAATTGGAATAATTTGCTCAACAACGTCAGCGTTCAAGAAATGTATAATCGTTTTACTGCACAAATCACAGCGAGCGTAAATAAATTCATTCCACTCAAGCCACGAAGGATTGATAATCAAAAACCGTTGTGGATGAATAATTACCTACAAAAAATCATCGTCGAAAAAAGGAAACTTTATGAGAAATATAAACTGACACATAATTCACAGGATCATACTAATTACATCAATGTCAAGAGAGAGTGCGAAAGGAAAATCAGAAAACAGAAACGCGAATATGAGATGAAAATATCACTTGATGCTAAGAAAAATCCAAGGTTATTTTTCAGTTACACAAGAAACAAAACAAAACAAAAAAAAAAGTTAAAAATAATATCGGCCCACTACTATTAAGTGGCAATACGATTAGTGATGATAAAGGCATGGCGTCGGTCCTAAATTCAACCTTTAGTAGCGTATTTACAAAAGAGAACATGACATCGATTCTAGCCCCGAAGAAAAATTTTCAAGGCCCTGAAGAACATAAGCTTGCATTGACCGAAATTGATATCAGCGAAGTGCGTGCGTACCTGCAGATAATAGATCCAAATAAATCTCCGGGCCCCGATAATTTATCTCCTCGCGTGTTAAGAGAATGTAGTCAACAGCTAGAATTACCCATAACATTAATATTCAACAAGTCATTAGCACAGGCCAGTGTGCCTCTCGAGTTGAAAAAGGCCAATATTACCCCGATCTTTAAAAAAGGAGACAAAAAACAAGCCAGTAATTATCGTCCTATCAGCCTTACGTCTGTCCTAATTAAACTATTCGAAAAAATAATCAGGGATAAAATGATCACTTTTCTTGAAACAAATGAATTGATAGCTGATAGTCAGCATGGATTTCGTAGTAATCGGTCTTGCCTTACCAACCTATTAACCTTTTTCAACGATGTTTATACATGTTGGGACGCCCGAAGCCCATATGACGTAATTTACCTAGATTTTCAGAAAGCGTTTGATAAAGTTCCTCACGTTAGGCTTATTTCAAAACTGCGTTCCCATGGTATTAACGACCATCTATGTGCGTGGATTCATGACTGGCTCACCGACAGAGAACAACGTGTAGTTCTTAATGGTGAAGCATCGGATTGACAACCCGTCACCAGTGGCGTTCCCTAAGGTTCGGTCCTGGGGCCAACACTATTCATAATTTACGTGAACGACTTAGAAACTGATATCCTTTCAAAAGTAGCCAAATTCGCCGATGACACCAAATTAAGAGGTACGTTGATAAACAGTCAAAGTTGCGAGAACATTCACTCAGACTTAATAAGACTTGCCGACTGGAGCGAAAAATGGCAAATGAGTTTTAACGTAGATAAATGTAAAGTAATGCACATAGGTGAAAAAAAATCCTAACTTTAAATATCAGATTCAAGGACATGAGCTCAGCGAAGTAAAACAAGAAAATGATCTTGGTGTCATTATCAGTAACACTCTTAAAATGAGTGATCAATGTTCTGCAACGAGTAAAAATGCCAATATGATGTTGGGATTAATCTCAAGAAACTTTGATTATAAATCACCCGAACTTATGAAGAGAATATATTTAGCATTTGTAAGACCACACCTAGAATACGCCGTTCAGTTCTGGTCACCGAATTATATCAAAGATCAAGTTTTGCTAGAAAAGATACAGCGACGAGCAACCAAACAAATTCCAGCGCTCCGAAACTTGCCATATGACGAGCGTTTAAAGCGTTTAGATATGTTTTCCCTAAAAAAGCGAAGGGTAAGAGGGGACTTAATTGAAGTGTTCAAAATCCTTAATGGATTCGACAACATTAACCCAGATAGTCTATTTCAGAGACACCAACACAAGAACACGCAGCAACGGTATGAAGTTAAAGGGAAATCGATGTAACACATTGGGGTGCAGAAGTTTTTTCAATAACAGAGTCGTCGATCACTAGAATAGACTCCCACCGTCAGTAGTTAGCGCACAGAGTATCAATAGCTTTAAGTCTTCTTTGGATAAGTACTTCAGGGATATAAGATTATACTGATCCTTTTTCGCATGTTTTGAGACAGATTGCAGCAAGACCTCAACCTATATTCATATAATTCTCCCCCTCAACCTAGATTGCAAGTAGCGAAAGTCAACAATAGAGTAAAGCAACAGTTAATGTCCGTATGACAGGTGGAGTGAGGTGCGGGTGCAGTAAGGTGACATGTTACTGGTGCGTGCCTAGTACCGCCGGTAAAACGAGGATCAAGCCTCCACCTGTGCCCCTGAAACTACACCTCACCCATCGTAAGTATTAGGGGGGATTCTGGGGCTGCCCTGTGTAGGCCACTCGTCCTCTTCCAGTCTCCCTGTATTTCTATGTTCTTATGTTCTTATGTAATGAAGTCATTTTCCCCCACAGCTTAGGTTACCAGTAGTGTAAGTTAAGGGTAGTAATTTCCTCTTATTTCTCTCTTTACTGTAAAATTTCCATGGCCCTTTCTTCCTTAAAGGTACATGGTGTTCTCTTCTAACTATTTCCTGCCGGCACGTTGGCGGAGGGAGAGGTGGGTGGGGAGGAGCCTTCATCTTTTCTGTCCTGTCCTACCACACGTAGATTACTAGTAGTAGCGGTAGTAAACAGACACCCTCGCCATAGACCAATAGGTCTTCTGGTGTCTGTTCTTCCTGTGTATTCCTATGTATTCCTCCTCCTCGCCTGACCACCTCAGTCTCGCCTGACCTCCTCAAAGGGACGGACGTTGACCTCGCTGCTGGCCGGCATCAAACCTTAACCTTGCTTTTCACCTCGTCTGGTGAAGCGACACTTGTTATTTTGTGTGTAAATCGACTCCGTGTGTTACATTTTAACGTCACAACTTTTGAAATCCAACTTGGCATCACCGACAATACAATCAACAACGCGTGGAACGTCTTCAAAGATAAACTGTTGCAAGTAGAGAAGGCTACAGTGCTTACGAAATCCAGGCGAGTAAATGGGGCCGTAGGTCCACCGTGGATGACCAGAGAAATAAAAAGGGCAGTAAACCTAAAAAAAAGGAATTATAATTTGATGAAAGAGAATGCTACGGCCGAAGCCAGCACACAGTACCACAACAGCCTCAGAGCTTGTCGCAGCCTTATTCGGAGTAGCAAACGCAACTATGAAAAGCAAATAGCGCGCGAAATCAAAACTAACTCCAAGAAATTCTTCACGTACATAAGATCGAAAAAGAAAGTAAAATCCAATATTGGTCCCCTGACAGACGACACTGGATCTGTAACTCAGGACAGTAAACAGATGGCCAGAATCCTCAACAGTAACTTCGCATCCGTATTCACAGTCGAGGACATCGAAACCATTCCCGAGGGTCCTGACCCGCCGAGTGAGATCACGCCGCTGGAAATTGACTCAATATGCGACCAAGAAGTAAAAAAGTACTTGGACAAACTCGACACGAACAAGTCAACGGGACCCGACAGTTTGTCCCCGCGGTTATTAAAAGAGCTTAAACAACAAATACTTCAACCACTCACTAACATATTCAACCGGTCAGTTCAACTAA
>NC_066527.1:15442510-15445010 GCF_024679095.1 Eriocheir sinensis
AGAGAGACCTTGGAACATATTTGCCCGACGCTCTTGAACTTGATCTTGTTTGTTTAGAGTCCGCGGGTAACGAGGTTCTTCCTTTCGATTTTCGGACTGATTAGATTTTGCACCTGTCGGGTTGGCTTTGTGGGACCATTTGTGTTTTTTTTTTGTTTGTTTGTCGTCTTGTTAGTATCATTTGTCTTTTGTTTTTGTTCTTGTTCTTGTTATTGTTGTTCATTTTTTTACGGCTTTGTTATTGATATGCTATTCTTTTGTTCATGTACTGCTCTGGTATTGTTCTCCACACACACACGCACAGAGAGAGAGAGAGAGAGAGAGAGAGAGAGAGAGAGAGAGAGAGAGAGAGAGAGAGAGAGAGAGAGAGAGAGAGAGTGGGTGGGGCTTCCAACTCACAACAATAACATCTTGAATGGAATGGAGACGGATCGGCAGTCAACACACACACACACACACACACACACACACACACACACACACACACACACACACACACACACACACACACACACACACACACACACACACACACACACACACACACACACACACACACACACACACACACACACACACACACATACACACACCAGTTCAGGGAGAATTTTTGAAAGGGAGTGGAAAGGGGTGTAAGAAATGCAGGTAAATGATGGAATTCAAAGAGAGAGCCGTGTGTGTGTGTGTGTGTGTGTGTGTGTGTGTGTGTGTTGTCCTTTGCATATTACATTTCGGCTTTTTTTATTCCTTTTGTTTTCTTTCCTTTTTCCTTATTCTTTTCCTTCGTATTAGTTTGTTGTTTCCTCTTTCATATAATTCCTCTCTCTCTCTCTCTCTCTCTCTCTCTCTCTCTCTCTCTCTCTCTCTCTCTCTCTCTCTCTCTCTCTCTCTCTCTCTCTCTCTCTCTCTCTCTCCTCCCACACCCTCGCTTCTACCTCACTTTTCTCTTTCTTTTTTTGTGTTTTTGTCTCCCTTTTCCTTCCCTTCCTCTCTCCCCTCTTTCCAAGCTTCCCCCTCTCTCATTCTTCCTTCCTTCCTCCACATTTTCTCCTTCCCCTCTCCTCCTCTCCCTCCATCTTCTCTTTCCTATCATATTTTTTGTTATTTTCTCTTTCTCTCCGTCTGTCTGTCTGTTTGTGTGTCTGTTTGTCTGTCTGTCTGTCTGTCTGTCTGTCTGTCTGTAATAATAATAATAATAATAATAATAATAATAATAATAATAATAATAATAATAACAGGTTTATTTATTTTTTGTTATTTTCTCTTTCTCTCCGTCTGTCTGTCTGTTTGTGTGTCTGTTTGTCTGTCTGTCTGTCTGTCTGTCTGTAATAATAATAATAATAAATAGGCTACACTAGAGGTGGGGAGAGGGTGGGAGGTGGTTTGGGAGAGTTAAAAATAGAGACAAAAGGGAGAGGGAGGGTGGTGTGAAGGGGGCACTTAGAGGGTGGCGGCGAGGTGATAATCTGCACCGCGGCCCTTTGGGTTTGACTATCACTGCTGGGCATTGTTTATCATCCGCACTATCGCTGGCACTGCGCTTCGTTTGAAACGGTCGGTTCGCGGCGCTCTGAAGGGGGTGAGTTTGGTGAAGCGGGTGGGGGGAGGCGCGTCGGGTGGCAGGAGGTGGCGGTGGCGATGATGGTGAAGCAGGGAGATGCCGAATTTTCTGAGGGCGTCCTGGTGCCTGTCAGAGAGCCTCGGGAGACTCAGGGTGGTCAGGGCATTGTCGTATGTGTGGTAGTCAGGGCCTAAAATGACCCTGAATGCCCTCTTTTGAACCCTCTCTAGCTGCTGTTGTTGGGTGAGGGTAAGGGACGATGACCACGCCGGGGAGGCATGCATGAGTTTTGGCAATATGAATGATGTGTAAATACTGCACAGCTCAGCAGCCGGTGCTCCCATCGTCCTGAGTCTACGCAGCATGTAGAGCTTGTAGGAGGCTGCTCTGACGGTGTTGGAGACGTGGAGCTTCCAGTTGAATTGGTTATCCACAGTGATGCCGAGTAGTTTGGTGGATTGGACAACCTGGAGGTGGTGTGAGCTAATTGACAGCAGCGGAGGTGGCACATCTCTCTTGGACGTGCAAACGTGCATCACCATGGTCTTGGTGTGGTTAATAGTGGCATTATTGTCCACCGTCCATGCCTGAAGGTTGTCGAGCGACGCTTGAAGAGGTGCATAGTCAGGATCCCTGTCGTTGACGGGGACGCCCAAGGTGCTGTCGTCAACATATTTCCAGCGATGCGGTGTGTCCATGAGGGAGTTGTTAATGAGCACCAAGAAGCAAAGCGGACCCATTTTGGTGCCTTGCGGGACGCCACACGTCAGCTGAAGAGGGGGGAGACAGAGCCCTGGGAGCGAACTATTTGCTGGCGTGCGCTGAGGAAATCAGTCAGACACGATACAATATTAGGGTGAAGCCCCAGCTCAATGGCCTTAGTAATGACAACAGTGTGGTCTACAAGGTCAAATGCTTTCCTGAAGTCGACAAAAGCAA
>NC_066527.1:15450010-15500010 GCF_024679095.1 Eriocheir sinensis
CGTTCCAATCTTCCTCTCGTGAACATAAATCTTTGAGAGAGAGAGAGAGAGAGAGAGAGAGATTACATTTTCTTTGGCCCAGTTTACTCCTTTCTCTCTCTCTCTCTCTCTCTCTCTCTCTCTCTCTCTCTCTCTCTCTCTCTCTCTCTCTCCTTATTCCTTTCGATTTCCTCTCTTCGTCGTCTCTCTCTTTCTCCTTCCCCTTCCCTCCTTTCCTCCCTTCCTCCTTCTCTCCCTCCCTCTCTCCTAGTCTCACTCCTCCCTCTCTCCCTCCCTCCCTCTCGTCCTCTCTCCTTCCCTCCCTCCCTAATCCTCTCTCCCTCTTTCCCTCTCTCCCTCTCTCCCTCCCTCCCTCCCTCCCTCTTTCCCTCCCCTCGTCTCTCCCTCCCTCCCTCCCTCCCTCTTTCCTCCTCTTATTTGAAATCCCCGAATCCTTATTATCCTCTTCCTACTTCCTTTGATCTTTCCTTCCTCTCCTTTCCTGTCCTTTATTCCTCTTTCTTTATCTCTCCTTTCTCCTTCTCCTTCTTCCATCCGGTGATCGCTTACTCTCCTTCCTCCCTCCTTTTATTATTTTTTTTTATTCCTCCTCTTCCTGTATTTGTCTTTGTTTTTATTCCTTTTTCCTTTTTTCTTTATTTTCCTTATTTTCTTTACCTATTTCTTTTTTTTCCTTCTCTATTTTCTTTTCGATTTTTTTTTTGCGTTTCCATTTTCTATTTTTCTTTATCGTCTGCTTCTTTCTTTCTTTTTTCTTTCTTTCTTTCTTTCTTTCTTTCTTTCTTTCTTTCTTTGCATTTCCTTCTTTTTTTCCTTGTTTTCCTGCTTCCCGTTTTCTTCCTTTTTTTTCTGCGTCCCGTTTTCTTCCTTGTTTTCCTGCTTCCCGTTTTCTTCCTTTTTTTCCTGCGTCCCGTTTTCTTCCTTGTTTTCCTGCATCCCGTTTTCTTCCTTGTTTTCCCGCTTCCCGTTTTCTTTCTTGTTTTCCCGCTTCCCGTTTTCTTCCTTGTTTTCCTGCGTCCCGTTTTCTTCCTTGTTTTCCCGCTTCCCGTTTTCTTCCTTGTTTTCCTGCGTCCCGTTTTCTTCCTTGTTTTCCCGCTTCCCGTTTTCTTCCTTGTTTTCCTGCGTCCCGTTTTCTTTCTTGTTTTCCCGCTTCCCGTTTTCTTTCTTGTTTTCCCGCTTCCCGTTTTCTTCCTTGTTTTCCTGCGTCCCGTTTTCTTTCTTGTTTTCCCGCTTCCCGTTTTCTTTCTTGTTTTCCCGCTTCCCGTTTTCTTCCTTGTTTTCCCTTGTCCCGTTTTCTTTCTTGTTTTCCCGCTTCCCGTTTTCTTCCTTGTTTTCCTGCGTCCCGTTTTCTTCCTTGTTTTCCCGCTTCCCGTTTTCTTTCTTGTTTTCCTGCGTCCCGTTTTCTTCCTTGTTTTCCCGCTTCCCGTTTTCTTTCTTGTTTTCCTGCGTCCCGTTTTCTTCCTTGTTTTCCTGCGTCCCGTTTTCTTCCTTGTTTTCCTGCTTCCCGTTTTCTTCCTTGTTTTCCTGCGTCCCGTTTTCTTCCTTGTTTTCCTGCCTCCCGTTTTCTTCCTTGTTTTCCTGCGTCCTGTTCTCTTCCTTGTTTTCCCGCTTCCCGTTTTCTTCCTTGTTTTCCTGCGTCCCGTTTTCTTCCTTGTTTTCCTGCGTCCCGTTTTCTTCCTTGTTTTCCTGCCTCCCGTTTTCTTCCTTGTTTTCCTGCGTCCCGTTTTCTTCCTTGTTTTCCCGCTTCCCGTTTTCTTCCTTGTTTTCCCGCTTCCCGTTTTCTTCCTTGTTTTCCTGCGTCCCGTTTTCTTCCTTGTTTTCCTGCTTCCCGTTTTCTTCCTTGTTTTCCTGCGTCCTGTTCTCTTCCTTGTTTTCCCGCTTCCCGTTTTCTTCCTTGTTTTCCTGAGTCCCGTTTTCTTCCTTGTTTTCCTGCGTCCTGTTCTCTTCCTTGTTTTCCCGCTTCCCGTTTTCTTTCTTGTTTTTCTGCCTCCCGTTTTCTTCCTTCATATTTTTTCCCTTTCTTCCTTTTCCTTTCCTCTTGCTTTCTCTCTTTATTCCTCTCCTCTCATTTCTTCTTTTCTCCTATTCGTTTCTTCTGTGTCCTCCTTTATTCTTTCCTTCCTTCGTATATGCATTAATTTATTTTTTTCCACTTCCTTTTATTTTTCGTTTTTATTTCTTCCTCTCTTTTATTCGTTTCCTTTATTCCTTCCTGCTGTCGAATTTCCGCTTCAATATCTGGCCTGATTTTCTTCTTTTATTTTTTTTTTGATTTTTTTTGTTCTTGGTCATGAGTAAACTTTTGTGGATCTTATGCTTTTTCTATTTTTTCTTTATTTATTCTCGTTTCTTCTCCTTGCAGTTTATTTTCCTTTCCTTTTCTTTTCTTTCCTATCCTGTTTTCTTCCCTTCCTTTCCCTTTCTTTCTCTTCCCTTCCCTTCCCTTCCCCTCCCTTCCCTTCCCTTCCAAACCCTTCCCTTCCTTTCTTTTCCCTTCCCTTTCCATCCCTTCCCTTCGTTTCTCTGTCGTTCCCTTCCCTTCCTTTCTCTGTCGTTCCCTTCCCTTCCCTTCCCTTCCCTTCCCTTTCCTTTCCTTCCCTTCCCTTCCTTCCCTTCCCGGTCCTTCCCACCTTCCTTCTCTCCTTTCTTCCCTTTTCCCTTTATCTCCTCCCTTACTAATTTCATTTTTTACTCTTCTTCCCTTCGCTGTGATACTCTCCTTCCTTCCTTCCTTCCTTCCTTCCTCTTCATCTTTGACTCGCAAATGGCATTCAATTCTTTTAAGGCCAGCCGAGATTTGGAGAGAGAGAGAGAGAGAGAGAGAGAGAGAGAGAGAGAGAGAGAGAGAGAGAGAGATGTCGAATTTCCGCTTCAATATCTTGCCTGATTCTCTTCTTTTATTTATTTATTTTTTTATTTTTTTATCTTTGATCACGTGTAAAATTTTGTGGTTCTTATGCCTTTTCTTTTTTTTATATTATTTTTTACTCGTTTCTTCTCCTTTCAATTTATTTTCATTCCTTTCCTTTCCTTTCCTTTCTTTCCTATCCTGTTCTCTTCCCTTCCCTCCCCTTCCCTTCCCTTCCCTTCCCTTCCCTTCCCTTCCCTTCCCTTCCCTTTCCTTCCCTTCCCTTCCCTTCCCTTCCCTTTCCTTCCCTTCCTTTCTCTGTCGTTCCCTTCCCTTCCCTTCCTTTCTCTGTCGTTCCCTTCCCTTCCCTTCCCTTCCCTTCCCTTCCCTTCCCTTCCCTTTCTCTTCTCTTCCCTTCCCTTCCCTTCCCTTCCCCTCCCTTCCCTTCCCAACCCTTCCCTTCCTTTCTCTGTCGTTCCCTTTCCTTCCCTTCCTTTCCCTTCCCTTCCCTTCCCTTCCCTTTCTTTCTCTTCCCTTCCCTTCCCCTCCCTTCCCTTCCCTTCCTTTCCCAACCCTTCCTTTCCTTTCTCTGTTGTTACCTTCCTTTCTCTTCCCTTTCCTTCCCTTCCCTTCCCTTCCTTCCTTCCCTTCCTTCCTTCCTTCCCTTCCTTCCCTTTCCTTCCTTCCTTTCTCTTCCTTCCTTCCTTCCTTCCTTCCTTCCCTTTCCTTCCTTCCTTCCTTCCTTTCCTTCCTTCCCTTCCCAACCCTTCCCTTCCTTTCTCTGTTGTTCCCTTCCTTTCTCTTCCTTTCCCTGTCCTTCCCTTCCCTTTCCCTTCCCTTCCCTTTCCTTCCCTTCCCTCTTCTTCCCTTCCCTTCTCTTCCCTTCCCTTTCCCTTCCCTTCCTTCCTTCCTTCCCTCTCCTTCCCTTCCTTCTCTTCCCTTGCCTTCCCTTCCCTTACCTTCCCTTACCTTCTCCTCCCTTCCCTTCCTTCCTTCCTTCCTTCCTTCCTTCTCTTCTCTTCCTTTCTCTTCCCTTCCTTTTCCCTTCCCTTCCCTTCCTTTCCCTTCTCTTCTCTTCCCTTCCTTGTCCTTCCCACCTTCCTTCTCTCCTTTCTTCCCTTTTCCCTTCATCTCCTCCCTTACTAATTTCATTTTTTACTCTCCTTCCCTTCGCTGTGATACTCTCCTCCTCTCCTTCCTTCCTTCCTTCCTTCCTTCCTTCCTTCCTTCCTTCCTCCTTCTTCCTTCATCTTTGACTCGCAAATGGCATTCATTTCTTTTAAGGCCAGCCGAGATTTGGAGAGAGAGAGAGAGAGAGAGAGAGAGAGAGAGAGAGGTTAATTAAAGCCCGATCTCTTATCAAAATTAGTAAAGAAAAAAAACAGGTCAACATTTTTATTTATTACGAGCGCATTTCTTTGAGTACATTCAATTAATTTTCCTTTAGGCAGTTTTTTTGCACTTGTCTTTTATGGATTTATTTTTGTACGTACTTTTTCATATATTTTTATGTAATCATTTGTAGCTCACGCGAAGACTTGACTAATTGCCTGGTAGTTCCCTTCCCTTCTCTTCTCTTCCCTTCCCTTCCCTTCGCTTTCCTTCCCTTCCCTTCCCTTTCCCTTCCCTTCCCTTCCCAACCCTTCCCTTCCTTTCTCTGTCGTTCCTTTCCTTTCTCTTCCCTTCCCTTCCCTTCCCTTCCCTTTCCTTCCCTTCCCTTCCCTTCCCTTTCCCTTCCCTTCCCTTCCCTTCCCTTCCCAACCCTTCCCTTCCTTTCTCTGTTGTTCCCTTCCTTTCTCTTCCCTTCCCTTTCCTTCCCTTCCCTTCCCTTTCTCTTCCCTTCCCTTTCCTTCCCTTCCCTTTTCTTCCTTTCCCTTCTCTTCCCTTCCCTTTCCTTCCTTCCTTCCTTCCTTCCTTCCCCTCCTTCCCTTCCTTCCTTCCTTTCCTTCCATTCTGCCTACCTTCCTTCCTTCCCTCCCTTCCCTTTCCTTTCCTTCCCTGCCCTTCCCTTCCCTCCCTTTCCTTCCCTTCCCTTCCCTTCCTTCCTTTCCCTTCCCTTCCTTCCCTTCCCTTTCCTTCCTTCCTTCCTTCCTTCCTTTCTTCTCTTCCTTCCTTTCCCTTCCTCTTCGTTCCTTCCTTCCTTCCTTCTCTTCCCTTCCTTCCCTTCCCTGTTCTTCCCACCTTCCTTCTCTCCTTTCCTCCCTTTTCCCTTCATCTCCTCCCTTACTAATTTCATTTTTTACTCTCCTTCCCTTCGCTTTGATACTCTCCTCCTCTCCTTCCCTCCTTCCTTCCTTCCTTCCTTCCTTCAGTGCGTCAGTGCGACTCACAAGAAACTGTGTAACTAACCACGCCTCCGACAAGCGAACTGGTACAACTCGTCACGGCCACATTTCTATCATGTACACAAATGCACGTAGTTTAATACCCAAAAAGGACGAAATTAGGGCGTATATTGCAACAGAGAAACCAGATGTGGTAGCCATCACAGAGACTTGGGCCAACTCTACCCATCTAGAATCCGAAATGTCATTCCCTGGGTACAGCTTCCACAAAAGTCAAGCACAAGAAAGGAGGAGTAGTTTGCTACGTAAAAAGTACCTCCCTGCCATAAAATAGACAAACAGGACGCAGAAATACGATTCTGTCTATGTGGAAATAACCGCAAATAACAAAAACTAACACTTGCAACCGTATACAGGCCTCCGAAACAACAGGCAGCCGATGACACTGCCCTCTACGAAGAGATTCACTCTCTAACACAAAGAAAGGAAGCAATTATAATTGGGTACTTTAATTGCCCTAACCTTGACTGGGGACTGATGACTGGAGATCAAGAGGGTAACAGGCTTTTAGAAATGGTGGAGGATTCGTTCCTCACTCAAGATGTAACTCAACCAACAAGAAAACAATCTGCTGGATCTGGTATTAGTAAGCGACCCGACCTCATTCGCGACTGTACAGTTGGTGAGAAACTTAATGGGTGCGATCACCATAATCCGTTTTAATATCAACATATGTCACAAACTCGTAGATAATCCATCAGTGATACCAGATTACAAAAAGGAAATTTCAACTTTGCCCGTGCACTGCTTCCCCTACGACCTGGGACCAACTTGGCATCACCGACAATACAATCGACAACGCGTGGAACGTCTTCAAAGATAAGCTGTTGCAAGTAGAGAAGGCTACAGTGCCTACGAAATCCAGACGAGTAAATGGGGCCGTAGATCCACCGTGGATGTCCAGAGAAATAAAAGGGCAGTAAACCTAAAAAAGGAATTATAATTTGATGAAAGAGAATACTACGGCCAAGCCAGCACACAGTACCACAAGAGCCTCAGAGCTTGTCGCAGCCTTATTCGGTGTAGCAAACGCAACTATGAAAAGCAAATAGCGCGCGAAATCAAAACTAACTCCAAGAAATTCTTCACGTACATAAGATCGAAAAGAAAGTAAAATCAATATTGGTCCCCTGACAGACGAGACTGGATCTGTAACTCAGGACAGTAAACAGATGGCCAGAATCCTCAACAGTAACTTCGCATCCGTATTCACAGTCGAGGACATCGAAACCATTCCCGAGCCCTGCCCCGCCGAGTGAGATCACGCCGCTGGAAATTGACTCAATATGCGACCAAGAAGTAAAAAGTACTTGGACAAACTCGACACGAACAAGTCAACGGGACCCGACAGTTTGTCCCGCGGCTATTAAAAGAGCTTAAACAACAAATACTTCAACCACTCACTACCATATTCAACCGGTCAGTTCAACTAAACAAGGTCCCGGAAGACTGGAAGATGGCGAACGTAACACCGATTTTCAAAAAGGAGACAAAAGCGTTGCATTAAACTACAGGCCCATAAGTTTGACATCAGTGGCAGGAAAAATACTCGAAAAGATTATTAGAGATAAACTTGTTAAGTTTCTAGAAAACAATAATGTAATCTCCGACACCCAGCATGGCTTCAGAAACAAGCGCTCATGCCCTAACGAATTTATTAGACTTCTTCCAAGGTATATATAAGAACTGGGATGCCCACATCCCCAGTGATGTTATATACCTGGACTTTCAGAAAACCTTCGACAAGGTACCGCACGAGCGACTCCTTAGAAACTGCACTCGGCGGGCATCAGGCCAATCTGATCGCGTGGATAAGAGATTGGCTCACCGACGAAAACAACGAGTACTACTCAACGGACAGCCTTCCGATTGGCTACCAGTCACTAGTGGAGTGCCTCAGGGTCAGTGCTGGGACCCATCCTCTTTATCATATATATCAATGACCTAGAATCAGGACTGAAATCCACAATATCGAAATTTGCAGATGACACCAAGGTGGGTGGAGATGCCCTCACAAAGACCGACTGCGAAATCATTCAGAAAGACCTCAATCACATTATCGAATGGTCGGAAAAATGGCAAATGTCTTTTAATGTTGACAAATGCAAAGTCATGCACATTGGGTCCCAAAATAGTAACCACACATACATCATGAATGGGAGACCTCTGCAAGCGATGCAGGAGGAAAAGGATCTTGGAGTCACTATCAGCAGTGACCTGAAACACGCGAATCACTGTAAAAAGCATACAACAAGGCCAACATTATGCTCGGGTTCATAACGAGGAACTTCGTGTAAAACACCAGACGTGATGCTATCCTTGTATAATTCCATGGTAAGACCGCACCTCGAGTATGCAGTGCAGTTCTGGTCTCCCAATTACAGAAAGGACATTGCTTTACTGGAAAGGATTCAACGACGCGCCACAAAGATGATTCCAACCTTAAGGGCTCAACCGTACGAGGAACGACTCAAGCGACTCAATCTCTTTACATTGGAGAAAAGACGCCTACGAGGGGATATGATTCAAGTCTTCAAGTATCTAAAAAAGTTCAATAACGTCGATTACTCCAAATTCTTTGAACTGCAAACCAACTCAAGAACTAGAAATAACGGTTTACCCATTCAGTCGAGTCGATGTAACACAGACATTGGAAGGAGTTTCTTTTCAAACCGAGTCATCCGCCACTGGAACAATCTTCCCTCAGAAGTAGTAAATGCGAATACCATCAACTCCTTCAAATATAGAATCGACCGTCATTTCGCTGCGTCAGGAGTAAACTGAATAACGAGGGGCTTCCATCTGCTCCTCAATATCGAGGTGCTTTCATCTGCTCACCAAGCCCCAAGTGGCGGTCGAGCAGATTAAATCACCCAAGCGGGCGACCTCGTAATGAGCCAATAGGCTTTCTGTTGCCTGCATTTCCATGTTTCCATGTTTCCATGTTTCCATGTTTCCTTCCTCCTTCTTCCTTCATCTTTGACTCGCAAATGGCATTCAATTCTTTTAAGGCCAGCCGAGATTTGGAGAGAGAGAGAGAGGTTAATTAAAGCCCGATCTCTTATCAAAATTAGTAAAGAAAAAAAACAGGTCAACATTTTTATTTATTACGAGCGCATTTCTTTGAGTACATTCAATTAATTTTCCTTTAGGCAGTTTTTTTGCACTTGTCTTTTATGGATTTATTTTTGTACGTACTTTTTCATATATTTTTATGTAATCATTTGTAGCTCACGCGAAGACTTGACTAATTGCCTGGTAGTTCCCTTCCCTTCGCTTCTCTTCCCTTCCCTTCCCTTCCCTTTCCTTTCCTTCCCTTTCCCTTAATTTCCCTTCCCTTCCCTTCTCTTCCCTTCCCTTCCCTTCCCTTTCCTTTCCTTCCCTTCCCTTTCCCTTCCTTTCCCTTCCCTTCCCTTACCTTCCCTTCCTTCCTTCAACCCTTCCTTTCTCTGTTGTTCCTTCCTTTCTCTTTCCTTCTTCCTTTCCTTCCTTCCTTCCCTTCTCTTCTTTTTCCTTCCCTTCCCTTGTCTTCCTTTCCCTTCTCTTCCCCTCCTTTCCCTTCCCTTTCCTTCCCTTTCCTTCCTTCCCCTCCTTCCTTCCTTCCCTTCCTTTCCTTCCTTCCTTCCTTCTCTTCCTTCCTTCCCTTCCTTCCCTTTCCTTCCCTTCCTTCCTTTCCTTCCTTACCTTCCCTTCCTTCTCTTCCCTTCCTTCCCTTTCCCTTCCTTCCTTTCCTTCCCTTCCTTCCTTCCTTCTCTTTTCCTTTCTTCCTTCCTTCCTTCCCTTCTCTTCTCTTCCCTTCCCTTTCCCTTCCCTTTCCCTTCCCTTCCCTTCCCTTCCCTTCTCTTCTCTTCCCTTCCTTCCCTTCCCTGTTCTTCCCACCTTCCTTCTCTCCTTTCTTCCCTTTTCCCTTCATCTCCTCCCTTACTAATCTCATTTTTTACTCTCCTTCCCTTCGCTTTGATACTCTCCTCCTCTCCTTCCTTCCTTCCTTCCTTCCTTCCTTCCTTCCTCCTTCTTCCTTCATCTTTGACTCGCAAATGGCATTCAATTCTTTTAAGGCCAGCCGAGATTTGGAGAGAGAGAGAGAGAGAGAGAGAGAGAGAGAGAGAGAGAGAGAGAGAGGTTAATTAAAGCCCGATCTCTTATCAAAATTAGTAAAGAAAAAAAACAGGTCAACATTTTTATTTATTACGAGCGCATTTCTTTGAGTACGTTGAATCAATTTTCCTTTAGGCAGTTTTTTTGCACTTGTCTTTTATGGATTTATTTTTGTACGTACTTTTTCATATATTTTTCTGTAATCGTTTGTAGCTCACGGGAAGACTTGACTAATTGCCTGGTAGTTCTTTTAATTCTTGTGTGTGTGTGTGTGTGTGTGTGTGTGTGTGTGTGTGTGTGTGTGTGTGTGTGTGTGTGTGTGTGTGTTTGTGTGTGTGTGTGTGTGTGTGTGTGTGTGTGTGTGTTTGTATGCGTGAAATAGTAATAATAATAATAGTAACATTCTCTCATTTTCATTACATTCTTTTTATATTAGTTTATCCTCCGAGAGACTTGATTCAAATAGCCACTGGATCGCGTACGTCAAAACTGGAGGAGGAGGAGGAGGAGGAGGAGGAGGAAGAGGACATGTAAACTTAGGTAACAAGACACTGAATACGTGACTTTTTTTTTTCCTTTTAGATTCTGAAGAAAAAATCCTCCTCCTCCTCCTCCTCCTCTTGATCCTCTTGACAAACCGTGGTAAGACTTTTGTATAATATCAAGTTTTCGTTTCTCTTCATTCCTATTATTCGTTTTCTTTTATTTCTTCCTTCCTTCCTCCCTTCCTTCCTTCCTTCTGTGTCTGCATTAATTTGTTCTCCCATCTGTCCTTCAGTTTTCTTTTTCAGTTTTCTTTTCCTTCATTTTTTTTTGCGGTTTTCTATTCTATTTATTCATTCTTATTATTCATTTTCTTTTGTGTCTGTCTTCCTTCCTTCCTTCCTTCCTTCCTTCCTATTGTGTCTGCATTAATTTGTTCTCCTTTCTCTCCTTCAGGTTTTTTTTTCAGTTTTCCTTCATTTTTTTGCGTTTTTCTTTTTATTTGCAGAGTCACATTTTTCTTAGTTCGTAATTGGAATCGGACAAAAAAAAAATGGTGGAGGTCCTTCTTCGTTGTTGATTTATATATATATATATCCTTCCCAAATTGCTGGCTGTCCTCTGTGTGTGTGTGTGTGTGTGTATGTGTGTGTGTGTGTGTGTGTGTGTGTGTGTGTGTGTGTGTGTGTGTGTGTGTGTGTGTGTGTGTGTGTTTGTGTGTGTGTGTGTGTGTGTGTGTGTGTGTGTGTGTGTGTGTGTGTGTGTGTGTGTGTGTGTGTGTGTGTATTCCCTTCATCTTTTTTCCCACTATTTATTACTCAGTTCTTCCTCTCTTCACAACTATCCTTCACTCGCTCGTTCATGGGTCCGTTTCTCTCTTTCCTTTCTTTTTCTTTCACTTATTTCCTTCCTTTCTTTCTTCCTTCATTTACTAGTTCGATTGTTTGTTTCCTTTCTTTTTGTTTTTCTTTCTTCACGTCTTTTCTCAATTTATCCCTTTTTACTTTCTTTCTCTCATTTTCTCTTCTTTCCTTTCTTCCTCCATCTTTATGTCATCTATTCTGTTTGTTCTCCCTTTTTCCCTCCTTCCTTCTCTCCTCCCTTCATCCCTTTCCTATATTTCTTCCTTTTTTATAGATAGATTTTGTTGATCGATAAATAGGGAGATAGATATATAGATAGATAGACATATAGACACACACACACACACACACACACACACACACACACACACACACACACACACACCATGTTTTTTATGACTCACGAGAGCAATCAACCCAAAAAAACTCCTTTCTGTTTCTCTCACTTTTTCTTCCCTCTCTCCCTCTGCACAAGTCTCAGAGGACGAGGAGGAGGAGGAGGAGGTGAACATAGGTAAGAAAAGACTGAAGACGTGCCTCGTTCATGTTCCTCCTCCTCCTCTTCTTCCTCCTCCTCCTCCTCCTCCTCCTCCTTGATAAGACTTGTATAATGTCATGTTTCGTTTTTTCCAGCTCATTTTTTTTCTCTCTCTCTACCTCCTCCTCCTCCCCCTCCTTTTCCCTTTTTGCCCCTCTCTTCCACCTCCTCCTCCTCCTCCTCCTTATTTTTTTCCCTTTTTTCCTCTCCTCGTTAGACCCTCCCAGTCCTTGATAATTTTATTCTCCATTTTTTCCTCTCGATTTCTTCTTCCTCTCTATTTCTTCTTCCTCTCCATTTCGTTTTTTTTTTTATCCTTTATTTTTCATTTCTGCTCTCATTCTCCCTTTTTCTCCCTCCTTCCTTTCCTCTCGTCTTTTTTCTCCCTCCTCTGTTTTTTCCTCCTCCTCCTCAATGGTCTTTCCTCCCTTTCCTCTCTCCTTTCCTCCTTTCATAGACTTTTTCTCTCCCTTCTCTTTTCCTTTTTTTTCCCTCCTCTTCTGTTTTCTCTTCCTCTTTCCTTTCCTTCCTATCCTTTCGTAGCTTTTTTCTCTTTTCCTGTTTTCCTCCTCCTCTGTTCTCTCTTCCTCCTCCTTTTCCTCCTTTCTTTCCTCTCGTAACCTCTCCTCTTTTTTTTATTTTTTCTCCATTCGCTCTCATTCTTTTTCTTTCCTCCCTCCATCTCAGTCTCCCTCTCTCCCCTTTTTATTTTTTCCCCTTTTTTTCCCTGCTTCCTGTTCTTATTATTTTTTCCCTTCTTCCTTCCTTCGCAGCTTATTTTCCCCGCTCCTTCATATTATCCATTTTTTCCGTTTTCTCGCTCTTTTCAATTAATATTTTTCACTCTATTTCCCTCCCCGTAGTATCCAATAATATGTTGTTTGATCTCTGAAATGACTACGAAGAAAATAAGTAATACAGACCAATATGTTTTCAGTACATGTTCTCTCTTCAATAACAGCGTCCCTTGGGTGTTCCGTTTACTGGTATCATCAAAAGAATTGGTTTGATGAAAAATGAAAGGTATATATATTAATGTAAGGTATATATTTTAACTTTGTTTTTTGTTTTCCGTTTCTCAGTCTCATTATCTCGATGCAATGCTTTCCATTCGCCCTTCCTTCCTCTCCTTCTTTCCTCCTTCATACCTTACCCTCACATCCCTTTCCTCTCCTCCTTCCCACCCTTCCTTCCCTCTGTTCTTTCTCTGTCCTCCGGCTTCCACTTTCCTAGTTAAAAATACTTCCAATGTCACTGTCAACTCCTTTCGATTCTTCTCTCCTTGCTTCTTTCCTTCTCTCTCTCTCTCTCTCTCTCTCTCTCTCTCTCTCTCTCTCTCTCTCTCTCTCTCTCTCTCTCTCTCTCTCTCTCTCTCTCTCTCTCTCTCTCTCTCTCTCTCTCTCTCTCTCTCTCTCTCTCTCTCTCTCTCTCTCTCTCTCTCTCTCTCTCTCTCTCTTCCCTTCTTGTTCTTCCTTCCCTCCCTTCCAACTTCCTTCCTTCACTCCTTTTCTCTCCCCAGCACTCACCTTCCATATTCTTCCTTCCCTCTCTCCTTTCTTTCTTTCATCTCTCCCTTCCTCCTTCTCTCCCCTCCTTCCTCTCTCCCCCCAGCTTTCACTGTCCTTTTTCTTCCTTCTCTATCTCCTTTCCTCCCACCTCTCCCACCTCCCTCGCTCTCTCCTCTTACTTCATTACTCCTGTCTCTCTCAACCTTCACCTTCCTTGTCAAACTCACTCTCCCAACATCACCTTGCTATCCTATCTGGCATGAAGCGACGGGAGGTGCTGATTCAACCCTTCACACAGGCTGTCAATACCGCCTTGATCGCACTCCCACACACCGACTGCCTCACACGACACAATGCCATTCACAGATTTCGTCCCGTTGAGATCAAAGATATTTTTTGGGTTGTATTCCATTTAGAGAGAGAGAGAGAGAGAGAGAGAGAGAGGTATGAAGCTTTCTAAAACTCTACTGAGAAAGTTTGCCACGTTTAACTTATACTAATTTTTGACATGCGTTGACTGGAGAGAGAGAGAGAGACATGAAGCTTTCTTATACTCTACGGAGATAGTTAGCCACGTTTAACTTACTAAATTCTTGACATGCGGGGAATGAGAGAGAGAGAGAGAGAGAGAGAGAGAGAGAGAGAGAGAGAGAACATTTATACGGTGCTGAGACAAGTTAGGGAAGAAATGTAACTTCCTCCTCTTCCTCCTTCTCCTCTTTCTCAAGCACAGGAAGGAATACAGGAATATGGAGAATTACGGTAACTATTATTTTTTTTTCCATGTTTCTTGATATTACACGTCCATTTACTTAAGAAGAGGAGGAGGAGGAGGAGGGGGAGGGAAAAGAAAAAAATGAAAGACTAGGAAAAACGAAAAAAAAAAATGACGGGGGTAGAGAAAGACGAAAAAGAACAAGGAGTAGAATGAGGGAGAAGAAATAATACAGGGAGGATTAATGAATAAGAAAGAAAAAAAACAGAAAGAACAGAAAGAAATGGAGGAGGAGGAGAAGGGGAATATGGTGAAAATTGAGATTATGGAAAAAAAATCAAGAACAAGAACGAAAACAATGAGGAAAGAAAGAAAAAAGAAGAAAAAAGGTATATAAAAAAATCAATGGGCAAGGAAAAGGGGACAAGGACATTAAGGACAAAAGAAGGAGGCGGTTTAAATTTTCTAGGCCTATCGATTTTTAAAGTTAAGGGGCCTATTTGTATTCCCTCGTTGTATTATGCCAGGCACGACTCCTCTCTCTCTCTCTCTCTCTCTCTCTCTCTCTCTCTCTCTCTCTCTCTCTCTCTCTCTCTCTCTCTCTCTCTCTCTCTCTCTCTCTCTCTCTCTCTCTTCCCCAGTCCCCGTATGTAAAAAAATATTAAGTTAAACGTGGCAAACTTTCTCCGTAGAGTTTTAGAAAGCTTCATACCCATCTCTCTCTCTCTCTCTCTCTCTCTCTCTCTCTCTCTCTCTCTCTCTCTCTCTCTCTCTCTCTCTCTCTCTCTCTCTCTCTCTCTCTCTCTCTCTCTCTCTCTCTCTCTCTCTCTCTCTCTCTCTCTCTCTCTCTCTCTCTCTCTCTCTCTCTCTCTCTCTCTCTCTCGCACTGTCCCTCCCCTCCTACATTTTTCTCTCCCTCCTCCCTCTCTCCTTTCTCTCCTCCACTCCTCCACTCCATTCCCGACATTCTCTGTTCTTCCTTTTTCCTTTACCTGCTCATTTATCTTCATGGCTTCCTTCTCCTCCTTTTACCCTCTTTTTTTCTTCCTTCTTCCTTCCTTTCTTTCTTCCTTCCTCTCCTCCTCTCCAGTCCCGGCATACCCCTTCCTTTTTTTCCTTGACATGGTTATTTGCCTCAATCTCTTCCTCCTCTTCCTCCTATCTTCTCTTTTTCTTCCTTCTTCCTTCCTTCCTTCCTTCCCTCATGCCTCATTCTCCATTCTTGACATTCTTCTTTCTCAATTTTTTTTCTTTCCCTTTACGTGTTTATTTATGTTCTCTGTCTCCTCTTCGTCTTCTTCCTCCTCCATTTTTTCTCTCCTCCTACCTCCCTCTTTTCTCTCCTTCCTCTTCTTTCTTGTCTCCATTCTTAACATTCTCCTCTATTTTTTTTCCTTCGCACGGTTACTTTCTTGCCTTTCTCTCTCTCTCTCTCTCTCTCTCTCTCTCTCTCTCTCTCTCTCTCTCTCTCTCTCTCTCTCTCTCTCTCTCTCTCTCTCTCTCTCTCTCTCTCTCTCTCTCTCTCTCTCTCTCTCTCTCTCTCTCTCTCTCTCTCCTTATTCTTCTTCCTGACATCGTTCCTCCTTTCTTGTCTCATATCTTCTCTCCATCTCCTCCCTCTTCTTCCTTCTTTCCTCCATCCCTCTTTCCAATCTTTCCTCCATCTCTACGTCTATGCCCTTTCTTTCACTCCTTTCCTTCCCTATCTTCTTCCTTCCTTTTTTCCCTTCTTTCTTTTCCCCTCCTTCCCTCCCTCCTTCCTCCTCTCTCCCTTCCATTTAAATTCTCTCCATCTGTCCCGTCACGACTTTCCCTCCCTCCCTCCTTCCCTCTCTCCTTCCTCCTCTTTCCCTCTCATCTAAATTCTCTCCATCTTTCCCGTCACGACTTTCCCTCCCTCCTTCCCTCCCTCCCTCCATTTTATTCCCTTAATTTTTTCCCTCCTTCCCACATTCTCTTCTTGTTTTCCTCCTTTCAATTTTTCCTCCCGTCCTTTTTTTTTATCTCCACCATTTTGTTCTTCCTCCCCTCCTCCTCCTCCTCCTCCTCTTCCTCTTCTTCATTTCCTTTCTGTCTCCTTTGATCCTCACGTGTATCTAATCTGTTTTTCTCTTCTATTTCTTCTCTTTCTTCTTTTGTCTTCTCCTGTGTCAGTCTCTCTCTCTCTCTCTCTCTCTCTCTCTCTCTCTCTCTCTCTCTCTCTCTCTCTCTCTCTCTCTCTCTCTCTCTCTCTCTCTCTCTCTCTCTCTCTCTCTCTCTCTCTCTCTCTCTCTCTCTCTTAATTTGTTTCTCCTTGTGAAATATTGGACATAATCTGTGTCACCCAGAGAGAGAGAGAGAGAGAGAGGAATGGATAATGGAGTAGTGGAAATAAAAATAATCAAAGAAATGCAAGATAGATGAAGAATAAAGGAAGAGGATCATACAGAGGTGGTGGTGGAAGAGGAGGAAGAAGAGGAAGAGGGAGAGGAGGAGGATTAGGAGGAGGACATTAGTGTTGGTGGAAGAAAGATAGGAATGGAGGAAAAAGAAGAATGTGGATTGCGGATGAAAAGAGAAGGAAGGAAAAAGTAAACAGAGAGAGAGAGAGAGAGAGAGAGAGAGAGAGAGAGAGAGAGAGAGAGAGAGAGAGAGAGAGATCATAACAAAGGCAAATGAAAAGCTTAAAAGAGAAAACAAGGTGAATGTCGCTCGCTCTAGAGGTAGCATTGCGGGTATTAATATTATGTTTCTGCGGCTTAATCCTTCTGCTTCAGGGGGCATTATCTTTTATATTTATTAGTATCGTGCGTGTGTGTGTGTGTGTGTGTGTGTGTGTGTGTGTGTGTGTAGGTGTAGCGGGCGAGTCCCCGCTGAAACCAATGTTTTGATGTCCTTGTCTCCTGTGCCGTCTACGTCTGCTTTCCTGTCGCTGTCCTGTTCTCCCTGTTTGTACTGTGGCTTCCTAATTGTTTATTTATTGTTACTCGGTTATCTTCGTTTGTCCACGTCCTGCTATACACTTCTACATATTGATTACTACACACACTAACACTTATATGTCGTCCACACTAAACACTATTCACATAAACGCACATACACCTTAACAACGTCTCGTTTGTGTTGTGTCTGTGCTAATGACCTGTGTGATTTTTATCAATAAAGCAACCCTGACGGATATTGCCATTCTGTATCCGTGAACCAATTAGCGCTTAGAACACTCACTAAATCACTTACATATGTATGTGTTTCTGTTTCCATCACCCACCTTTTTGTTGTATATATATATATATATATATATATATATATATATATATATATATATATATATATATATATATATATATATATATATATATATTTAAACATTACCTTTACTTAGCATGTTTTTCTTTTCGCATGGTTAGAGGGACATATTACAGACGCATCTCGATATTGTTCTTTCCCCAAGCCTATCAAATCAAGTGTATTTATATCGCTTACCAATATATTTTTTTTCGCATCTTTTGTTTTCAGGGTTAGAGACATATAACAGACACATTTTTCAATATTACAGACACATTTTTCAATATTTCTTTTTTCTTCAGCCGTTTTGTGTGTGTCGTTTGCAGGAAGATACCAATAACCAACATATCAGGACAGTGTACATTTCTCACTTACCAATATTTGTTTTGCAAGGGCTCGAAATTTTACTCATGGATTTCCTTATTTAAACACTACACGTTACATATACTAGATCCAAGAAAGGTTCATAGATAGATACAAAGAGAGAGAAATAAAAGTAAGAGAGTAATCATAGCAGTTTGTTTTTGTCGCCTACCAATATTAGTTTTGCAAGGGATTGAAATTTTACACTCATGGATATTTTTAGTGTATGACTTCTTTAAACACTACATATGCAAGATACAAAACACATACATACATAGAGAGAGAAAAACACAAGGAAAAGAGTAATCGTACCATTTTATTTTATGTCGCTTATCAATATTAGTTTACAAGGGATTAGAATTACACGTTTATGGATTTTTTTTGTGAGCTTCATTGCCATTCATTCAAAGCTAACTGTGGGAAGCGATATATATTTAGCTCTTCTTTGATAAACACATACAGAGAAATAAAGTTGGATTGCTGATAAAAGTGAGAGAAAGTGTACATTAAGGGGGGAGGGGGGGGAGGGAGAGTGGGGAGGAGTAGGAGTGATGATGGAGAGGGGAGATGAGGTAGAGAGGTGGGAAGGTGAGAAGTGAGGGGAGGTGGGAAGGAGGAAGAGTGAGGAAAATGTGAGGAGGTGGAAAGAGGGGTGAGGATAAATGAGGAGGAGGAAGGGAAGGGTTAGGGAGTGAGGAAGAGGGGAAGTGATGAGGAGGAGGTGGAGGAGGGTAAGGGAAATGGGAGAGGAGGAGGAGGAGAGGAGGAGGAGAGTAGGAATTGGGTCGTTTTCCAATCATTAAAATCTAAATCACCTGAAGGTTGTCTATATTTAGTTCCTTTGAGAAGCGCATTAATAACCGATCCTTTGAGCGGTTTTAGCTTTTTATTTATTTATTGGTACATCAAAGGAGGCAGTCAAGGGCAAACAAATGGGCATAGAAAGGGGCTGAGGGGCATAGGTAGGGGGGGGGGAGGGGGGAGAAAGCCTCACAAAATTACAACTCGTATGTTTTTGTTATTATTATTTTTTTTTTACAGCAAACGAAACAACTTAAAGCAGTATTTTTTAGTACTGAATTTTTAGTATCAGTATTATAAACGGGTCGAGAAGTGCTTTGCTATATATGCTGCGTGAACTATCATCAAATCAAACATATTTCTATTAGTATATATATATCCCCTTTAACAACTCTTCTATCAAAAAATTGTTCATATTTTTCAGTGTTCTGGGTCATCAACTGAATTATCAAAAAATTACTCCTTTTTTAGCATTATCTAGTATTATAAATGGTATGAGAGGTGTCCTAATACTGTGTCTGAATCATTAACAACTTCAACTTTTTTATTATAGTATTCCCATCACTAACTCAACATATTATTTTTCTTATTCTGGTCAGCAACTCAACTCTCAACGAATTCTGCATATTTTAAGTCCTCCTTGCAGCCGATTAAGTCCCAAAGCGGTTCAGTATTATTTAGCATTATGAACGGGTGGAGATAAATATATTTTGATAAAGATGAATTCTGTCTCTGAACCACCAACAGCTCATATTTGTTTTAGTATTTCGGTCAGCAACTCGCCTCGCAACACATTCCGCTTAGTTTTAGTCCTCCCGGCAGCTGCTCAGGTCCCACAGCGGTTCAGTATTGTTTAGCATCATAAACGGGTAGAGATAAGAGATAAAGATTTATTCTCTGTGAACTATCAACAGCTCATATTTGTTTTAGTATTTCGGTCAGCAGCTCAACTCGCAACACATTCCGCATGTTTTTAGTCACCCCGGCAGCCTCGCAGGTCCCGAAGCGGTTCATTAATCCCTGCGATCATAAAAACATCGCTATATAGATAAATTTTATTCTCTCTGTGAACTATCAACAGCTCATATTTGTTTTAGTATTTCGGTCAGCAACTCAACTCGCAACACATTCCGCATGTTTTTAGTCACCCCGGCAGCCGCTCAGGTCCCGAAGCGGGTCATTAATCCCCGCGATCATAAAAACATCGCTCTGATCCCCTCCTAAGTGCATTAGCCGATCACGCGTTCTTGCCTCCGGACCCGCCGACATAAAAAATAAAAAAAAACATTAGTCGTAAAAACAAACGTAGAATTATATAGCGAAACACACCGAAATACAATAAAAATAAACGTGTTGATACATACCTTGACGAAGGTGTGGCGTGTGTATGCATTAATAGGCTGAAATAGGACAAAGCTCACCGAAATTAAAGCTGGAAAAAGAAACGAAGATAAAAATGGATGAGCCGAAATGCAACCCCGTAAAATGTAAAGCCAAAAAGTAAAAAGACGTAAATACAACGATAGATAGGTTGAGTGACAGTCGGCGGGGAAAAAAAATGTCCGCACTTTCCAATAACATACGCTTTTCCGACACAATATTGCCCTCTTGTTTATTTAGGCACCAGCGGCCACAAAAACTGTATTGATATAGCCAATAATGACCACCTGGCGTCTCCATGCTTTAAATTTCCAATGTAACAAATTAGCGAGGGTCACTGGTCCAGTAACCGCCGGGCAGGCTGCGTGGGAGCAGACACACACTCCCCCGTGTTCGGGCGAGGTACTTCCTGTTTCCGCTCCTGTTTCCTCAAACTTCGCTCGCCTCTTGTCGTGATATGATGACTGATATCACTCACCCTTCCCTACAGAATGGGGCCTGCTAAGCTGAAAATGGAGAGAGAAAGTGTCATACTGGCTTTACTTCACGAAGGCCATAGCAACAGAGAAGTAGCAAGGACAGGAAGATCGGAGAAGTGTGTTCATAATGTCATGACAGAAGGGGTCGGGGAGGAAACGCAAGACAGGCCAGAGAACTGACACGCTGCTCCGACGTGCAGTGCTGAACGACCCTTTCATCACTACCAAGGAACTGAGAGATACGCAAAGACATGTGCTGGGAGATGTGGCAGTAATACCTCCGAAGGCACTGGCTGCTTTCATGACATTACGAACACACTTCTCCGATCTTCCTGCCCTTCTTGTTACTTCTCTTTTGCTGTGGCCTTCGCGATGTAAAGCCAGTATGATACTTTTTTCATCCATTTTCAGCTTGGCAGGCCCATTCTGGAGCGGAGGGTGAATATGACAAAAAGAGGCGAGCGATGTTAGAGGAAGCAGGAAGCACCTCGCCCGAACACGGGGGAGTGTGTGTCTGCTCCCACACAGCCTGCCCGGCGGTTACTGGACCAGTGACCCTCGCTAATCTGTTACATTGGAAATTGAAAGCATGGAGACGCCAGGTGGTCATTATTGGCCATGTAATAGAGTTCTTGTGACCGCTGGTGCCTAAATAAGCAAGAGCGTAATGTTGTGTCGGAAAAGAGTATGTTATCGGCAGGTGCGGACATTTTTCCGCGCCGACTATAGTAAAAAAAAGTATAGCTATAAGTAAACTAATTGGAAAAAAAACGGGATAAAAGAAAGGTAGATGAAAATAGATAACTCGAAAAATTATCCCGTAAAATAAAAAGGTGTAGACAGATATACATTAATATATCAGCTGAAATAGTAAAACAAAATATAAAACAGTTGATATAGATAGAAGCAGACCGAAATAGAATAGATAAAACAAACAAACAATAAATAAATAACTAATGTATACAAAAAGCGAAAACAACAACAACAACAACAACAAAGAAGTACATATAAATAGATACAGAACGGAAAAAACGACAACGCAAACAAACAAACAAACAAACGTCCACAGAAATAAACACCAAATAAAATACAGATAAAAAAAACGTGGAGATGAAAAAAATAATGAAAAACAAAACAAAATCAATTAAAACGAGACAAATATAAACCTTTCGAAGTCGCACAAGAAAATATATAGGAGAAAAAAACATTGATGGAAAAATGAATTGGCAAGCGAGAGAGAGAATGAATTAGCGGAGTACTTCTTTTTTGACACCCAGAAAAGATTTACTCGCTCTTTGGACCCACGGAAAATAATGATAATAATAATAATAATAATAATAATAATAATAATAATAATAATAATAATAATAATAATAATAATAGTTGTAATAATAATAGAGCAGGGAAACTAAATGAATATCAAATTTATCAAAAAAAAAGAAAAGAAAAAAAGAAAAATAAACAAGCATCAGCAGAAAGAAACACACACACACACACACACTCTCTCTCTCTCTCTCTCTCTCTCTCTCTCTCTCTCTCTCTCTCTCTCTCTCTCTCTCTCTCTCTCTCTCTCTCGCTTGCCAATTCATTTTTCCATCAATGTTTTTTTCTCCTATATATTTTCTTGTGCGACTTCGAAAGGTTTATATTTGTTTCGTTTTAATTGATTTTGTTTTGTTTTTCATTATTTTTTTCATCTCCACGTTTTTTTATCTGTATTTTATTTGGTGTTTATTTCTGTGGACGTTTGTTTGTTTGTTTGTTTTCGTTGTCGTTTTTTCCGTTTTGTATCTATTTATATGAACTTCTTTGTTGATGTTGTTGTTGTTGTTCTCGCTTTTTGTATACATTAGTTATTTTTTGTTTGTTTGTTTTATCTATTCTATTTCGGTCTGCTTCTATGTATATCAACTCTTCTAGGTTATCTACAGTCGAGCAATTTTCAAGCAAGCTCTAGATGACATGGAGGAGGAGGAGGAGGAGGAGGAGGAGTGTTACAGGAGGAAATAATTTGTGAAAGCTGAGTCCAAGGGCGAAGGAGGAGAAGGAGGAGGAGTAGTATGGATATAGGTATTGATAGGTTTGTCAGAGGAGGAGGACTAGGACGAGGACAAAGAGGAGAAGGAGGAGGATTAGTAGAAGGAGGTGGAGTAGGAGGAAGAGTGGGGATATAGGTATTGATAAGTTTGAAAGAGGAAGAGGGTGAGGACGAAGAGGAGGAGGAGGAGGAGGAGGAGGAGGAGGAGAGGTAGTAGGAGAAGAAGGAGGAGGAGCAAGCTGAGCCTTAGAAATACGTGGAATAAAGATAAAAATAACAATATATCAACTGGAATAACAAGAATTAGGAGCATGGATAAAAAGAAACAGAAAGAGGAGGGAAGGAAATCGTAGAAAAACAAAACAAAAACATAATACAACTTGTGAAATAGTACAATAAGAAATACAATGAAAATACAAGAGAAAATGTCTATCTTTCATATTAATGTAACCAGGAATGAAGGGAAGGAATAAAGTAAGTAAGGAAGGAAGGAGGAAAGAAAGAAAGAAAGGATGGATGACAAAATAGAATAAAAATGAAGGAAAAGATGAATGAAGGGAAGAAAAAAAGAAAAGATGACCAGAAGAAAAAATATTAATTAAGGAAACAGAAACAAAAGTATAAACATAGAAACGAGGGAAATAAAGAACGAAAAGAAAGGAAAAAGAGAAGGAGAGAGAGAGAGAGCAGAGGACATGAATATAAGAATAGGAAGAAACCAGGAAGAGGTCATGTGTGTGTGTGTGTGTGTGTGTGTGAGAGAGAGAGAGAGTCAGTGTGTGGGGAATACTGAAACACACACACACACACACACACACACACACACACACACACACACACACTTCGTCTCTGTTTGTCTCTGTCTGTCTCTCTGTCTCCTTTTTCTTCTGCATCTTTTTTTTTCTCATCTTTTTTTCCTCGTTTTTCATTTATTTTTCATTTTTTCCTTTTTCCTCCATTTTTCCCCTTTTCCCTGTCACTCAGGTATTATTTTTCCCTCTTCTCCTTCACCTTAACTTTTTGCTCTGAACTTATGATGCTTGTTAAAACTTTTCCTTCTTTCCCCTCCTCTATTCCCTGTCCTTTGTTTGGGGGGTTATATTAATAGCATCATTATCCTTGTATTTCATCTCCTCTTTCTGTTCATGTTTCTGTTCTTCTTATTCTGCTTCATTTATTCTTGTTTTTACTGTAATTCTTCTTCTTTTGGCTTTCCTTTTCTCTTTTACACTTTTTCTTCCTCTCTTTGCACTATATTTCCTTTCTTTCATATGTTTTTATTCTCTCTTCTTATTTTGCTTATTTTATTTGTGTTTTCCACTTTATTATTTCTCCTCATGAAACTGTTTTTTTTTCTCCTTTTTTTGGCTAGTTTTTCATTTTTATCTTCGTTCTTTTCTTTCTTTTTAGTAGTTTATCCTCTTCTCTTTCCTTTCATGTTTTTCTTTATTTTTTTCTTAGTTCTTTTCCTTTTTAGTTACTGTAATTTTCCTCTTTTGATTTTTCCTCTCAATCCTTCGTTGCTTTTCTTTATTTCCTTCGTCGTTTCCTTCTTTCCTCTTCAGTTATTTTTTCTTTTCTGGATTTTCCTTCTTAGTTTTTCTATTTCCCTTTTTATTTTGGTCATATTTTGCTTTTTTTTCTCTTTTTTCAATATTTTTTGAGGCTTGCGTTTTATTCTGAGTTAATATTTATACTATCTTTATCGTTTTTTTCCTTCTCTTTTTTTAATAATTTCTTTCCTTAATGTTTTTTTCAGATTTTGGTCACAACATTTTACTTTTTTCCTTTTCTTTTTAGTATTTTTTAAGCCTTTCGTTTTTTTCTGGGTTAAAATATATACTTTCTTTTTCGTTATTTTTTCTTCTTTTTTGTAATTTCTTTCCTTGATATTTTTTTCAAATTTTGGTCATATTTTACTTCTTTTCTTTTTTTCAATATTTTTCGAGCCTTGCGGTTTTGCTGGGTTAATATTTATACTTTCTTTTTCGTTTTTTTTTTCCTTTTTAGTAATTTCTCTCCTTGATATTTTGTTTTAAATTTGGTCACTACATTTGACTTTTTTTCTCCGGCATTATTTCAGACTTTCATTTTTCCTGGGTTAATATATATATCCTACTTTCTATTTGTTTTTTCTTCTTCTTTTTTTTGTAATTTCTTTCCTTGATATTTTTTTCTTCAGATTTTGGACATATTTTACTTTTTTCTCTTTTTCAGTATTATTTGAGCCTCGTTTTTTCTGGGTTAATATATATACTTTTTTGGGGCCCCGCAGACCGTGTTGGTAATTAATAAACCCTTTTTTTTTCCTCTACGGGACTAGAAATATGCTACACATTTATATTTTATTCCCTCCGTGGACTCTATAGATATTTTACAATGCGGGAAACTCACCTCATCCATTTTATATTTATTTATCCATTAGGTATTTATCCAATTTATTTATTTTTTTGCACTGTTTATCCATTATTTAACCTTTATCCATTTTTATCCATTTTTTCTTTTTTATCCATTCATTTTCTCTGTGTTTCCCTTATTTATATATTTTGTTCTTCTTTTATCCGTCTTTTATTAATTTTATAGTTTTCTATCCATTATTTTTTTTTCTTTTTTATTCGTAATTTATCCATTATTTATCCATTATTTATCTATTTTTATTTTTTATTCGTAATATATCCATTATTTATCCATTATTTATTTATTTTTCTTTTTTATTCATTATCTATCCATTATTTATTCATTATTTTTTTTATTCATTATTTACTCATTATTTATCCATTATTTATTTATTTTTCTTTTTTATTTGTTATTTATCCATTATTTATTTCTTTTTCTTTTTTATTTGTTATTTATCCATTATTTATTTATTTTTCTTTTTTATTCATTATTTAATCATTATTTATCGATTTTATTTTTATTTATCAACTATTTTGCATTATCCATTCCATTATTAATCCATTTTTTGCAGTATTTGTCCAGCATTTATAATTTTTTTCGATGTTTATCCATTATTTATCATTTTTTTTTTTATTCTTCCATTATATTTTCATTTTGCGATGCGGGGACTCCCCTTATCCATTTTATCTCTTTTTTTATGTAATCTTTTTCAACCGTTTTTATTTTTATTTTTCTTATATATTCTCAACTTAATTTTACGCAACTTAAGATTTACACAACTTACCTTGATTCTTCTCATTACCTTTCTCTTACCTTTAATTTGCCTCACAATTCACCTAACCAGCCTTTATTTTTCTTCTGCAATCCTTTTTATATTTTCCTTTTTCACTCTCCTCCCGAAATTGAACTCTTTTCGCCCCTCCTCTGCACTCTTTTTAGGAGCAGTAAGTAGCGGGCTTTTTTTTTCATTATTTTTTTATGCCCTTGAAGTGTCTCCTTTGCTGTAAAAAAATAAAAAAAATCGTCACACCTATAAATTTATCCTTACCTTTCTCCTTACCTTTTCTTACCTTCACTTTCCACCCAGAATTCGTCTTATCAGCTTTTGTTTTTCTATACAATCCCTAGACTTATTATTTAGTTAATTCTTTTTATTTCCCTTTTTCACCCAGGTCACAATCATATATATTTATCCTGGGCTTTCATCTTCCTCTTACCTGTAATTTACACGACAGATCCTCTTACCATTATTATTTTTTCTTATACGATCTTCTGACATCAATAATTCAACCTTGTCTTTCCGTATTTGATCAAGGAAGTCACCCATCAATAAATCAATTTTTTTCCTACTTACCTTTCTCTTTCCTTTAATTAACCTCACCACTCATCTTACCAGCTTCTCTGTCCCATGTGTAATTTTCTAACTTATTAATAATCCAATCTTGTCTTTCCGTATTTGATCAAGGAAGTCACCCATCAATTAATCATTTTTTTTTCTACTTACCTTTCTCTTTCCTTTAATTAACCTCACAACTCACCTTACCAGCTTCTCTGTCCCATGTGTAATCTTCTAAGTTATTAATAATTCAACCTTGTCTTTCCGTATTTAATCAAGTAAGTCACCCATCAATTAATCATGTTTTTTTTTTTACCTTTCCCTTTCCTTTAATTAACCTCAAAACTCACCTTACTAGCTTCCCTTTCTCTTGTGTAATCTGACTTATTAATAATTCAACCTTTTTTATTATTCTTTTTTTTCCTCAAGTCACACAACTACTACACAACTACTACTTTTCTCCTTACCTTTCTCTTTCCTTTAATTTACCTCAAAACTCACCTTTCCAGCTTCTCTTTCCCTTGTGTAATCCTCTGACCTATTAATTCAACTTTTTTATTTTCCTTTTTTATACAGCTATTAATTTATCCAAACTTTTCTCCTCCCCTTTTTTCTCACCTTTAATGTACCCTACAATTCGCCTTACCAGCTCCTGTTTTCCTATATAGAACTTAATTAGTATTGGAGAAAGAATAATCGAAAGAAGAATGGTGGATAGAAAAATTAGAGGAATGAAGGAAAGATAAATTAAATAAAGGAAAATAAAGTAATGTAATCCATATTTGAACTCCATCACAGTACGTGTATGTATCTTTCCTGGCCAATGGATTTCGTCTTCATTAGTCTAAATTTAATCTATTCTACATTTTTTTTCATTATTATTTTTTATGTTTGCCCAAGGTTTACATTTATTTTAATCCCATGGCAGTACATATATATTTTTTTTCTGGCCAATGGATTTCCTCTTCATTAGACTAAATTTAATCTATCCTTCATTTTTTTCATTATTATTATTTACGTTCGCCCAAGGTTTACATTTATTTTCACTCCATGACAGTACGTATATATATATTTTTTTTCTGGACAATGGATTTCCTCTTCATTAGACTAAATTTAATCTATCCTTCATTTTTTTCATTATTATTATTTATGTTCGCCCAAGGTTTCTATCTATTTTAACCCCATGACAGTACACATATACATTTTTTTCTGACCCGTAGAGTTCGTTTTTAAATCGTTAACTTTCCATGGCCGGCAGCAGCATATTTTATTTTATCATTCCTTCCGTGGACAATAGGAACATTTTTTGAGGTCCGGAAAATATACCGAGTGCGGATATTTTTATTAATTCTACTGTGATGCAATTTTTTATCTCTCTCCATATGCATTTTTGGGGGCCTTGCCGAATATACAGGTAAGACAGGTGGCTTTTTTTGGTTGTTTTTATTTGTTTATTTGTTTGGTTGGTTGGTTGTGTAGGTATCTTTTTCTCCTTCCATTTTTTTAATATTCATTTTTTCATTTTTTTATTGAAACTTTTTTTTTCATTTTGTCTCAATTCCTTCTTTCTTTCTCCCTTTTTTTTTTCTTTCTCACGTGACTGTTCTTCTTTCCATATTTCTGTTGTTTTTTCATCCATTAATTTTTATTTATATACATTTTTTTTTTTTACTGACTGCCATTTCTCTCACGCTCTCTCATATAAAAAAAAGGGCGCTGTTCTCTCACTCTTTCATTGCTATTCATCACTTATTTTCAGTTCTCTCTCTCTCTCTCTCTCTCTCTCTCTCTCTCTCTCTCTCTCTCTCTCTCTCTCTCTCTCTCTCTCTCTCTCTCATACAAAGGTGATTAAAAGGTCGTTTCTATGCAAAAATAACATGTATTATTCCATCCGGCTTGTCATACAACACATCAGCGCGAGACGAATCCTTAAAACTAGTTGAATACGTATAAATAATCCTGTGTTCGTGTGTGTGTGTGTATGTATGTGTAGAGATGGCAGGGGTAGGTTGTGCGTGTGCGTGGGGGGGAGGGGAGGGATGGGGGGGAGGCCGTGTGTAAGTGTGTGTGTTTGGGTATATATGTATGCTAATTGTTTCCTGTCTGCCTGTTTCTATCTTTCCCTGTATGTCTGTATGTTTGTGTGTTTGGCTGTATGTATGTATGTGTATATGTGTCTTCTGTCTCCCTGTACGCATTTCTCTGTAGGTGTCTCCTTTTGCCTGTTCGTATATATGTATGTATATATGTATTTATTTACGTATATAAGTATGGAAGAATCGCGTATAAGTCATCCCAGTGGTTTATCATGACGCACGGGGCGAAGGGAGAGGGACAGGTAATTTACAGGTGAGTTCACAGGTAATCAGTGAAAGGTAGATGATTAATTAGAGGCGTGACAGGTAAAGGTAATGGGCGATTGGAGATGAAGGGACAGGCGGGTGTGACCATGAATATTAAGTAGACGCAGAACAATTATTAGACCTGGTAGTTAGGGAAATATAGCGCAGGTAATTATGAGAGGTAAAATATTAATTAGAGGCGTGACAGGTAAAGGGAATGGCCGATTGGAGATGGAGAGGTGGATATGACCATGAATAAAAAGTAGATGCGGATACATTATTAGGACAAGTAGTTGGGGTAGTGTACCTCAGGTAATTATGAAACGTAGACTATTAATTAGAGGCGTGACCGGGAAAGGTAATGGCCGATTGAAGATTAAAGTAACAGGCGAATATGACTATGAATGTCAGTAGATGCCGATACATTTTTAGGGCAGGTACCTATGGGAATGTAGCTCAGGTAATTATGAAAGGTAAATGATTAATTAGAGGGATGTCAGGTGAAGGTAATGGCCGATTGAAGATAAATGTGACAGGTGAGCAAGTACGAGAAAGTGGAGATATGGTCCTTGTAGCGCGAGGGGGAGAGGTAATGATATGTAGTAGAAAAGAATAGTTAAAAGTTTTGTCATGAATTAGGGGAACAGTAAGCAATTCAAGAGGTTAGCGGCCAAGATAGGTACGAGAAAGTGGAGACAGTCCTTGGAGAACGAGGGAGGAGAGGTAATGATATGTAGAAAAGAAGAATAGTTTGAGGTTTTATCATGAATTAGGGAAACGTAAGCAATTCAAGAGTTTAGCGGCCAAGATGGGTACGTGAAAGTAGAGACAGTCCTTGGAGCGCGAGGGGGGAGAGAATATGTAGAAGGGGTAGAAGTTTTATTATGAATTAGGGGAACAGTAAGCAATTCAGGAGGTTAGCAAGCAAGATGGAGTACGAGGAAGTAGAGACAGTCCTTGGAGCACGAGGGGGGAGAGAATATGTAGAAGAGAAGAGGTAGAAGTTTTATTATGAATTAGGGGAACAGTAAGCAATTCAAGAGGTTAGCAAGCAAGATGGAGTACGAGGAAGTGGAGACAGGCCTTGGAGCACGAGGGAAATGTATAAATGGATGGATGAAGTTTAAATGTATAAGTAGAAAACGTGATTGAGAAAAAATAAAACAGAAGAATAATTAGAAGTATTATAATGGACGAGGGGAAGAGGAAGCAATTCAAGGGGTCAGCAAGCAAGATGTAGTACGAGAAAGAGGAGATGTATTCCTTGGAGCACGAGGGGGGTACAGGTAATGATATGTGCAGCAGGTAATCTCCATGTTGATGAGCGGTTAATGAGACAAAGGTAGGTAACACCCGGGTGATGAGCAGGTAATTAGACACATTAGTGGAGGGAGGAGATGCAGGTACCTAAATACGTGTTATTAAGGTGGGAAAAAAAAGTGTTAGTAGACTGACAAGTGATGGAATATGTTATAAGCATAGACCGACCAGGGAAGATAAATGACTTAGGCCGTGGCCACACAGAAAGCGAGAAAGCTAGCGAGAGCGGCAAGGCGAGTTTCTGTTGTCACACGAAAAGCGAGGCGAGGCAAGGGTTGTCATGGCAACGAGGCCCGCAGACTAGTGTAGCAGTATAGCCGGCGCGTCGGCGCAAACGAGGGATGAGGTGAAATGTTTTATAAATAGCTCCGTGCTTCGCTTATTTTTCGTTTTATGAAAAATCTGTATACACCATCGTGTTCAGGAGGCTTTTCACTATAAGATGGAATTGTTTATTTTAGTACTCATTTCATAGCCGCTGCAAATGGTAGCTATATGTAAAATGTGTTATAAACATTACGGAGTGATTATTGAACTTCAACTCATCACTATTTATTTAGTTCCTGTTTTATTGTGTTTTCACAAACATATTCGAGTTTTGCATTCACTGCTGCGTTTAACGGTGTTAACCAAAATGTCCTATCTTGTGTATGAGTTGAGTTACGGCAAATAATATAGAAGCATGTCTGTGATGTCACTCCTCACTGAACAATCTCGCACGAGAAAAGTTAATTGTCAACTCTTCTCGCTTTCTCGCCTACCAGCTCGCTTTCTTGCGTACCAGCTCGCTTTCTCGCCATTACCTGCTCGCTGCCAATGTGGCCACCTCCGTTGCTTATAATGTATTAAAGTTTCTCGCTATCGCTCGCTTTCTCGCTCCTTGTGTGGCCGCGGCCTTAGATTGGTTATTACGTGATATATAGATAAAAAGGTAAAGAAACTAATAAATAAAGGCAGATAGATAAGCAGTTAGATTAATAAGTTATATAGGAAATAAAAAGAAAGGTTAAAATTGAGGTTGAGATGAAAAAGTAAAGGCTAATAGACAAAGGCTGAGAGAGGAAAAAATATACATAATAGAAGATAGGTAAACAGTTAGATTCATTAATGCATGATATAGAAAGTAAGAAGAAAGAGATAGATTGACCGATAATAATGTAGAGAACAGACATAGACTAAGACACTGATTAAGAGACAAAACTTAGAAGGAAGATGTATGAGTGCATGGAGTAAGCCAAAGAGTAAATATATATTCTCTAGTGAACAAGAAGGAAAGAGGAAAGTTTGAGGAAGGAAAAAGAGATGAATATAATCGAGGTTTGTTTATCAGCATGTATGTGTATAATTTTTAAAAGTTAGAGCGGACGATCAATAGATAAATAGATAGATAAATATGCATTCTCAAATGAACACGAAGGAAATAGGAAAGTTAGAGGAAGGAAAAAGAGATGAATAAAATCGAGGTATATTAAGCAACATGTAGGTATGTGAATATTTTTTAAAAGTTAGAGCGATTGATCAATAGATAAATAGATAGATAAATATGTGTTCTCAAATGGACAAAAAGGAAATAGAAAAGTTACTAGGAAAAGCAAAAAAAAACAAAAACAATATTGGAGGTACATTTGGTAACAAGTGTGTAATATTCAAGAGATATGGCATAAGATATAGATAGATAAATAGATAGATTAGTAAATATTCTCAAATGGACAAAAAAGAAATGGGGAAGTTAGGAAAAGGGAAAAAAAAAATACAGATAAATCTTTTAAAACTAACACGCACTCATTTTGTTCGTAATCGCTTTCTCAACACACAAAAATAAGAAGGAAAAAGAGAGAAATAAACCTCAAAGCAGTAATTACATCGAAGGAGATTTACTGTTTTGATTCCTTTATGTTTTATCCTTTATTTATTTAACCTGATTCCTTCTTTTTTTATTAGTATTTATATTTAGTTTCGTTTGAAGATTGTAATTTCCTTGTTTTGTATTTGAATTTTCACCTCGGAAGTGTGTGTGTGTGTGTGTGTGTGTGTGTGTGTGTGTGTGTGTGTGTGTGTGTGTGTGTGTGTTTTCTTTCTCATTTTTCCTTTCTTTTTATTTTTTATTTCTCTTTTCTTTCTATTAATTTTTCTTTCTTTCCTTCCTGTTTTCCTTTCTTCATTTTTTTGGTCTTTTCTCTTCGGTGTGTGTGTGTGTGTGTGTGTGTGTGTGTGTGTGTGTGTGTGTGTGTGTGTGTGTGTGTGTGTGTGTTTCAGTATTCAGTCCACACACACACACTTCCTCCTCCTCCTCCTCTTGGTCCCTTCCTCTTCTTATATTCATGTCCTCCTCTCTTTTTTCCTCTTCTTCTTCTTTTCTCTCTTTTTTATTTTGTTAGTCTCATGCTATTTTTCTTTTTCTTCTTTTATTTTTTTCTTTCTTTTCTGTAATCATTTTTTCTCCTTTACCTCCTTCTTCCTTTTCTCTCCGGTTTTTCTTCTCCTTTTACTCTCCTTCATTCTTCTTCCCTTCGTTTCTTCTTTCTTGTCTTTCCTTCACTTCTCGTATCTACCTTCCTTCCTTTCTTCCTTCCTTCCTTCCTTCCATCGATTCATCTTAATATTACCTTTGCAAGTTCCTCCCTTCCAAGTTTTCCTTTCTCCTTCATACCCTCCCTCTGTCCCTTCCTTCCTCCCTCTACTTTCCTCCCTCTCCTTTCCTCTTTCACCTTCCCTCCCTCCGTCTCTCTCTCCCTTCCTCCCTTCCCCACTCCTTACCATCCTCCCTTCTCCTCCTCCCTTTTTCGATACCCTACACCCCTGTCCACCCAGCAGTGAATGGGTACCAGGTATTAATCGGGGGTTGTGTCCCGTCTCCTGGGATCTGTTCCCTTCTCCTGTAATTCCTTCCCCTCCTGTCTCTCTCCGGCATATGACCACAGATGTTGCGCCAACTAAACGAAACTTTCCAACTTTTCCTTCCTTCCTTCCTTTCCTCCATCTTCCGTTTCCTTTGTGATCTAGAGTTGCGGGTTAACTAGAACACAGTCAATGGTGGAGTACTTTAAGATAGGCGCCAACCGGGAAGTTGGAAACCGCTTGTGCCGTGGGTGAAGTTGGTACGAGGGAACTTGAGGCGCGGGATGGAGAGGTATTTAATTAGTTAGTTAGGTAGGTAGGTAGGTTGGTTGGTTAATAGATGGAAGGATAGATGGATGGATTGATAGATAAATTGATGGATTGAATGTTAGGGTGTTTTTTTAGGTGTTTATTTTTTTTCTTCCTCCTCAGTTTTTTTTTCTGTTTTCTTTCTCTTTTTTTTTAGGTCTATTTTTTTTCTTCTTGTTCTTGTTTTTTTGTTCTTGTTCTTGTTTTTTTGTTCTTGTTCTCGTTTTTGATCTTTTAGTCTTTTTTTTTGTTCTTCTTCTTCTTAGATAGTTTGAAAATCATTTTGATTTTGATAAATGTTTGATTACAGCAGAACACACACACACACACACACACACACACACACACACACACACACACACACACACACACACACACACACACACATACACACACACACATACACACACACACACTTCAATCCTACATATCACCGCCCAGCATCTTGACAAAAATTTGCGATACGTTTTATCTATACATTTTTTATCATGTTAGTATTTTGTACACAGTAATAATGACTTGATGAGGATGACGATGACCAAAGGTGTTCCTCTTTTTTTTGACAGGTAAGAACAGGTACTGGCAACAACAACAGCAGCAACAACAACAACAACACCCACGATGAAAGAGGAAAGGAGATATACACGTAAAAGTAGTAAGTGTTATGAATTTACAATGAAGTTCCAATAATAATGACGATAAGTAGAAGTATTGTCTTTCATTCCGTCTGTCCATCAACAAAGCGGAAATTTTGGTGGATGTGGCACCTGCGCATTTCTGGTTCGTGTATGCGTGAAAATCAACTGTAGTGATAGACATTTAAGCTTATTTTTCAGTAATATATTTGAATATATATGTATACAAAAAACAACTGTGTCGTTTGCATCGATAATCTTACATACAAGCACGCGAAAAGACAAGCTTGTATCAAATAACATAGTCACATCATGCTCGAACGATCTGTGGTTTTTCAAATTCTTTGATTGATAGCTCATTTCAGGTATATTAAAAGACATCTGGCTCTGCAAGTGCAAATAAAGGGTATCTTAATAATTTACTGCATGTAAATAACGATTAATAACATAAATAACATGAAAGAGTATAACTGTTGAATGCGATGCTAGGCTATTTCGAATATTAGGCTACCCATGTTATTTACATGCAACACGTCAAAATTCCTTATGTATAGACACTTGCAGAGTCGTATGTCACTTGATTTATGTAGCCTGTACCTGAATGAGATGAAATATGAGTATCTGAAAGGCTATAGATCATTCGAGTATGATCAGACTATACTGTTTGATAAACAAGTTGTTCCTTCGTGTGCTTGTATGGTAATTATCGATGAAAATCTTCTGTGTGCGGTTCATATACGATGGCTTGAGTTTTTTTTTGTATACACAAACATTTAAATATATCACTGAAAATATAAAGTTGATCTTCACGCAATCACGAACTCACAATGTACAGGTGCCACATCTACATGCGCGAGTGGACAGACGGAATGAAACGGACTATAGTAGAAGAACATAGTAGCAGTAGCAGTAGTAGTAGTAGTAGTAGTAGCAGTAATAGTAGTAGTAGTAGTAGTAATGAAAAATACATCCACATTCATACATAGTTCTTTTAGGTTTATCATTAATTATTTTTTATCATTATTATATTACATTGAACACATTTTTTTTAAACCAGTTACTGTTTATTTCATTTTATTTTGCTTAATCTTTTACTTGTGTCCGTTCACGTTTTTTTTTTTTTTTTTTTTGGGGGGGGGGGGGTCGCTTTCCGTGTTAAGGGAAGCACTGAGTGAAACTGTTTAATATTGATCCCGTTTCCTTTATATTTTGTTTCATTTCTCTTGTTTTGAAGTTTGTGGCACGTCTTGTTCATGTATAGTGCAAGTCACCGGTTCTTTCTGTTAACTCTATGGTTGTAATATTTTGTGTGCACTTCTTCCTTTCTTATTTCCTCAACCTCATAATCCTCACGTTTTTTTATTTTTTACTAACTTGTGAAAAAATTGACGCTTCTTTTTCCTTCTTTTTTTTTTCGTTTTTCTCATTTAAGTAACTTTTTGGCAATGTTTTTTTTTCTTACATTTCCTCACTTAATTTCCTCAACGTTGTAATTTTTTTTTCATTTGTGTGTGAAAATATTGACTTCCTTTTGTTTTTCTTTTCTTTTTCTTTCTGTCTTCAGGTATATATAATACAAGTCATCGCCTTTTTCATTTAATTACTTTTTGGCAGTAACTATACATTGCACTTTCTCACTTCTCCTTCCCAAAACGTCATCATACTCGTGGTTTTCATAGTGTGTGTGAGAATAGTCTGTCTTTTCTTTATATTTTCTATTATCTTTTTCCGTCAACGTTATAATTTTCACGTTCCTTCTTGCTCATGTTTGAAAATGTTGTGTTCCTTTTTTTTTTTGTCTTTTGTCTTTCAGGTATAGTACAAGTCACCTCTCTTCTCATTTATGCATCTAATTCTCATATATCCTCGTTCGCAAATGTTCCAAACACTTTTTTTTTTTTGCATTTTCGCTTTTTTTTTCCTATTTTCTTTTTTTTGCGAGTACGAGGCAGTCACGTCTATTCGTTTCCTTCGGCTCTTTATCGAAACACTCACCATTTTTCAGCCCCTCGTTGTTTCAGTTTCATTTGAGCTTGACCGAGCGGGGGAAATGTTTCTAAGGGTTCGGGTCGCTGGCTCAGACACACTCACGAGTCACTGTCTCGAGACCCGGGCTCGCCTCGCAAGGGTCTCCTGAGTCGCTCGAGGCTCGCACACGCACGGTTCGAAGCTTCGGATCACAAGGGCTTCGGAGCTTTGTTCGTTGGAGTGTGTGTGTGGGTGCCTGGCCGTGTCCATCCGACTGACTGGCAGACTGGCTAGGGAGGAAAATGGGGTGGTGAGGTGAAGTAAATTGGGTCCTGCCCCCCTCTCTCTCTCTCTCTCTCTCTCTCTCTCTCTCAGTATGTTATGAATTTCTTTTTTTTGTGTGTCCTTATTTTTCTTCCAACCTATTCTATGTATTTTTATTATTTCCGTAAAAAAACCTTCTTCCCATGACGATTATATTTTGTTATATATATTTATTTGTTTATACATTTATTTATTTATTTTATTTGTGTTTATTTATTTTTAGTTTTGACACAATTTTCTATCTGCCAAGCCTTTACATCAAATGCTTTACCTGTTTTCACCTTTGGCATTAGTTTGTTTATGTCCTCTTCCTCACTTCTTTACTCTTCACGTTTTTTTATTTCTTATTATATGTTCAGCAATACCTGTCCTTCATCCTATCACACACCTGATCTGACCTGCAGCTTATTTCCTCTTCCATACCTCCTTTCTCCCTTCCTTGACACACACACACACACACACACACACACACACACACACACGTATCTCCTCAGACTCAAGCACACATCCCCCCCCCTCCCCCCACATACACACACACACACACACACACACACACACACACCTGTCGGCCGGTGCTACAGGTGCGTCTCCACCACGCCCCGCGGCAGGGTGAGGCTCAGCAGGTGGTGGTGGTGGGGCTGGAGGGGCAGGAGCGACCCGCCCTCGATGCCTCATAAGGGGGACTCGCTGCTCGTCTCCTCCAGCATCTGCAGGAACCGCCGGCAGGAGTAAGAGGGCGTGGTCTGGTTCTTGCTCATGTTGCGGCTCTTGAAGATGATGGTGTCGTCCTTGAGCGAGATGGTGACGAGTCTGCTGGATGCGCCGCGAGGGTAGTGCGGGCAGGGCAGCGTGGTGGTGGCCTTCAGCAGGTCCGGCTCGTCGGGCGTGAAGAACCAGCTGTCCACCCACCGCCGCAAGCACGGCAGCGTGTAGGCGATGCTGCAGAAGCCGGACCTGGCGGGGAGACGCGGAGGTGAGGAGGGCGCGAGGGGAAGGATGCGCGAGGATACACAAGGATAGGAGACCAAGGGGGGAAGGATGCGCGAGGATACACAAGGATAGGAGACCAAGTGGGGAAGGATGCGCGAGGATACACAAGGATAGGAGACCAAGAGGGGAAGGATGCACAAGGAGATGAAGCTGCCACAAGAAGGATTCACAGTGATATGCGGCCAAGAGGGAAAGGATTCACAAGGATATGCGGCCACGAGGAAAAGGATTCACAAGGATATGCGGCCACGAGGGAAAGGATTCACAAGGATATGCGGCCACGAGGAAAAGGATTCACAAGGATATGCGGCCACGAGGGAAAAGATTCACAAGGATATAAAGATGCCACGAGAATGATTCACAAGGATATGCGGCCACAGGGAAAAGGATTCACAAGGATATGAGGCCACGAGGGAAAGGATTCACAAGGATATGCGGCCACAAGGGAAAAGATTCACAAGGATATAAAGATGCCACGAGAATGATTCACAAGGATATAAAGATGCCACGAGAATGATTCACAAGGATATGCAGCCACAGGGAAAAGGATTCACAAGGATATGCGGCCACGAGGGAAAGGATTCACAAGGATATGGAGATGCCACAAGGGAAAGGATTCACAAGGATATAAAGATGCCACAAGAGAAAGGATTCACAAGGATATGGAGATGCCACAAGAAGGATTCACAAGGATATGCGGCCACAAGGGAAAGGATTCACAAGGATATGAAGATGCCACAAGAAGGATTCACAAGGATATGCGGCCACGAGGGAAAAGATCCACAAGGATAAGAAGATGCCACAAGAAGGATTCACAAGGATATGCTGCCACGAGGGAAAGGATACACAAGGAGATGAAGATGCCTGAAGAGAAGGATTTAAAGGCTACACAAGATCATAAGGAGAAAGAAAGAAGAAAAAATAAAAAGAGGAGAGAAAAAAAGAAAGGAAGAAGGAAAAAGGGCAAAGATACACTAGGATATATAAGGATACGAGACCCCAAGAGCAAGAAAGGATACACACGAAGTTGAAGTCATTGCCGCGGGTTCAAAAGCACACACTAAAGGGGCTATTACGCGGGGCAAATTTTCCGTGGATCTTCAGTCAAACCACGATTTCCGCTGGCGTTGTTCTCAGATTTCCGTGGTTTTCTGACGTGTCCACGATCTTCCAAAGCTACGGTAGAGTTCCTTGAAGGACGGCGGTATTACTCACCATCATCACCATCAGCAATAACAAGAAACAAATGAGAACCACGCTAGCGGGAATCGTGGTTTGACTGAAGATCCACGGAAAATTTGCTCTGTGTAATAACCCCTTTACATACCCATACCCACCTGAACTTCGTATTCATCCAGCAGAGGATGATCGGGTTGTAGCAGGTGTGGGACATGGCCAACCAGTGGAACAAGGCCCATACCTGCTTCATGTAAGGCCACCCGTCCACCACCCACAGCTCCCGAACCACCTGCGGGAGGGAGGGAGAGAGTGACACGTATGGGGGGATGGGGAGGTGGGGAGAGACACATTAAGGGAGGCGACAAAGAGGAAGGTTTGTCATGTAATTGAGGACAGGCTTGGGGAAACTCATTAAGGGAAGGCATCAAGGAAGGGAACAAGGGAGGGAACTGAAAGAGAAGGAAGGGAGAGATTGACATGTGTAGAGGTGGTGGGACAGTGTGGAGAATCTCATTAAGGGAAGGTACAGAGGGAAAGGACAAATGGAGGGAACAAAGGGAGGGGCTAATGGAGAACTCAAAGGGAAGGACCAAAACTCTTCCACTCAAACTCTCATAAGCAGGTCTGGGTGCGAGAGAGATTTAGGGGTCTTAGTGAGCTCTGATCTCCGTCCAAGTGCACAATGCATTCAAGCTAGAAATCGAGCAAATAGGGTACTGGGATTTATTTCGAGGAGCGTAAGCAACACAAGCGCCAAAGTCTTCCTCAAACTATATTTAGCATTAGTTAGACCTCATCTTGACTATGCGGTTCAGTTCTGGTCACCTTACTATAGAATGGATATCAAAATGTTAGAATCGGTGCAGAGGAGGATGAGTAAGATGATTCAGGGGTTGAGAAACTTGCCATACGAGGAAAGACTCAAACAGTTAAACTTGCATTCTCTAGAAAGGCGAAGGGTGCGTGGAGACATGATAGAGGTTTATAAATGGATGAAGGGCTTTAAAAAGGGGGATATTCATAAGGTTTTGTTGGTAAGAGAACCGGGTAGGACACGAAGTAATGGGTTTAAACTGGATAAATTCAGATTCAACAGGGACATAGGCAAAAATTGGTTTACTAACAGGTTCGTGGATGAGTGGAATTGGCTTAGCAGTCATGTGGTGAGGCCAATACAATTGTCACATTCAAAAATAGATTAGATAAATTCATGGACAGCGATATTAGGTGGGGTTAGATACACGGGAGCAAGGGTTCAAAGGAGCTGCCTTGTACAGGCCTACCGACCTCTTGCAGACTCCTACGTTCATATGTTCTTATGTTCACAACCTTAAATTAATCAAAAGACATTCCTGAAATAACAACAGCAACAACAACAAAAATGCTACTCCACCCATAGAAAGAAAGAAGAGAGAAAAAAGAGAAGGTTTACAGGTGAATTAGTGTTGGACAGGAGATCACAACCTAATTAAAGGATTGGGTTACTATTAAGAAAAGGATTAGGTGTCTGTAGTAAGGTAATTCAACGTCCAAACAACCGATTAGAAGGGTAGGATTTAGGTGGACAGGTAGCGTATTCCCGTTGTCACATTCTTGCACAGTTCCTCTTCGCCCCGCCCTTCCCGAGGCCTTTCAGCCAATCACACAGCAGGACCCCGTATGGGATGCCAGGTTCCACTTCCCGTAAAATTGGTCATGTTTATATGTGTTTTCCATGCACAAATAGGTCGAAGATACATAAATACATATCATGTAGACGTATTTTTACAGATATTTCTCACTTGAATTTCATCGACTTTAATAAAATGCTGTCAGTGAAGAAATAGAACGGCCAGACTGGTGTATTGACATAATCCCTTGATGAGAGAGAGAGAGAGAGAGAGAGAGAGAGAGAGAGAGAGAGAGTGCATTTGTGGTTCAATGCTAACAAGACAAATCCATTACCAAGGCTCCTGGAGGGTAAGGCGGGGTGATCCAGTAGTTAAAAAAGCCTCGTGTCGCTGAACGCGTCATCTATGAAAATTCCGAAGAAAAAGCTACCCGAGAAGTCGTATTGTTATAGCAGCTACAAACAGCCGCCACTCACAGCACCACCAGCACAACTCCAGCAGCCACGTCTCGCTCAGATACGAAACAAGGTATTTCTACGAGGGACAGACAAATCAAGGCACCAACTCCCGCAGCAGAAGTCGTGTCAAGAGAGGCGCCAAGCCGAGCGGTGGCGATGTTCTGTGAGCACCGGGCGAGTACACAGATCAAACTGAAATGTTCAGCGACGTACGTACAGTTGACGTACATTCCGGGTGCATTTCTCAATACCCGCTGAACAGTAACTGTCGTTGATTGATGATAGCAGTGACTGAGGACTGTCAAGAAGCATCACAAACACACTAAGGGAAAGGCTCGCCAGCTGACTAAAATCACCATGCAGAGGAACACCTCCCATGGAACGGTGTCACTTCTACGGAACAAATTGTTCAAGGGTGTCGCATCTGTGGGGAGTGTTTCGATGTATGTGTGTGGTTACATTTCTTGTCTTATATTTCAAATGAAAAAACAGAATATTTTCTTACAAAGAACTTAGGCAGCGATAGTGGGGTCGTATTGCACCCCAGAACAAGAAACGTTATGTAAGGAGTTGTCTAAACGACCACCGGTTTTAAAACTATATTTTAATGAAAGATACTAGAATGCTCTTGCCATTATGCTTCAGCTCAGTGTGATGACCTGACTTTTATTTTCTCTCTCATTCCCTGTGGAAAGATTATTGCTTCCAGGTCTAAGACGCGTGCCCAGAGCGTGACGGAGGTGAGATCGGGATGGAGCCACACATTCCAAGTACTTTATTCCTCGTGGCAAAACTCCCTGGTTCAGTCACGCTTGTTCGCGTGCTACCAACGATTGAGGCAGCTCACAGAAGGTACCGGAGCCTTAGAACTTTTGCTAATAATGGTCTTCACATTTATGCCAAGAATCGTGCCGAATCTGTTCTCCGACTTGCCAATAACTCCTTCATCAATAAATCAAAATGTCAAAATTTTGCTAACGATAATGTTTTCATCTACCTGAAAATAGCTCCCACAAAACTTCATCTCTCTCTCTCTCTCTCTCTCTCTCTCTCTCTCTCTCTCTCTCTCTCTCTCTCTCTCTCTCTCTCTCTCTCTCTCTCTCTCACACACACACACACACACACACACACACATCAAGTGACGATGTCAACACACCAGTCTGCCCGTTCTATTTCTTCAATGACTGAATTTAATCAGAGTCGACGAAAAACAAATGAGGAATAATATAAAAAAAAAATACATCCACATAGTACACAGTTATGTATCGTCGACCTATTTATGCATGGAAAACACAGATAAACTTGACGAATTTTGCGGGAAGTGGAACCTGGCAGCTTACACGCATCTCCACTGTGTGATTGGCTGTCAGACCACGAGAAGGGCGGGGCGGAGGAGAGCTGTGCAAAAATGTGACACAGAACGGGAGACCACGAGAAGGGCGGGGCGGAGGAGAGCTGTGCAAAAATGTGACACAGATCGGGAATACGCGGACAGGTAGAAGAGGAAGAAAGGGAACCAACCAAAAAAAACAAAGATTCGAAGTAGAAGAAACGAAGGATGTAAAATAAAGCGAAAGAAAGAAAGAAAAAGTGAGGGAATAAAAAGAAACAAATGAAGAAGAAAAAACAAGCCAATAAGCAAGAAAAAAAGAATGAAAGGAAGTAAAATAAAGCGAAAGAAAGATGGAAAAAGTGAAGGAATAAAAAGTAAACAAAGGAAGAAGAAAAAACAAGCCAATAAGCAAGAAAAGAAGAAGGAAAGGAAGTAAAATAAAGCCAAAGAAAGAAAGAAAAAGTGAAAGAAGAAAAGAAAACAAAGGAAGAAGAAAAAACAAGCCAATAAGCAAGAAAAAAAGAATGAAAGGATGTAAAATAAAGCCAAAGAAAGAAAGAAAAAGTGAAGGAAGAAAAGGAAACAAAGGAGGAAGAAAAAAACAAGCCAATAAGCAAAAAAGAAAGAAGGAAAGGAATGAAGAACGGTATAACAGAATAGGGACAGAAATCATTGAGGGGAGGGTTGAGATTTGCATGTTTGTGGGCGTTGGGTGTATGGGGGAATTGTTAGAGGAAGGGAGGATGTTAGAGGGGAGAGGTAAAGGGTGACAGGCGTGTTGGTATTGGGCAGGACAGGTGTAATGTGGTTTGCAGGGGTGTGTTATAGTGGGAGGGAAGAGGAAGGGATGGTAGATGAAAGGGGTGAAGGATGGGGAAAGGAAGGAAGGAAGGAAGGAAAGAACAAAGGAAGGAATGTACGAAGGAAACATGGAAATGCAGGGAACAGAAAGCCTATTGGCTCATTACGAGGTCGCCCGCTTTGGTGATTTAATCTGCTCGACCGCCACTTGGGGCTTGAGGAGCAGATGAAAGCACCTCGATATTGAGGAGCAGATGAAAGCACCTCGTTATTCAGTTTACTCCCGACGCAGCGAAATGACGGTCGATTCTATATTTGAAGGAGTTGATGGTATTCGCATTTACTACTTCTGAGGGAAGATTGTTCCAGTGGCGGATGACTCGGTTTGAAAAGAAACTCCTTGCGATGTCTGTGTTATATCGACTCGACTGAATGGGTAAACCATTATTTCTAGTTCTTGAGTTGGTTTGCAGTTCAAAAAATTTGGAATATTTGACGTTATTGAACTTTTCAGGTAATTGACGACTTGAATCATATTCCCTCCTAGGCGTCTTTTCTCCAATGTAAAGAGATTGAGTCGCTTGAGTCGTTCCTCGTACGGTTGAGGAAGGAGGGAATGAAATAAGAAACAAAGAACAAAGATTGAAAGAAATGACAAATAAATAAATAAAGGAAGAGAATAGAAGGAAAACAACCAAGCAACCAAACCAGTAAACAAAAAAAAAAGAAACAAAGTTTCGAAGAAAAAGAAAGACAGGAAGTAAGAAAAAAAAACTATAAAAGAAGGATAAAGCAAAGAAAGAAAAAGAAAGAAAGGAATGAAAAAAGGAAAAGAGAAAGATAGAGTAAAGGAAAGAAAAAAAGAATAAACAACATGAAAATAAAAGACCAAAAGAACAAACGTAGCCAGCAAGCAAGCAACCAAGGAAAAAAATAAAACGAAGACGAGCCAGTCATGTAATCAGCTCGCTCAAGGAAGGGAGGAAGAAGGAAGGTAGGAGAAAGCTTGTTACCTTGATTAGTTAATTGCCTCACCTGCCCCCACCTGACACGCGGCGAAGGGAGCCAGCCCTAACGAACACCTCATCCATGAAATACTGTCATTACTTAACGTCTTACGCTTTTAGTTTTTACGGCAAAGGAAGGGGAATTATTTCATTGACTGCATTTATGAGTAAGAAAGTGCGTGGAGGCTTAATGGCTATATAATGGACGGAGATTGTGCGTCTAGAGCCTGGAGAGAAAAAAGGAGAAAAGCCTAGAAGCAGAAGTAGATATAGAGATAGAAAGAACGAAAGAATGAATGAAGGAAAATAAAGGGCAATGTAAGGAAAAAGAAGAAAGGAAAGGAAGAAAGAATAGAACGAAGGAGCGAAATTGAATGTAAGTTTGATGCCCATAGTTAAAGAAAGGAGAAAAGCCTAGAAGCAGAAGCAGGTATAGAGATAGAAAGAACGAAAGAATGAATGAAGGAAAATAAAGGGCAGTGCAAGGAAAAAAGAAAAAAGATAAGGAATGAAGAATAAACAAAGGAGCGAGACTGAATGTAGGTGTAGTGTCGATAGTTAATGTCAATATATGGAAATTAGATGTAGGTTTAATTATATGATTTAATGTTGATATAGATAGGTTGTTGAACGTTGTAAGAAAGTTCAGAAAGTCAACGACTCGAAAGACTAAAGCAATCATCGTGAGTTGGAAATATATTTGTGTTAAGAAGATAACAATACAAGTACGAATAAATACAGCAATAAGCTACATAATAATATGCATTGGGCAAAAAAAATCTCTTGTTGAACGTTGCGAAAATAGAGAAAGCACACGAAATAAAGGCTTAGAGTTATTATCATGGAAGCATAAATTCAGAGTTGTGTTAAGGACAGAAAACGCATAGACAGAAGAACTGATAAATGACGTAAAAAAACAAAAACAAATAAAGTAGACAAGGAAAGCACACGAAACAGAGTAAGTATCGTGGAAGCATAAAATCAGAGTTGTGTCAAGGACGAAAAATGCATAGAAAGAAAAAATGACAAACAGTAAAAAAAAAAAAAAAAAACGCCACACGCGCTTTGGCAAGATTAATTTGTCGAGAACTGAAAATTAAAACGCTGTAGAAAAAACAAAACAAAAACAATCGATGAAGCCACGAAGTGAGGCAGTTTGAGATTAATGAAGAAGACATTTGTGAGTAAATGTAAATAAAACGTAATGAAAAAATAAGAAAAAAGATTTTTTGTATTTTAAATATTGTCTACTTGGAACACACACACACACACACACACACACACACACACACACATACACACTAAAAAAACGAAGATACCAACATAAAAGTAAAAAAAAAAAAAAATCGAAGTACCATATATATACCGAGAGAGAGAGAGAGAGAGAGAGAGAGAGAGAGAGAGAGAGAGAGAGAGAGAGAGAGAGAGAGAGAGAGAGAGAGAGAGAGAGAGAGAGAGAGAGAGAGATTATTCATTTGGAGTCCTTCCCTTGCATTGAAAAGGTAGAAAGAGAAACTGTCAAGAGTAATGTCACGGGCACGTACATGGACACAAGAGGGGAAGGAGGAGGAAAGTGTACTAAATTGGAATGAAAAAACAGTAATAAGTAGAGGAGGAGGAGGAGGAGGAGGGGGAGGAGGAGGGCTATTGACGTGTTTACCTGCTCTGGACGGCTAATTAACTATATTTCCTTGCTCTTTTTATGAGACGAGCTGTGAATAGTGACAAGACTCTCTCCACACACTCTCTCTCTCTCTCTCTCTCCACACACACACACAGAGAGAGAGAGAGAGAGAGAGAGAGAGAGAGAGAGAGAGAGAGAGAGAGAGAGAGAGAGAGAGAGAGAGAGAGAGAGAGAGAGAGAGAGAGAGAGAGAGAGAGAGAGAGAGAGAACAGAACGAGAGAACGAGAAAAAGTCGCGGTCATATCACGTCTGCTTCTGGAAGGAACTCAATACATCTTCCAGATAAGGCGATGAAGGGCTTACATGAACGCCAGACCTTCTTTTAAAGCACCCATGAACACGTGTTGCCAGGTGTATGAGAGAGAGAGAGAGAGAGAGAGAGAGAGAGAGAGAGAGAGAGAGAGAGAGAGAGAGAGAGAGAGAGAGAGAGAGAGAGAGAGAGAGAGAGAGAGAGAGAGAGAGAGAGAGAGAGAGAGAGAGAGAGAGAGAGAGAGAGAGAGAGAGAGAGAGAGAAAGGTTGGGTTTGTAAAAGGGAAAGGTAAAAGATAGATAACTGAATAAAGAGTTGATGATTAATTGGAAAGTAGAAAATTAAGGAGAATATTAGGAGAGAGAGAGAGAGAGAGAGAGAGAGAGAGAGAGAGAGAGAGAGAGAGAGAGAGAGAGAGAGAGAGAGAGAGAGAGAGAGAAGCCTTTTCTGTTCGTACATATTTACAAGAGCGTCCATTTACCTCGCGCTGCAACGAAGTAACTGTCTATGTCGATGTTAAAAGTCGATAAGCTTCGCATTCGTTACACTGCATAATTTTTTTCCACTGGGGGCGACTGTTCGAGGAAAGGAAAATCCTGATTACATTTGCATCGCTTCATTGAATTGGTAACCATTTTTTGTTTAGTTTACAGAGAGACTCATCCGGCAGTGTTAAAACCTTCCCGCTGAAGTATTTAATGCACCACCCTTCCTTTTTTATTGGTGATGCCTATAGCGCCGGCAGGCTTACTTTGAGGGTCTCTTATACGACCCTCGCCCGTAATGTCTCGGGCACGTACATGGACACAAGACGGGGAGGAGGAGAAAAGTGTACTAAATTGGAATGAAAAGGTCTCGTGATTGAAAAAAAACAGTAATCAATAGAGGAGGAGGAGGAGAAAAGTGTATTAAATTGGAATGAAAAGGTCTCGTGATTGAAAAAAACAGTAATCAATAGAGGAGGAGGAGAAAAGTGTACTAAATTGGAATGAAAAGGTCTCGTGATTGAAAAAAACAGTAATCAATAGAGGAGGAGGAGGAGAAAAGTGTATTAAATTGGAATGAAAAGGTCTCGTGATTGAAAAAAACAGTAATCAATAGTGGAGGAGGAGGAGAAAAGTGTATTAAATTGGAATGAAAAGGTCTCGTGATTGAAAAAAACAGTAATCAATAGTGGAGGAGGAGGAGAAAAGTGTACTAAATTGGAATGAAAAGGTCTCGTGATTGAAAAAAAACAGTAATCAATAGAGGAGGAGGAGGAGAAAAGTGTACTAAATTGGAATGAAAAGGTCTCGTGATTGAAAAAAACCAGTAATCAATAGAGGAGGAGGAGGAGAAAAGTGTACTAAATTGGAATGAAAAGGTCTCGTGATTGAAAAAAAACAGTAATCAATAGAGGAGGAGGAGGAGAAAAGTGTACTAAATTGGAATGAAAAGGTCTCGTAATTGAAAAAAAACAGTAATCAATAGAGGAGGAGGAGGAAGAGAAGGAGGAAGAGAGGGGAGGCCTATTGACGGAGGCGAAATATATTTATGGCGGCTGCCGTGATGATGTATGACCAACTTCTTTTAAAATCACGTTGACAATTACTGCTCCTGCCCACTAATTGAACTCTTTCAAAAGGGAGACCACCAAGACACCTCTCCATCTTAAGTTGTTCTCCCCTTTGGCCTCTATATTTTTTCTGATTTGGAGCAGCACCTGTAGTGGGTCTTTTTTGTTTGTTTTTTTCCCTTAGCTGCCACCACTGTTGTTAAGAGAAAAATGTTTTGCTGCATCAGAAGTGGACTGAATTTTCCGGCGCCGCGTACGAACAACAAGTGCTTTAATCTCTCCAGCAGGTCACTAATGAACCTGAAGAATTAATCATTTATAGCCCGTAAGTAAAAAAAAAATGCCTCGTTATAATTGTGGACACAAACTTTCTGTTGCCAGCTCTTCTATGTTTCCACGTATCATGGATTCCTACTCTTTCCCCTTTCCCCTGTTCCCGAATTTTTTCACCTTCTCTCTCTCTCTCTCTCTCTCTCTCTCTCTCTCCTCCATGCCATTCATAGACACATTTTTCATTTATTAACTCTCTCTCTCTCTCTCTCTCTCTCGCTCTCCATATCTCCCTTCCACTCTGTTTTTACCCAACCTTTCAACACCACTAGAATCCTGTTCTCCTATTTTCCCAACCGCACAATTTGAAAAAGAGCAAAAAAATAAAAGAGAGAAAAAAAAGTCCGCAACAAGCGGAGGGGAAAAAATAAACATTCGCGAACCGACTCAAACACGGAGAGGGAAAAAAAAACGAGATATGAAAAAGTAAATGAAAAAACAGGTGAAGTCACTTCTCTCTCTCTCTCTCTCTCTCTCTCTCTCACTCCTCGTGTATTCCGGGAACTTGTTGACATGCGCGGTATTTTTCTGTTTTGACTCAATTTTCCATTCTGCATGTTCGTATTTAGAATCCTCTTGACTCATTTTTCATTTCTGTTCTGCGTGGCGACAAATATTTAGTAACTGCGTCCGTGTTGGCTATTTTTGTTTTGCGTACGTACTTTCCGTCTGTCTGTCTGTCTGTATCTCTCTCTCTCTCTCTCTCTCTCTCTCTCTCTCTCTCTCTCTCTCTCTCTCTCTCGCTATCATGATCAAAAGGAGGCCGACCTATTTTGTTCTTGCTTTCTTTTGTTGATGCGAGAGTGAGATCAAAGTAATGCGGAGAATATTAATAAATGGAGAAAAAAAAGTGGCTGAAAATTTATGTGGATGAGTAAGTGAACAAAGGAAGAAAATAATGAAACAGCAGATGAAAATGAAAGGAAAAAAAGTGAATTAAAATAGGAAAGAAAAAATGGAAGTAGAAGATATCAAAGGAAGAAAAAAAGCCAAGGAAGAAAAAAAAACGCATGAAGAGCGGAAGCAGAATAGTGGAGAAGAAAGTGAGAGGAAGAAGAAAACGAAGGAAGAAGAAAATTGAATGAAGAGAGGAAGAAATGAATGAAATAGAAGAAAATGAAAAGAAGAAAACGAAAAAAAAGATATGGGTGAAATAATTAAGTAGAAGCACCATGAAGAAAATGGAAGAAAGGAAAGAAAGAACGAAATAATAGAAGAAAGTGAAAAGAAGAAAATGAAGAAAGGGAGGAAAGAAGAAAGCAGGAGAAGAAACATACAGGAAGAAGACAACTTACTCCTCCTCCTCCTACTACTACTATCACTACTATTGTTACTACTACTACTACTACTACTACTGTTTTTATTTGTGTGATCATATCCTGTCCTTGTTTGATTCTTGGTCTTGTAAACTGAAGTCAGTCTCGTTTATATGAGTGTTTCCCGGTAACAAACGTCAGCATCTATTTTATATATATTTTCACTCAGGCAAAAGGTGACACACTTCATTCACGTGCTTTATTACATCGCTTTGGTTGGTATTCTTTTTACGCTTCCACTTCTCACATCAACTATTTCCAAAGGCCGAAAAGGAGGTCAACTGTGTTCGACTGAGTGTTCTTTTAGGGTCGTTGTACAGAGGAAGGGTCAAACTACCACCAGGGTCATAAAACTACCCCTGGAAATGCCCATAGCTCTTACGAAAGCCTTGTGAAATATGTGAACGTGGACTCAGTCGTGTTCTAATGAGTGTATTCTTAGGGTCGCGGTACAGAGGAAGGGTCAAACTACCATTACGGTCATAACACTATCCCTGGAAATGCCCATAACTCCTACGAAAGCTTGTCAACTGTGCGTTTCTTGGGTTCATGGTACAGAAGAAGGGTCACACTACAACTCGTGTCATAAAACTACCCCTGGAAATGCCTATAACTCCTACGAAAGCTTGTCAAATGTGTGTTTCTTGGGTTCATGGTACAGAAGAAGGGTCTCACTACCACCAGGGCCATAAAACTACCCCTGGATATCCCCCAAACTCCTCCAAATGCCTTGTGAAATAATGTGAACCTTGACGCCTAATAGTTGAAGAATTTGCCCTTTATTGTATTGACACATATATCTGGAAGATTGATTTACTCACTTCTGTATCATAATTATACCGAGGTGTTTTGGATACTCTATACTATCTTCTGTTATGGGAGCAGCAAGTAGCAGGCTTTTTTTCCTACACTTTTTGTTGCCCTTGTGCCGACTCCTTTGTTGTAAAAAAAAAGATATTTCATTCTTTCCTATATCACAGCACCACAACCACCATCACCATCACTCTCCCGTTTTCTCTTACCCCCCCCCACCTCTAACACCACCACCAGTACCACCACCACCACCACCCTCACTACCACCACCCTTCACTTTTAATCTCTTTGTCTATCACACCACCAACACCACCACGATCACCTTCCAATTTTCATCGTCCACTCTCACACCTCCCCCCCCACCCTCACCACCACCACCACCACCACCCCTCCCCTTAATCAACTTTTATCTCGTCCCACCCGCCACACCTAACTAACCAAGCGAGTAATTGGAAAAATCATTTAACGTTTTGTCTTGTGACCGCCGGGGCTCATCACATAACGAGCTGCTAATGGCACGGGCTTTGTGGAAGTAATTCGTCCTTTGCAGCGCGTTAATTAGATGGAGAAGGAGAGAGAGGAAGTTTGTTTTTATTAATGAATGAGTATTGTTATGAATTTTGAGGACTAAGAGAGAGAGAGGAATAGATAGACACATACACAGATACATAAACAGATAGATAGATAGATAGATAAAGAGAGAGGCAGCTGGATAAAGGAAATACATGGATGGGAAATGGGAGGGATGGGAGGGTAAGGAAGAGGAGGGGGAGATAAAAAGAAAGAGGAAAAAGGTGAAGAAAATCAGGAATGGGGAAAAAGGGGAAAAAAACAGAGTACGAAGCAAGATAGATAGATAGATAGATACAGAGAGAGAGAGAGAGAGAGAGAGAGAGAGAGAGAGAGAGAGAGAGAGAAGGTGCGTAATAACTTTTTGAAAATCCACGGACAAAGACAGCCACATTTCACTTAGTAATTCGGACGTGAGGATAATGAGAGAGAGAGAGAGAGAGAGAGAGAGAGAGAGAGAGAGAGAGAGAGAGAGAGAGAGAGAGAGAGAGAGAACCAAACCAGCCGTGAAACATTATCATCTCGAACACGTTTCACTCCTGCTTCATTAGCTTCGTCTGTACCTCCTCCTCCTCCTCCTCTTCCTCTTCCTCTTGAATCGTATACTGCCCGGGTGATTTAAATGTATTGGACTCACTTTACTATGTTGATGTTTGTGTATCCTTTCCCCATGTGTGTGTGTGTGTGTGTGTGTGTGTGTGTGTGTGTGTGTGTGTGTGTGTGTGTGTGTGTGTGTTTCTTTATACCAATCTGTCTTTTTCTCTTTTTTCTTTCTTTTTCTCTTTTTTCGTCTGACTCCGGTTGCCTGTGTGTCTTTGTCTGTGTCTGTCTGTGTTTCTTTCCTCTGTACAGTCTGTCTTTATCTTTCAAGCTCACTGTTATTGCCTTTCCTTCTGAGTCTGTGTCTGCCTG
>NC_066527.1:15507510-15512510 GCF_024679095.1 Eriocheir sinensis
GGGTGCCTTCTGCTATATGTATTAACGTTGATTGTCTCTATCTCCACCATCTTCTATTCTCCCGCGAGCGAACTTAATTTTTTCCACCTCTACCTCACTGCGATCCTCCTTTTTTATTGTATAACTGACGGGTACCTACCTACTCATATGCACTAACGTTGATTGCCTCCCTATTTATCTCCATTATCTTCCATTCTCCCGCGAGCGAACTTAATTTTTTCCGTCTCTACCTCACTGCGATCCTCTTTTTTTATTGTATAGCTGATGGGTACCTACCTACTCATATTATGCACTAACGATTATTGCTTCCCTATCTACCTCCGTCTTCTTCCATTCTTCCGCGAGGAAACTGAAGTTTTTTCATCTCTACCTCACTGTTATCCTCTTTTTTATTGTATAACTGATGGGTACCTACCTACTCTTATATGCACTAACGATGATTGCTGCCCTGTCTATCTCCATCTTCCTGTCTCCAGCGACCGAACTAAAATATTTTTCATCTCTCTCACTGCAATCCTCTCTCCCAGGTTACATAACTGATGGCTGCCTATACTCCTGCCCACCTACCACCACTACAGCTATCTACCACTAATCATATACCACTAACCTTCTACCACTACTCTTTTTATTTAACTGCTACACCATTCATCACTGGAAGGAACTAACATTGACACCATTAACACTAACATCGTGGCGCTAACATAAACCACTGCCTCCAGGAATGAACAGTGTTACCACGTCTACCACCACCACCAGCTCTAACGTTGAATGCATCCTTATCTATCTCCATGCTCGTTTCCTCTCGTAAGCCAACTAATGCGATTTTATTTTTTCCGCGAATGACATAATTAGTGTTTACGCTTTTACTGATTCCTGGAAGCTGAGAGAGAGAGAGAGAGAGAGAGAGAGAGAGAGAGAGAGCAGCATCATTTAGCGGGAAAAAAGAAAAGGACAAGCTTACTTACATCGACTGTGTGTTCTATATCAATCTCTCTCTCTCTCTATCTCTCTCTCTCTCTCTCTGTACAAAAAAAGTGGGAGGGGGGAAGTTCTGCGAATAATCAAGGCAAAAGAAGAGGCCGATTCGTTGAGGTGGATAGTTCTCTCTCTCTCTCCTTTTCCGATTCATCCCCCGCACGTTAATATACTTTGAGGTTTTGTTTTTTATCCCACGCATATTAAAAATAGATAGATAGAGAGATAGAGAGGTAGAGAAGTAGACTGATAGATATATAGAAAGAGAAAGAGGTAGATAGATTGATAAGTAGATAGAACATGGTTTTGAAGCTCCGAAAATCTACAGACAGAGACAGCCAGGTTTAACGTAATTATCTTCAGCCAGAAAGAGAGAGAGAGAGAGAGAGAGAGAGAGAGAAAGGGGGTGGGGGTGGGGAAATATGCATAAAACCCTAACTTAACTCGACACACAAAACCACTCACGTTTAACTTACAAATTCAGACCCGTCGAGAGAGAGAGAGAGAGAGAGAGAGAGAGAGAGAGAGAGAGAGAGAGGTCACGTGACTCACCATCAAAACGTTGAAAGGAAGCCAGCAAAGCGTGTACACCATCACCACGGTCACCATCATCTTCGTCATCTGCGGAGGAGAGGAAGAAGGGTTAGGGAGGAGGAAGAATAGAAGGAGGAGGAGGAGGAGGAAGATACTTGTTAGAATGTTGATGGAAGTGGAAAGATAAGTTAATGTCTGTTTGCATGAGAGGAGAAGAAGAAGCAGGAGGAGATGGAGGACGAGGAGGACTGGAGGAGACTTATAATTATGAATACACAAACTCAAGTATTTCTTTTGATAATTGCTCTGGAATCAACTAAATTTAAATACACACACACACACACACACACACACACACACACACACACACACACACACACACACACACACACACACACACACACACACACATTGTCTCTGCTGCCCTGCCATTACATTTGTTTTGTTTTCGTATGTATGTATGTATGTATGTATGTATGTACTATGTATGTATGTAAATGTGTGTATGCGTGTATTGGAACCGTTTTGGAAGGTGGTCCGAGTTTCCAATTAACATGAATGAGGGAGGAAATTCTCTTTTTGATTTGAGATGAAAGGGGAGTGATGTTCGGCTGTCGGGTGTGAGATGGACCATGAATAGGTAAACCGATGGATAGACGGATAGGGAAATAGAAAAGTAGGGAGAGTGATAGGTCGAATGATAGAGAAAATATAGCTTAGTTAATATAGATAGAGGGTAAATATATGGATAGATATAGTTACGTAGATGAACTGAAAAGTGGAGAGAGATAAGTAGCTTGATTTGTTGATAGGAAAAAAAGATAGCTTGATTGATATAGTGATAGATATATAGATAAATTAATAGGTAGATAGATGCATAGGAACAATGTTGGTTTTGGCGAGAGAAATTTAAAAAAAGGAAAAGAAAATAATAAAAAAACAGTAAGGCAAGGAGTACCTGACAAATCCTAAGAAAGAGCTAAGAAAACAAAGAAAAATGGGCATATATAGACAAGAACAAGATAGAAGAAAAATATGTAAACGAGATAAAGAAAAAAATAACTAGTAAATGAGAATACTCTTAAATATACCCAATACGAACTGTGCCAAACGAAAAATTGTAGAGGAAGCAAGTCAGTCTGTGAATCCACGAAACCAGAGCACTACCAAACTCTAATCACTGGTGTCCTCTTTGATTCCGTGCATGCAAAGGAGGAGGAGGAAGAGGAAGAGCAGAAAAAGGAAGAGGAGGAGGAGAAAAAGGAAGAGGAGGAGGAGGAGGAGGAAAAGGAAGGGAGGAAGAGGAAGAGGAGAAAGAGGCAGAGAAAGAGGAAGAAGAGGAGGAAAAAGAGGAAAAGGAAGAGGAGTAGAAGGAGAAAACGAAAGAAAAAAAACGCTTAACAGTCTACTATTTTTTTTGTTGCTGTTGATTCATGTCAAAATTAAATCCAATATACAGATTCCGTAATAAAGCTTCCTCTCTCTCTCTCTCTCTCTCTCTCTCTCTCTCTCTCTCTGTGTGTGTGTGTGTGTGTGTGTGTGTGTGTGCCGGCGAGGTGAAGAGAACTAATGTATGTATGTATGTATGTTTGACCTCGATTTTATTCACACGAGCTAAAAGATTAAAAGATATGAGTGTCTGTGTATGCAGTGTGTGTGTGTGTGTGTGTGTGTGTGTGTGTGTGTGTGTGTGTGTGTGTGTGTGTGTGTGTGTGTGTGTGTGTGTCGGGTCTAATATTCTATGTATACACGTTTTCCCTGAATTTATCCTTCTAATTCCGGCTCTGTGCTTTGTGACTTTATTCCTCTATGTATTGTTCCAGTTTATTTCTTGTTTTAGTATATCCGTTTTTTTTTTCCGGTTGAAGGCTTTGTAGTTTCGTAAATTGTTTTGTGAATCCCTTTGGTCAACGCTACACGTAATCTGCCTGTGATGAGTACTTACCTACTTTAACGTTTTACCTGTTTGCTTTTTTTTTCTGTGTCTGTTTGTCTCGTTTTACAGTTTTGTCAGAAGGGATATTGGGCGAGTCAGTGATTTCATTGTTTAGGTGTGTGTGAGTGTGTGTGTGTAGAATATATTGTTTTGTTTGTTTTGTCGTCTCTGTGTTGTTTTGGAGTAGGTCTTTTAGGTTTGTTTGTTTGTCTGTGCGTGTGAGTGTGTCTGTCTGTGTCTGTCTATTCCTTCAACAAATCATTATGTCCTTATTTCTCTATCTCTCTTTGCGTCTGTTTCTACACACGTTATTATGTCTGTTCGTCTTCTACTCTGTTATGTCTTTTTCCTTTATTCTGCTAATTATTTTAACTTTTTCTTTTTTGCTACTCATCATTGTGTGTGTATTTCTCTCTTCTGTTCATCTGTCTCTACACAGAAGCTTTTATGTGTCCGCGTCTTCTGTTCTGTCTTTTTTCTTTTTTTCTCATCCTGTCTGTTTTTTCTCTCATTCCGTCTGTTTTTCTCTCATTACGTCTGTTTTTCTCTCATTACGTCTGTTTTTTCTCATTCCGTCTTTTTTCTCTCATTCCGTGTGTTTTTTCTCTCATTCCGTCTTGTTTTTCTCTCATTCCGTCTGTTTTTTCTCTCATTCTGTGTTTTTTCTCACTCCGTCTCTCTGCATATGGATCTCTCTGTTCTGTCTTCTACCTTTTTTTTTCTCATTCCGTCTCTCTGTTCTGTCTTCTGTCTTTTTTTCTCTCATCCTGTCTCTGCATATGGGTCTGTTTCCCTCAGATTTTTGTCTTTTATTCTGGTCTGTTTTGTTATTTCCATCATTTTATCTGTCTACGTGTGTCAGTTTCATCTGTTTCTTCCTCTTCTATTCTGTCCTTCTTTTTCCTCATTTAGTCATCATTTGTTCCTTTCCATCTCTTTTTTTTTCCCTCCTCCCTTCTCCTCTGTATCATCCTCTTCTACCCAGTTATGTCTTTTCTCTTCCCTCTCCTTCTTTTTCTTCCTCTTCCTTTTCTCTCTGTTTCTTCCTCTTGTATTCTGTCTTTCTTTTTCCTCATTTAGTCATTATTTGTTCCTTTCCATCTCTTTTTTTTCCCTCTTCCCTTCTCCTCTGTATCTTCCTCTTCTATCCAGTTCTGTCTCTTCTCTTCCCTCTCCTTCTTTATCTTCCTCTTCCTTTTCTCTCTGTTTCTTCCTCTTCTATTCTGTCTTTCTTTTTTTTCATTTAGTCATCATTTGTTCCTTTCCATCTCTTTTATCCCCCTTCCCTTCCCCTCTGTATCTTCCTCTTCTATCCAGTTCTTTCTTTTCTCTTCCCTTTCCTTCTTTTGCTCTTTCTGTTTTTTTTCCTCTTCCCTTCCCTCTGTCTTCCTCTTCCCTTCCCCTCTTTCTCTTCTTTTTCCCTTTTCCTCTGTACCCTCCTTTTTTATCCAGTTTTGTCTTTTTTCTAACCTTTCCTTCTTCTTCTCCCTCTGTTTTTTCCTCTTCCCTTTCCCTCTGTCCCTTCCTCTTTATCCAGTTATTTCTTTTCTCTTCC
>NC_066527.1:15515010-15535010 GCF_024679095.1 Eriocheir sinensis
CCGTTTTTATAGTTATTTTTTTTAGCTTTTTTGTGTCTTATTTTATTGTTATTTGTTATTATTATTATTTGTTATTTGTGTTATTTATTGTCTTTATTTGTGTCCTACTGTTTGTTTTTTTGTCTTATTATTTTTTTTTTGTTTTTCTGTTTCCGAAATTTTTCTTTTTTTCTTTTTTGTGTCTTTCAAATTTGTCTTCTTTTTCTTTTCCTTCTATCTTTCAAATTTGTGTCGTCTTTTTTTTTTCTTCGTGTCTTTCAAATTTGTGTCTTTTTCTTTTCTTCGTTTCTCTCAAATTTGTGTTTTCTATTTATTTTCTGTCTCTCAAATCTGTCTTCTATTTTCTTTTTCTTCGTGTCTTTCAAATTCATCTTCTTTTTCTTTTCTTTGTGTCTTTCAAATTTGTCTTTTTCTGCTTTTTCTTTTCTTTGTGTCTCAAATTTGTCTTCTTTTTTATTTTCTTTCTTTCAAATTCGTCTTTTTTCCTTTACTTTCGGTCTTTCAAATTTGTGTCTTATTTATTACGTATTTTCTTCGTGTCTTTTTTTTTATTGTTATTTAATCTCTACATTTTTCGTGTTCCTTTTGTTGGTGTTTGTGTGTGTCGTTTCTGTTTGTTCGTTTGTTTGTGCATGTGTATGTCAGTTATGTATATTTTTTTGTGTTGGCTCATTTATTCAGTTATTCATTGACGTAGTTATATTTCCTTTAGGGCATGTACCTTTTTATTCGTTTATTTCTCTTTTGTTTTATTTCTGTTTCCTTTTATTTTCTTTCGTCACATTTTCCTGACTCTCCTCTTCTACTATTTTCCATTTATTTAAGCTCTGTTCTCGTTCTGTGTTGCTTTGTTGTGGATTTAGTTATCTCTCTCTCTCTCTCTCTCTCTCTCTCTCTCTCTCTCTTGTGTAAGTCAGCTTTTTTCTAATGTATTTCAGTCTCTCCGTGGGTGTATTTTCTTTGTTTATTTATTCTGCTTTTGTTTTATTTTATTTTATTTGTGTGTGTGTGTGTGTGTGTTTCAGAGAGAGAGAGAGAGAGAGAGAGAGAGAGAGAGAGAGAGAGAGGTGGTCGGTGCTTTTGGTAACGAGATAAAGAGAGAATGATTGCCTGAGAGAAATTAAGTGAGAAGGAAGATGAAATAAGAAAATAACAGAGAGAGAGAGAGAGAGAGAGAGAGAGAGAGAGAGAGAGAGAGAGAGAGAGAGAGAGAGAGAGAGAGAGAGAGAGAGAAGCTGATAAAGGTAGAGAAAAAAACAAAGAAAAAAACAAGAAGGAAGAGGAGTTAAAAAATATAATAAAAATAGGAGAAAACTATATGAAAGGACAAAGACGAAGAAGAAGAAAAAGAAGAAGAAGAAGTAAATGTTAAAGAAGAAAAAGAAGAAGAAAAAGAAGAAGAAGAAGTAAATGTTAAAGAAGAAAAAGAAGAAGAAAAAGAAGAAGAAAGAGGGAGGAAATGATAGGAGAGAAAGACAAATTTTATAGACCATTAAATCAATATATAAGAATGGACTGAAAATTGGGGAGTGTGATTACAGGAATTGATGTTCAGGTGATAGGTAAAAATCAATGAAGGTAGTTAATTAGGAGGAGGAGGAGGAGGAGGAGGAGGAGGAGGAGGAGGAGGAGGAGGAGGAGGAAGAGGAAGAGGAGAACAAGAACAGTGACAGAAAGAAAAATCAGTGAAGGTACTAGTTAATTAGGAGGAGGAGGAGGAGGAGGAGGAGGAGGAGGAGGAGGAAGAGTAAGAGGAAGAGGAGAACAAGAACAGTGACAGAAAGAAAAATCAGTGAAGGTAGTTAATTAAGAGGAGGAGGAGGAGAATAAAGAGAACAAGAACAGTAAGACAGAAGAAGAAAAAAGACAGAGAAGAAAACGCAATAAGAACGAGAAGAAAGAAGAAGAAAAAGAAAAAAAGAAAGATTAAGTAGAAAAACACAACGAAAAAAAAAATACGAAGAAAAAAATAGACAAATAAGAATCGTAACCAAGAAGGGAAGGTCAAACTTATATATCAAAACAACACTAAAATAGGACAGTGAGGGTAAATGCAAGGAGGAAAGGGATGAAGATTGATATTAACCTGGGGCAGTGTAAGATATTGATAACGTAAATGTCAAAGCATATACTAAACCTAAAGTGATATTCTGTTATACTACAATATGAAACAATAGAGCGAAATCAGTATATATTGAAAGGAGACCGAGAAACACTACTCGTAAGATATGGATAACGTAAATGTCAAAGCGTGAACTAAACCTTTCAGCCTTTTGACCCATTTTCTATAAAAGTCATTCAGTCGTATTGATTTTTCTTATTGTAAGGTTGTCGGAATGCTAAATAGCAGCTGTCCCAATGCGATGGCAATATCTGTTAAAAAAAAAATATATAAATACCAGAAAAATTGCTAATTTAGCTCACCTTGCAAAATAAAGAATGACGTAATTATGACTTTTCTGATTTGCTTTTAATTACGTCTGATTAAAACCACGATAAATGCTTTAGAGTGTGAACTGACGTTTTTGCGATTTTTAGTAAAATTGTGAACTTGAATGTTTTTCTTTTTATCGGAAAAGTGAGAAAATAGGGGAAAATTTGGCTATAAGAGTTGGCAAAATAGAAATTCTAATCAGTTTACGATTTAGAATAAGTAATGGTAATTACTTTAAAGAAAAAATGAAGGTGATTGGCTAAAAAATAGCGGAGATATTAAAACGCAAAGTCGAAAAAGATACTTTGTTGAAAACGGGATGCAAAGATGAGTCTCGCCGCAATGCCGCGCTTCAACACACAAGAAGTTTTCCGGCGAGTATAAAAGATCTCTCTGGAGACGTTTGTTTCTCATCTTCTTCATCAGAGGCCTGTCCATCCTGTTGTACCTCCTCTTGAGGTCCTTGTCAAGAATGGATGTGTATGGCAGGCCGAGACAGCGATGGAGATTGCTGGCGACGTAACCACGGTTGCATTCCATCATCGCCACAGATGCTGCAAAGTCGAGCTTTCTTTTTTGTTGCTCTGAGGTGCTTTGGGCAGTGTAGCTATATCTGGCTGTGGAAGGACTCATTGGGGTTTTGTGTGAGTCCCTGAACACATATTTTCATCATGTCATACGTCGTAAGCCGAGTATATACTCCCCAGCTGTTCGGGTGGGAGAGAGAAAAATACATTCATCTCTCGATGGCTCTCTTCAGGCAATGGCTTAGACTGTTCTTCAAATGAGCGTGTAAGAAGCCTCTTCCGTTTTCCTGCACTGGAACGAGGAGAGCCAGAAGTTGATGTTTATGATGGTGGGCGGTGAGGGGCGCCGCGTCTGCTTCTGGTTGTTTTTCCAGCGGCTTGTTCTTGCCTTGACAAGGGCCTCCTTCTTCTTACGTAAGGCACTTGTTCTTGGCATGATGAGGCCAAGCGTAAAGTGGAAAAAGAAGAAGGAAGAGTGTGATGGAGCGAGGCGCGTAACCACCCTCTTTCTCGGAAGTCCTCAAGGACACTGGCTGCTTGCGCGGCGCAGTGGTGGCTGAGTGGCCTGAAGCAGCGCGTGAGTGCTCAGATAGATGCTATGCTTCGCCAGATAAAAAAGGAAAAAAATGGAAAAAAAACATGAAAAAGTACATGTTTCCTATGCTTCAGAGTGGACCTTTAAAAGTCGCCACCAAACATGTCTCTTTAAATGCCGCTGAGGGGCTTTAAAAATGGTCACATAACACTATAACTATCTGAAGTATTGCCAGAACATCGGTTGATTTTTTGGAGGTAATATCTCGTGACACCATTTTTGACACAAAATGGGCCAAAAAGGCTGATATATGCCCTTAAGTGATATCTGGCTAAACTACATCATGAAACCAGAGAGAGAAATCGGAATACATTGAAAGAAGACCAAGAAATAAAAGAAATAAATTGCACTAGAGAGGGGAGACGGAGTAAGCACGAAACGTAATACTTATACAAACTACATCAGATAAAATTTAAATGCCATAGGAAATTATTAAGAAAACAGCGTAAACTGCGTCATCAAACCGAAGAGAAAATGGAGTATAATAAAAGAAAATAGAGAAAGCCCGAATGTAAACACAGTAGAGAGGGGAGACAGAGTAAGCATGAAACGTAATACTTATACAAACCTCATCAGATAAAATTTAAATGTCATAGGAAATTATTAAGAAAACAGCGTAAACTGCGTCATCAAACCAAAGAGAAAATGGAGTATAATAAAAGAAAATAGAGAAAGCCCGAATGTAAATACAGTAGAGAGGGGAGAGAGAGTCAGCATAAAACATAATACCGAAACAAACTACATCAGATAAAATATAAATGTCATTGCGAAATATTAACAAAACATAGTGGTCAAGCTAGAAAGTGAAGGCTTTATAGATTACGAAAGGTAAAACACATATGCCCTCGCAGAATAAAAGAGATCAAAGCGGATTTAATAGGAAAGAGATAGAAGATTTCAGGTTTTACTGATTATCAAAAGTCTGCTTCATGTAACACTTATAGAAACGAGAGCAGATAAAACATAAATGGCATTGCAGAACAAAACAGAACAAAGGAGATTTATTAATAGGAAACCTACAGAGGACTGCAGATATTACAAATGATCAAAGGAGTGAACGATGTAATGCTGATGCAAAAATACAGCGGATCAAACATAACCGCCACTGCAAATATGAACAATAAAAAAAAAAACATGGTAAATCGAATTGTTATAACGTACAGGTAGCACAAAATACCAAAGGTGTGTATTATAACCATTAAACAAGTGACTCAACATGCCAGATTGGACACGGAAGGTAGAGAGAGAAAAAAAAAAGGAATAGCGTAGAGTGAGAGAGAGATCAAGCGTAGAGATGGAAATAACAGATAAAGCGTAGAGAGAGAGAACAGGTAAAGGGTAGAGAGAGAGAAAACAGGAAAAACGAAGAGAGAGAGAGAGAGAGAGAGAGAGAGAGAGAGAGAGAGAGAGATAACACGAACCTGATGGAGAACAGCGTAGAGGGAACAAGAGGAAAGGCTAAGCATTGAGCAACACGAGTCTACCTGTAATGTCAAAACAGGTAATTGAAGCAGCTGATTGGATAGTACACCTAATTAGCACAGGCTCAATTGTAAGAGGTGAACTTCCAATCAGTGTGTCCAATAGACTCGTTAGTGCTATGGTAAGAGAGAGAGAGAGAGAGAGAGACGGAATAAGAAAAAAAACAGGAGTCTTCGAAGAGCTAATTAACTTTTGGATTAGTATTTCTCTCTCTCTCTCTCTCTCTCTCTCACTTTTCGCCTGGAGAAAGAGAGATGTTCAAGACTTTATATTTAACTTCTATTTTCCGGTCTCTTCTCGCTGACGGAAAAGTTGAATATCAAGAAAAAAAGTTAAGTTGGTGCTAAGAAGAAAAATCGCAAAACTGGGAAATTAGTGGAGTGAAATAAAGGAGATGTTTGAAATAAGTGGATATTGGCAGCTTGGTAATAAGTAAAATAAGGAACACAAGTGGAATAAGTAAGAAATTGCAGCCTGAAAATGAGTAAAATAAGTAACATATATAAGTGAAAAATTGCAGCCTGGAAATATGTGAAAGAAGTGAACTGAATGAAATAAGTGGAAAATCAGAGCTTGGAAATGAGTAAAATAAGTTAAATAAATGAAGCAAGTTAAAAATCGCAACCTGTAAACAAGTGAAAAAGATTAAGTGAACGAAATAAAGTGAAATAAGTGAGAAACTGCAACCTGAAAATAAATTTAAAAAAGAAAGAAAAAGTTATGGTGGAAATGAAGGCAAAATCATATCATTACGTGCTTGGGGAAAATTAATATTGAGTGACTTTTCAAATTAAGGAAGTGAGTGGATTAGGGAATTAATAACCGGAAAAAACAGGTTGGAAATGAAATGAAAGAAAAATATATTGTTACTTAAATGGGAAAACTATAAATTAAGGAAATGTGTGTGGGTGAGGAAATTAATACCCGGGAAAATGAAAAGGTAAGAAAAGACGAAAAAACGAAAAAAAAACTAAAAACGAAAAAAAAAACGAAAACGAAAAAAAGAGAAGATAAGCGAAAAAGAAGGAAAAAAAACGAAAAAAAAAACCGTAAAACGAAAAATGAAAAGAAACGAGAAAACGAAAAACAAAACGAAGAAAACGAAAAACGAAACGAAAAACAAAATGAAAAAAAGAAAGAAAACGAAAAAAACGAAAGGAAAGAAAAATATATTGTTACGTGCATGGGAAAAATAAAACAGAATGACCTGGGAATTGAGGAAGTGTGTGTAAGAGGAAATTAATACCCGGAAAAAATAGTTTGGAAATGAAATGAAAGAAAAATATATTGTAACTTAAAGGGGAAAACTATAGTATAACGAATCATAAATTAAGGAAGTGTGCGTGGATTAAGAAATTAATACCCGGGAAAACGAAAAGGAAATAGAAGAAGAAAAAAAAACGATAAAAAAGAAAAAAAAAACGAAAAAGAAAAAAATGAAACAGAAAAGAAAAAAACGAAAAAAACGAAAAAAACGAAAGAAAAGAAAAAAAAACGAAAGAAAAAGCAAAAAAAAAAAAAGAAAAAAAGAAAAATAGAAAAAAAGAAAAGAAGGAAAAATATATTGTTACGTGCATGGGAAAAATAAAACAGAATGACTCGTAAATTATGGAAGTGTGTGTAAGAGGAAATTAATACCCTGAAAAGAGTTAGGAAATGAAATGAAAGAAAAATATATTGTTACTTAAATGGGAAAACTATAAATATAACAACTCAGAAATTAAGGAAATGTGTGTGGGTGAGGAAATTAATACCCGGGAAAACGGAAAGGGAAGAAAAGACGAAAAAACGACAAAAACGAAAAAATAACGAAAAACGAAAAAAAGAAAAAAAAAGAAAAAAGAAAAGATAAACGAAAAAGAAGGAAAACAACGAAAAAATGAAAAATGAAGAGACGAAAAAACGAGAAACAAAAGGAAAAAAACGAGAAACGAAAAACGAAACGAAAAAACGAAAAAAAAAGAAAAAAAAGAAAAAAGAAAAAATAAACGAAAAAGAAGGAAAACAACGGAAAAAATGAAAAATTAAGAGACGAAAAAACGAGAAACAAAAGGAAAAAAAACGAGAAACGAAAAACGAAACGAAAAAACGAAAAAAAACGAAAGGAAAAAAAAAATTGTTACTTGAATGTTAAAATTAAAACAGAATGACTCATATATATTATGGAAGTGTGTGTGGATGATAAAATTAATACCCGGGCAAAATGTTGAAAAGTAAACGTGTGCTTGACTTGCAAATTGAAATAGTGACACATTAATAGCTCCAGCACTGAAAATGTATGTTGAAAAGTTGAATAGAAAACGGAAGTGAGTGTTAGGAGCCGGAATGAGAGGTCAGATAAAATGTAATGTACCAGGATATGATAACAGAGTAATTGAGGAATGTGTTATCAGCTTCAACACGAGAAAGATATATTGAAAAGTTGACCACAAAAAGGATGACAGTGTTAAAAGCCTGATTATGCGCTCAGAGAAAATTAAATGTGACCGAATATAATTAAGGATTTAGAGAGGAATAGAAATGAATAATGCGATATAAATTTCATTACGTTAAAAAATATGATGTTTAAGACAAAAATATAATGAAAATGAGTGTTAAAAGCATGAATTCGTGGTCATATAAAATTTAATGTAACAAAATTAAATAATGGAGTAGGCAAGAAATAGAAATAAGAGTAATATAAACTTCGGTACTTAAAGAAATATTATGTTTTATGACGAATACAAAATGAAAATAAGTGTTAAAAGCAGGAATTTTTGGTCATATAAAATTAAATGTAGCAAAATTAAATAATGGAATAGGAAAGGAATAGAAATAAGAGTAATATAAACTTCAATACTTAAAGAAATATTATGTTTTATGACGAATACAAAATGAAAATAAGTGTTAAAAGCAGGAATTCTTGGTCATATAAAATTAAATGTAGCAAAATTAAATAATGGAATAGGAAAGGAATAGAAATAAGAGTAATATAAACTTCAATACTTAAAGAAATATTATGTTTTATGATGAATACTAAATGCAAATAAGTGTTAAAAGCAGGAATATGGAGCCAGATAAAATATACTAAAGTACCATGGTATAATAACTGAGTAACAGAATAATAGAGTAATAATTATTGAGGAATATGTTACAAGCTTCAGTAAGAAATAAAATGATTACGTGAAAAACTTGAATACAAAAAGAATATATGTGTTGAAAGCTAGAATTCGAGGTCTCATAAAAGCTAACGTAATCGGATAGAACAACAGACAGTAATAAAAAAGAGTTATACGTCAAAGGTTTCAATACGTGGAAAAAATAAATGTGAAAAATGTGAGTACAAAAATATTATGAGTGTTAAAAGCGTGAATCTCAGGTCGGTGAAATGAAGTTAATGTGTCAGAATATGTGGGTGAGAGTAGTAGAAATGTAGTAAAAAGTCTTAGCTTCAGTACGTAAAAAAATATTATGTGAAAATCTTGAATACAAAAAGATTATGAGTGTTAAAATACAAGGTCAGAAAAAGGTAATGTGTCCGGATATTATAATAGAGAAATACAGTAACGGAAAGAGTAATATAATATAAGCTTCAACCCGAAGAAAGATATGTAAAAAGAACTTGGATGCAGAAAAAGGATACAAGTGTTAAAAGCCTGAATTCGAGATCAGATAAAATTAATGTGCCATGATTTTATAATAGAGTAAAGGAGGAATAGAAAGAGTAATATATTTTAAACTCAACCCGAAAAGAAACTTAGATACAAGAACATTAAATACAAGAAAAAAATATGAGTTATAAAAAGCCTGAATTCGAGGTCGGATTAAGTTAACGTGCCAGGATATCATAATAGAGTAAAGAAGGAATAGAAAGAGTATTATATTTTAAACTCAACCCGAGAAGAAAATTCGATACAAGAAAATTAATTACAAAAAAAAAATATGAGTAAAAAACCTGAATTCGAGGTCAGATTAAGTTAACGTGCCAGGATATCATAACAGAGTAATGGAGGAATAGAAAGAGCAATATAATTTAAACTCAACCCGAGAAGAAAATTAGATACAAGGAAATTAATTACAAGAAAAAATATGAGTAAAAAACCTGAATTCGAGGTCAAATATAGTTAACGTGCCAGGATATCGTAATAGAGTAATTGAGGAAAAGAAAGAGTAATATATTTTAAACTCAACCCGAAAAGAAAATTAGACACCAAAAAATTAAATACAAGAAAAATATGAGTGAATAAAAAGCTTGAATAAAGATAAAGTTAACGTGCCAGGATATCATAATAGAGTAATGGAGGAATAGCAAGAGCAATATATTTTAAACTCAACCCGAAAAGAAAATTACACACACGAAAATTAAATACAAGAAAAAATATGAGTGTATAAAAAGCCTAAATACGAGGTCAGATAAAGTTAATGTGTCAGAATATAATAATGGACGAAAAAAAATACCCAGGGTCGGAATATAATTAAAGTGGCGTTGATATCATGTTTTATCATTCATTGAGAAATTTAGGGAAAAGTTTGGCTGCCCGGAGAAAAAAAGAACCAAAGATCAAACGCGAATTATTTTCTTGACATGGAAAAAGTTTGCTATGTAGCACATCATGAAAGGGGAAGGAACAAATGGGATGATGGAGGGGGGATAACGTTAACTGTGAGCCGGAGAAGAATATGCCAGCGAACCGAGGGTGTAAATATGTCGCCTTCCACGCTGAATAAAACTCGATGGCTGTTGATAAAGTTCCCGGCACCGCGCCTCACGTAACACCCGCCATTCTTACCTTACGTGGCCTTTTGTAACGGGCCAAAAGATTACATAGACGAAGGAATTGAATAGGAATAAATTTGCTGCCTGTCAACGTAAGGAAAAATATATTGAACGTTGACAAAAGTGAATGGAATGCCAGGTAGTGAGTGAGACGCGGCCCTTTTCTAACGGGGAAGGATGTATTAAATTATCGAAGAATGTTGAATGGGAAAAATAGGCTGCCTGTTAACGGTAGGAAAAATATAGTGAACTTTGGTAAAAGTGAATGGAATGGCAGATTGTGAGTGAGACGCGGCCCTTTTCTAACGGGGAAGGATGTATTAAATTATCGAAGAATGTTGAATGGGAAAAATAGGCTGCCTGTCAACGGTAGGAAAAATATAGTGAACGTTGGTAAAAGTGAATGGAATGGCAGATTGTGAGTGAGACGCGGCCCTTTCTAACGGGGAAGAATATTTTAAATTATCGAAAAACATTGAATGGGAAAAAAAATGTGCTGCCTGTTAACGTCAGGAAAAATATATTGAACGTTGGTAAAAGTGAATGGAATGGCAGATTGTGAGTGAGACGCGGCCCTTTCTAACGAGGAAGAATATATTAAATTATCGAAAAATATTGAATGGGAAAAAATGACTCATGTCGAGGTGGGAAAGGATATTGAAGGTTTTGATCTGGTGCACACCTTCGCGTCATCCCAACACCTCCATGTAATTAGTTTTCCTTTTCCATTTCTTCCTCCATTCCTTCCTTTCTTCTCTCCCTCCTCAGTTTCTTTCCCCAATCAATCCTTCCGTCTTTTCTTGGTGTTTTTTTCCTTTTCTTCCTGATTTATTCCTTTTTCCCTCATTTCTTGTTTTAATAATATAATAGAAAATGAAAAAAATAAGTTACAACCAGAAAAAAGAGTGAGTGAATAAACGAAAATGATGAGTGAAAGAATAAAGCAAAGTAAAGAAAGTGAAAAAAACATGAAAAAAAGGAGTAAATAACGGTCAAATGATGCACTGAAAAGCTTCCCAGTGTCAGGTCTTTTTTCCACGAACTTGCTCAAATTAAATTACTCTGCGGGTTCATAAGTTAGGGACGCAGCAAGACAAACACTGGATCCCCTGGCAAACACTAAACATGCAGAGGGAAAATATGAGTCGAAAAAGGTAATGAAATAGTGCGAAATTTCATCAGTAACTTCAAGCAATGTGTGTTAATTGATTTTCTTTGCATATTCATAAGTTAAGGACGCAGCAAGACTAGCACCGCACCTCATAGCAAACTCTAAACAGGCAGAGAGAAAGAAGGAGTGACGAGGGGGAATTTTGGGTGGAAGAAGCAATTAAAAGTGGAAATTGTCAAGAGGAACTTCCACTAACTTGTTCTATTTTGTTTTATCTTTTATTCATGTTCTTTTCCTTTTAAACTCTCCTTTGTATTTCCTTTTTTACCTTTATACATCTTCCTTAATTTGTTCCTCCTCCTCCTCCTCCTCCTTCTTGTGTTAATTGATTTTCTTTGCGTCCTCATAAGTAAGGGACGCAGAAAGACACACACTGCACCTCAACGCAAACACCAAACAGGCAGAGAGAAAGAAGGAGTGGCGAGGGGGGATTTTGGGTGGAGAAAGGTGATTAAAAAGTGCAAAATGTCAACACAAACTTTCAGTAATGTGTGTTCAGCAGCTTTTCCTGTGCGCCAATTAATGATGCTTGGAGATAATTGCGACAGTTTAATGTGAGGGAAAAACACAGAATATGGTAAAAGAATATAAGCTAAACTAGACTGAGGGTTTCGAAATAGCCGATTGAGAAGTTATGTAATTATGAAAACCATCTTTATTTTTGCCTTGCCAACAATGTACGATGCCTAGAGATAATTAAGACAGTTTAATGTGAGAGAAAAGCACAGAAAAAGGTAAAAAAATATATATATAAGCTCAACTAGACTGAGGGTTTCCAGAGCCGATTGGAAAGGTTTAAAATTATGAAAACCATCTTTATTTTTACCTTTCCACCAATGTACGATGCTTGGAAAGAATTACGACAGTTTAATGTGAAGAAAACAGAAAAAGGGTGAAAAAACAGAAAAGGGAATGAAAAAAACAGGAAAAGTGTGAAAGAAACTGAAAAAGGATGAGAAAAAACAGAAAAAGGGTGAAAAAACAGAAAAGGGTGAAAAAAACAGAGAAAGGGTGAAAAAAACAAAAGGGGATGAAAAAGACGGAAAAAGTGTGAAAGAAACAAAAAGGGTGAGAAAAACAGAAAAAGGATGAAAAATCAGATCGGTGTGAAAAAACCCAGAAATGGGGTGCAAAAACAGAAAAAGGGTAAAAAAGAACAAGAAAAGGGTGAACAAGAAACAGGAAAGGGGGATGAAAAGGGTAAAAAAAACAAAAAAAAGATTAAAAAAATATATAAGCTAAACTAGAAAGAGGGTTTCCAAGAAAATTAATGAAAAAATATGAAATTATGTAAAACTAACTTAATAGACTTTATTTATAAACTAATTAACGATGTCTGGAGAAGATTACGACAGTTTAATATGGGAGAAAAAACACAGAAAATAATAGAAAAAATATATAAGCCAAGAATGAGAAAAAATGACATTATGAAAAACAACTTGTGATTATTAACGCATTTACCTCTGGACCAGCTCACGATACCTGGAAATAATCACCGTGGCAGAAAAACACAGGAAAAGTTTTAAAAATATGTAACCTTAACTAGAACGAGTGTTTTCAAGAAGTCGAATAAGAAAAAAGGACATTATGAAGACCACCTTGTGATTATTAAAGGGGGCCGGCCGTTTTTTGCCTTTTTTTTTCTTTATACAATGGGTTACTGTCATGATTTATATGCCAGACGTAAGGGACATCCTACGCATAATATTTAGCCCCCCAAAAAATCTATCACCTTTACATTTCTCACCAATGACAATTTTTGGAAAATTTAAAGTTTTTTTGAAAAGTCTATTTCTACTATAATAATTTCTCTACATGGGAACTATTACTATAGTACAATAACCATGTTTAGGGCAATGAAAGTATAGCGAGATACTGTATCAGTAATCATTAGTTTGCGGAATATAAATTTTCAAGCTTTCATGATCATAATTTCCCCCTTAAAATTCAAACATAAATACACCATAATTCAGGCACTTCATATATGAGGAAAAACCTGCTTTAGTTTGATTCTTACAAGTCTAGGCATGGTGTTGTTGTTGGTTTCATCGAAATTGGTTGCAAAATGGAGAAATTGAAATTCAAATGTATATAACTTACATTTTGAGGTAGGGCCAGGTAAAGTTTTGAATGCGTAACATTCAAACATAGCAAAGTGATATTATGGCATTTATCCTTTCATTTATTTGTAATGACATATAAAAAGACATGTCTTCATGTTCAGTCATTAGTTTATCAAAGGGCATACTCAGCTGAGGAATTTTTTCCTCAGTTTTTCATTATTTGACCGACTTTCGTCGTTTTCGACCGGCCCCCTTAACTTTACCTCGGCACCAGTTCACGATACCTGGAGATAATTACCGTGGCAGAAAAACAGGAAAAGGTAAAAAAAAAAAAAAACAGACCAATTAGATAGAATGTGTTTCCAAAAAGGCAGATGAGAAAATACGAAATTATGAAAACACACACAGTGACATTGCAGCGTTTCCAGGTCATAAAAGAAAATGAACCGATGGTAAGGGGTTCAAAAATAAATAAAGTTGAATTGAGCGAGAAAAAGACCAAGTCACGGTGCCTGGAGATGATCACGATACCTACGGTGGGAGAAAACACACAAAAAATATATAAAAAAAATAAAGCCAAACAAGTGAACGGGAAACTGAGCAAGAAAACATAACCCAGAGAAAACAAAAAAAGGTGAAAAAACAAAACAAGATAGGGTGAAAAAAACAGAAAAAAAGGGTGAAAGAAAAAACAAATAGGTGAAAAAACGTGAACTAATGAACACACACAAAAATATGATCATGCATCGTTTCCAGGTAATGAAATGCATGATTAAACGTTTCATAATAACAACGACACTCCCGGGAACACATTGCTGCCTCGAGGGAAGGGGAAGCTAACTGATGGAGGGGACTGAAAAAATATAGAACGGGAAACTGAGGAAGAAAGCATAACCCAGAGAAATGGAAGTGGAAATAAGCTTGGAAAGTAAATATGAATAACCAAAAAAAAAATGGTTATGGGAAATGAACCGATGGGAATGGGTGAAAAAAGAAAAGAAATTAGAGAGGAAGAGAGGAAGAAGGATTAGAAGGAAGGGGAGAAAATGCGTTGAGGAATGAAGGGAGAGATAAAAAAAGAGAGAAGGAAGGAAATGAACCGATGGAAATGGGTAAAAAAAAAGAAAGAAATTAGAGGAAGAGAGGAAGGAAGGGGAGAAAATGCGTTGAGGAAGGAAGGGAGAGATAAAAAAAAAAAAGAGGAGGAAGGAAGAGGAGAATGGGGAAAAGACGAGATGATGAGGATGGAAGGGATAAGGAAGGAAGGAAGAAAAAGAGAAAAGAGAAGAAAGAAAGGAGGAAGGGAAGGAGGATGGAGGAAGATAGGAAGGGGCACTTAATTGAAAAAAACAAGGGATACAGCTCAAGGGCAACACAAAAAAGATGATAAAAGATGAGAAAAAAAACGAAAATAATAAACTAGAAAAAAAGAGTAAAAACAGAAAAAAAAAGAAATGGAAAGATAGAAGATAAAACTCAAGGGAAAGAGTGAAAGTATGAAAAGGGAAGGATTGAAAATATAAAGAAAAGAAAAGGGATGAAATAAAACAAATAAAAGTGAAGAGGAAAAAAAAGTGTAGAAAACAGAAAAAGGGTGAAAAAACAGAAAAGGGAATGAAAAAGACGGAAAAATGTGAAACAGAAATATGATGAAAAAATAGAAAAGGGTAAAAAACAGAAAAAAGGGTGAAAAAAACAGGAAAAAAGGTGAAAAAACAAAAGTGATGAAAAAACTGAAAAGTGATGAAAAAACTGAAAAGGGGTGAAAATAAACAGAAAAGGGGAATGAAAAGGGTGAGAAAAACAAAAAAAGGGTAAAAAAACAGAAAAAAGGTGAAAAAACAATAAAAGGATGAAAAAACAGAAAAAAAGGTGAAAAAACAAAAATGGTGAAAAAAGTGAAAAAAACAAAAAAAGTGAAAAAACGGAAAAAGGGTGAAAAAAACTGTAAAAACAAAACAAGAAAGGGTGAAAAAACAATAAAAGAGTGAAAAAAATACCAAATAAGGGTGAAGAAAGGATACAAAAACTATACCATTCATCATATAACACTAGGGTAGGTAGAGTGAGGAGGAGGAGGAGGAGGAGGAGGAGGAGGAGGAAGAAAATTAGAGGTTGAGGAGGGCATAGAAAAAACAACCGGGAAATTATGGTAAGTGGAAAGTTTTAATAGGACTCATTTTTTTTCGCTCTTGTTTGAATGCGTTTTCCTTTTTCTTCCTCCACCAATTTTTTTTGTTTTGTTTCCTGTGTTTTATTTTCTGTTTTCCCATTTTTTCTCGTTTTTTTCTTTTCCTTCCTGTTTTTTATCTTTTTCCATTTTTTCTCTTCCATTTTTTTCTCGTTTTTTTCTTTTCCTTCCAGTTTTTTTTTCTTTTTCCATTTTTTCTCTTCTCTTTTTTCTTTTCCTTCCATTTTTTCTTTTTTTTCATTTTTTCTTCCTTTTTTTCTCGTTTTTTTTCTTTTACTTCCTGTTTTTTTTATTTTTTCCATTTTTTCTCTTCCATTTTTTTCTTTTCCTTCCATTTTTTCTTTTCTTTTTCCATTTTTCCTCTTCCATATATTGTTTTTTTCTTTTCCTTCCATCTTTTTCTTTTCTTTTTCCATTTTTTCTCTTCCATTTTTTTTCTTTTCCTTCCTGTTGTTTTCTATTTTCATTTTTTTCGCTTTCATTTTTCTCGTTTTTTCTTTTCTTTCCTGTTTTTTTTCTTTTTCCATTTTTTCTTTCCATTTTTTCCCGTTTTTTTCCTTTCCTTCCCGTTTTTTTCTTTTCTCCCTTTTCCATTTTTTCTTTTCCATTTTTTCTCGTTTTATTTCTTTACTTCCCGTTTTTTTTCATTTGTTCCTGTGGTTCCTTTTTTTCTCCTCCATTTTTTCCTCGTTTTTTTCTCTCCTTCCTTTTTTATTTCATTTTTATCCTCTTATCTGTTTCATGTCTGTACGTCCTCTTTATTCTCGTTTTTTTCTTGTTTTGAATCTGTTTTGTTAATATTGTTTTTTCTTTCTTTCTTGTTCCTTCGTTTTCTATTTGTTTTCTTCTTAATATTGTTTTTCTCCTTGTTTTTTTTTTTATCTATTTCCGTGTTAATCGATTTTGTTTAGATGTTTTTTTTTTCTATCTGGCGAACTGTTTACATAGACGATTGTTTTCTTGCTTCTTTGTTTTGTATGTGTGTGTGTGTGTGTGTGTGTGTGTGTGTGTGTGTGTGTGTGTGTGTGTGTGTGTGTGTTTGAAATGTGTGAATGTATATATAATTCCACACCTCCATTTCTGTCTACCTTGCTCTCTCTCTCTCTCTCTCTCTCTCTCTCTCTCTCTCTCTCTCTCTCTCTCTCTCTCTCTCTCTCTCTCTCTCTCTCTCTCTCTCTCTCTCTCTCTCTCTCTCTCTCTCTCTCTCTCTCTCTCTCTCTCTCTGTTTTTACCCATCCTTTCAACACCACTCGATTCCTTTTCTCTTATTTCCCCAACGCTCGCTTGCTCCCCCCCCCCCCCCCCCTCCCTCGCGGCAGTACATTGAATGCCAACCAAACACTGACGAAGCAAGACCTGGCTCATAACCATAACTCTCCCGGAATGGTGCTGACGTTAGAGGAGGAGGAGGAGGAGGAGGTGGTGGTGATGATGGTGGTTATGGTGGTAGTGGAGGTGGCAGGGAGTGGGGCAGGTGGGGAGTAGGGCTCGTGTGTGTATGCGTGTGTGTGTGTGTGTGTGTGTGTGTGTGTGTGTGTGTGTGTGTGTATGCAAGAGGATTAAAGGGATCCTGAAGCCATTCCAACTTTTATGTGATTTTCTCTATTGTGTTGCTGTGAATAATAATGATAATAATAATAATAATAATAATAATAATAATAATAATAATAATAATAATAATAATGTATATGAGTTTACTGTTTGTTTGTTTATTTATTTGCTTATTTATATTGTTTTCTCTAATTAATGTTCTTTACCTTTTAATCTTTCCTTTGTACTTGTATCATTTTCTCTCTTCTTTTTCCTTCATACATCCTCCTTAATTTGTTTTTCCTCCTCCTCCTCCTCCTCCTCCTCCTCCTCTTCACACGCTCTCCTGTTTCTTCCCTTGATCCTCTCCTCTACTTTCGCTTTCAATCACAATTAGTATTTCTTGTTCTTTACCTTCGTTAAGCGCACCTGTTTTTTTCTCTCTCTCTCTCTCTCTCTCTCTCTCTCTCTCTCTCTCTCTCTCTCTCTCTCTCTCTCTCTCTCTCTCTCTCTCTCTCTCTCTCTCTCTCTCTCTCTCTCTCTCTCTCTCTCTCTCTCTCTCTCTCTCTCTCTCTCTCTCTCTCGTGCCTGCATGTGACGGCATTGCTCCAACGAACCGGAAATTAAAGTTGTAATTAATTTTCTTCTTCCATTTTCTTCCTTCCTTCCTTCCTTCCTTCCTTTCTTTCCTTGTTCCTTCCTTCCTTCTTCCTTCCTTCTGTCTTTCCTTCCTTCCATTCCTTGTTCCTTCCTTCCTTCCATTCCTTGTTCCTTCCTTTCTTCCTTCCTTCCTTTCTTTCCTTGTTCCTTCCTCCCTTCCTTCTTTCCTTCTGTCTTTCCTTCTTTCTATTCCTTGTTCCTTCCTTCCTTCCTTTCCTTGTACCTTCCTTCCTTCCTTAATTCCTTTCTTCCTTCCTTTCTTTCCTTCCTTCCTTTCCTTGTTCCTTCCTTTCTTCCTTCCTTCTTTCCTTCCTTCCTTCCTTCCTTCCTTCCTTCCTTCCTTTCCTTGTTCATTCCTTCCTTCCTTTGTTTCTTTCCCTTCCTTTTTTCTCCATGCCATTTTCCTTCGTTACTGTTCCCCTGTTCCACCTTCCTTCCTTCCTTCCTTCCTTCATTTTTTCCTCTCTTCCTCCTTCATTATCTTGCCTTGCTCTCCTCCTCACGTTCTGGTTACTTTTTCTTCCTCTGATTTTTCTTTTCCGTCATTAGTTTTGTTTTATATTCCTTGTCTAATTTTCTCCACTCGTTCCTTCCTGTTTTTTTCTCTGTTTTGTGGCTTCATTTGTTCCTACTTTCACCATTCCATTCTTTCTTTCTTCCTTTATTCTCCCTTTATTCCACACCTTCCTTCCTTCTTTTCTTGTTTTCTTTCATTCCCCTCCTTTCTGATTTTCCTTCCTTTCTCTTCCCTTCCTTCACATTCACCATTCCATCCATAATTTCTTCCTTTATTCTCCCTTTATTCTGCACCTTCCTTCCTTCTTTCCTTCTTTTCTTTCATTCCTCTCCTTTCTGATTTTCCTTCCTTTCTCTTCCCTTCTTCTTCTTCCTCCTTCTTCGTCCTAATTGTGTGTTATTATTCACCATGTACCCCTTCCTATCTTCCTCCTTCCTCCTTCCTTTCCTCCTTCCTCTTTCCTCTCTTCTCCTTTCTCTCTTTGTCCCTTTCTTCCTCATTATCTCGTCTTTTTTGCTTTCTTCTCTTTCTTCCTCATCTCTTCCTTTCTTCCTTCTCTCTTCATCTCATCTCGTCTTCTCCCCTTTCTCCTCCTCCTTCCTCCTCCATCTCCTCCTTCCTTCTCTCTCTTTTCCTTCCTCCTCCCTCTCCTTCTTCCTTCTCTCTCTCCTTCCTTCTCTCTCTTTTCCTTCCTCCTCTCTCTTTTCCTTCCTCCTCCCTCTCCTTCTTCCTTCTCTCTCTCTTCCCTCCTCATCCCATCTTGCCGCACACACTTCATCCCATACTCTCAGCATTCTCGTTTCCCTAATTTCTTTTCGTCCTCACTGTCAGAAGCATAATGAACGTGAAAAATGGTACACACACACACACACACACACACACACACACACACACACACACACACACACGTTTCGTTATTTTATCTCTCTCTCTCTCTCTCTCTCTCTCTCTCTCTCTCTCTCTCTCTCTCTCTCTCTCTCTCTCTCTCTCTCTCTCTCTCTCTCTCTCTCTCTCTCTCTCTCTCTCTCTCTCTCATTACGTCATTTCTTATTTCGTGTCTAGTTTTTCTTTTTCTTTTTTTTTCCTTTCTCGGTTCCAGTTTCATTAATTTCCTTTATGTCGATATTTATTATTTTTTGGAGTCTCCTTTTTCGCTTCTATTTATTTTTCTTCTTTCTTCTTTTATTTATTTTTCTTCTTTTCCTTTGCTATTCCTGATTTATTTTTCTTGTTACTGCTTTTACTGATATGCTGTTTATTTCCTGCCTTCCTTCCTTACTTTCTCCTTTCTGTCTCCCTTTCTTCCTCCCCTCCTTCAATCTTGTGTTCTCTCCTTTCATTCCTCCTTCGTTCATATTTTCCTTCCGTCAGTTTTTTCCTTCTTCCTAAATCGTCTTATGTCTTGTTTCCTTCCTTCCCTCCATCCTTCCTTTCTTTTAATCCTTGGTTCCCTCCTATTTCCCTTTCTTCTTCCCTTCGTTATTGTATTCCTTCCATCCACTGTTTCCTTCTCCCTCTATCCCTTGCTTTCTTCATCTATTAATTTATCTTTCCTTCCTTCCTTTCTTCTTTCCTTCCTTCCTTCCTTCCTTTATAGCTTCCTTCTGTATCTTTCCTTCCTTCCTTCTGTAACTTTCCTTCCTTCCTTCCTTCCTTTTATAGCTTCCTTTTGTATCTTTCCTTCCTTCCTTCCTTCTGTATCTTTCCTTCCTTCCTTCCTTCCTTCCTTCGTAGCTTCCTTTTGTTCTTATCTCTCTCCTAGGGCTTTCCGCGTAGGTTAGCTGTTTGGCTTGGGAATTAGCTTGCTATTTCAGAAGTTTGGTTGTTTGCTGAGTTCTGCTTCCCTTCCTTTGTCCCGCGTCAAGTGTCAGCCCCGTGCAGTTTGGTTCTGACTGCCCTTTCGTTTGTCCTATTTTCCCTTTTATTTGTTTTCCTTTGATTTCCTTCCATGTTCCGTTCTTCCTCTCTTCATTCTTTATTTGTCGCCATTCATGTTTTCTCTCTAATCTTCTTACCCTTCCTTTATTCGTCCGTTCGTTCGTTCCTTTCTTCCTCTTTTTCTATGTACTGCCTG
>NC_066527.1:15550010-15602510 GCF_024679095.1 Eriocheir sinensis
TCACAGTCTCCCCGTAGGCCAGGTAAAGCCCCACGCCTTCACTTTCCCTCTCGCTATATTAACGTCAACACCTGAAGCCTACCTGAGTTCACACCTGGCCGCGGGGTAGGAGGAGGGAAAGGGAGTGGGTACGGAGGTGATGGGGAGGGAGGAGGAAGGGGAGAAGTATATAGCAGACGAAGGGGATGCGTGGGAAGGGGGAAAGAGGGAGGTGACGGACGGGGGAAGAGGGGGGAAGGGGTTAAGAGGGGGAGAGGAGTAGACGGTGGAGGATAAGGGGGAGACAGAGGGGTGAGCAGGAGAGAAACAGAGGTAAGGGTCGCCGGCAGAAACTCTCGCTCCACTCACCCACGCTGATGTCCCGCTGCTGGGTGACACGTGGAGAGCCGGAAGCAGTTTCGAGACTCGCTTAAGCGGAGAGACGGTAAGTTGCGACACAAGGCCCGAGCGAAAGTTATACAAGGTCGACCAAGGGACTACCGCAGCAGGACAAGGGATAGGCAACGCAAAACCTTTTAATTAGATAAGGAGGGAGATAGATAAAGAACGAAGAAAGACTTATACGTATTGATGGGCGGCGGAGAAAGGGAAGGTTACGACACAAGACCCCGGCGAAGGTTATTTACAAGGGCGATCGAGGGAGTACCACCGTAGGACAAGAGAACTACACAATACGTTCTAATTGGATAATGAGATAGTTAAGTAATACGGGAAACGAAGAAAGACTTACTGATTGGCTGCGGAGAACGGGAAGGTCTTGACACGAGGCCCCGGCGTAGGTTATACAAGGGCGAACAAGGAATTACCGCCGAAGGACAAGGGATGGAACTACACAGAACGTTTTAATTACATAAGGCGTTAAGGGCGAAGAGAGAGAGAGAGAGAGAGAGAGAGAGAGAGAGAGAGAGAGAGAGAGAGAGAGAGAGAGAGAGACACGAAGGGAGGTAAAGACACGAAGAAAGTTACCAGTGCATTCAAATTCCTAAAGAGGGTTATACAAGGTCGCTCAAGGAGTTAACGCCGTCGGAGGAGAGTTTCAACTATACAAAACATTTTAATCACATAAGGAGCTAAGGACGAGGAGAGGAAGGAACGAATACACCCACACGCTGGTAAAGAGGATTATACACGCTATCTCAAGGCTTTTCCTGCTCAAGACCGCCGCGGACATGGGATTCAACTACACAATACGTTTTATTTATGTAAGGAGTAAGATAAATAGGGAATACATGGATACGAAAGACCAAGAAAGGGTTTAATTGTATAAGACCGCCGAAGACACAAGGGTTTCAACTCCACAAAACGATTTAATTAGATAAGAAGCTAAGGACGAAGAGAGGGCGAGAGGGAGAGAGACGAAGAGAGAGGAAGTAACCTGTACACACAAGCTGCCATAGACGGTTGTATAAGATCGCTGAAGACCGCCGCTGCAGCTTCACCAAACGTTTTAATTAGATAAGTGGGAAAGGAATACAAAGAGACGGAGAAAGGGAGGTACCAATACACACAAATAAGAAGACTGTACAAGATCACTAGCTCGAGGGGTCTCCTGCTCTTGACCGTCACTGGATAAATGATGTGTTGTATATACTTCGATAAGGAGGAAAGGAATACAGAGAAACGGAGAAAGGGAGGAACCAGTACACACATTGGTATAGAAGACTTTATAAGATCATTAGCTCGAGGGTTTTCCTGCTGAAGACGCCGCAGGATATATGTTGTTTTGTACTTCGATAAGGAGGAAAGGAAACAGACGAAGACACAGAGGTACCAATACACACAATACTGAAGAAGACTGTACAAGATCACTAGCTCGAGGGGTTTCCTGCTGAAGACGCCGCAGGATAAATGTTTTTGTGATGTACCTCGATAATGAGGAAAGGAAACAGAGACGAAGACAGGGAGGAACCAATACACACAATGCTGAAGAAGACTGTACAAGATCACTAGCTCGAGGGGTTTCCTGCTGAAGACGCCGCAGGATAAATGTTGTTGTGTTGTACCTCGATAATGAGGAAAGAAATATGTGAAGACGAAGAGAGAGAGGAATTAACACACACAAACTGCCAAGGAAGGATACACAAGACCAACAAAGAGTTTCACTGCAGAAGATCGCCGCCAGACAAGGGTTTCAACTCCACAAAAGTCATAATTAGATAAGGAGAAAGACAGACAAGGTATACATAGAGACGGAGAGTTATTAGAGGAACCAATACACACAAATTATCAAGGAAGGTTACACAAGACCAACAAAGGGTTCAACTGCAGAATACCGCCGCCAGGACAAGGGTTTCAGCTCCACAAAAGTCATAACTAGATAAGGAGTTCAGGAATACATAGATACAAAGAGAGGAGGTTACCAGTGCACACAAACTACCAAAGAAGGATACTCAAGACCAACAAAGGGTTCAACTGCAGAGGATCGCCGGAGGATAAGGATTTCAACTCCACAAAAGTCATAATTAGGTGAGGAGGAAGGTATGGAAAGGAATTTATACAGACAAAGAGAGGAAGTAACCGATAAGAGCAAGAACAGGAGGACATAACATAAGGAAGGAACGAGGGATGAAAGAGAAGAGGAGAGACATGAACGTAGAGAAAAAAATAGGAAAGGGTAAGAATAATGGAATGAGGAAATAGGAATAGGGGAACAGAGAAAAATATAGAGAAACAGAGAGGAATAGAAAGAAAGATGCCAGATAGATAGGAATTGAGAGAAATGGAATGGAATGGAATGAGGAAAAAGGAATAGGGGAATAGAGAAAAATAGAGAGAGAAACAGAGAGGAATAGAAAGAAAGATGCCAAATAGATAGGAATTGAGAGAAATGGAGATAGGAAAAGAGAGGAAGAGAAAGGAAGATGCCAACTGGGGATAGGATTAGAGAAAGAAATAGAGAGGAATAAAGAGGAAGATGCCAAATAGAGAGGAATAGAGATAGGGAAAGAGAGCGATGGAGAAATGAATAGAGAGAAAGATGCCAAATAGATAGGAATAAAGAGTAATAGAGATGGTAAAAGAGAGGGATAGAGAGAGGAATAGAGAAGAAGATGTTGAATATAGAGAAACAGAGATAGTATAAGAGAGGAAGAGGGAGGAAGATATCAACTAGAAATAGGATTAGAGAGAGAAATAGAGAGGAATAAAGAGGAATATGCCAAATAGAGAGGAATAGAGGTAGTAAAAGAGAGGGATAGAGATAGGAAAAGAAAGAAAGATGTTGAATATAGAGAAACAGAGATAGGAAAAGAGAGAAATAAAGAGAAATAAAGCGAAAAATGACAAAGAAAAAAGCAGATACCACTACACAAAAACTGCCGCAGAAGGTTGTACAAGACTAATCAGAAGCTAACTACCCATGACCTCCAACGCCCAAGACTTGAACTACGCATTACCACAATAGTTTTACATCCGATCAGGCCAATACGAACACAACAGACCGCTACCGAGAATGGCACAGGTAGGCAATATGCAAAGAGGCTTGAACCTCACCACAGGACCATCGCATTAGAGTTTCGTTTTCAGCGCTCCTCTTCTTTCTTGGTTCTTTTGTTTCTTCCCTTTCGCTATTCAATACCTTACAGCTTCTTATCTTTTCTTCGTTATTTTCCTTCCTGTTTTTCCTTCCTTTCTTTGTTACTTTTCCGCTCCTTCCTTTCTTTTCTTCGCTCCTTTCTTCTCCTTTTTCCTGCTTCTTATCTTTTCCTTTCTTTCGTCTCCCGCTTCTTGAATTTCCTTTTCTTCGCGGACTTTCTCTCTCTTTTCTCCGTTACTTTCCTTCCTGTTGAATCTTCTATTCTTTTTTTCGAGACTTTTATGCTCCTTCCTTCCTTTCTTCTCTCCTTTCTTCTCCCTTTCCCTGCTTCTTATCTTTTCCTTTCCTTCGCTTCCCGCCTCTTGAATTTCCTTTTCTTCGCGGACCGTTGTTTTTTTTCCTTCTCTTTCTTGTTTCTTGTGTTAATTCCCTTTCGTTCTTCAGTTCTTTTCAGCTTCTTATCTTTTCCTCTTCTTCGCTTCCCGTTTCTTTAATTTCCTTTTCTTTCTGTCTCTTCTTCGTTACTTTCCTCCCTGTTGTTCCTTCCTTTCTTCGTTACTTTTCCGCTCCTTCCTTTCTTTTCTTCGCTCCTTTCTTCTCCCTTGCCCTGCTTTTTTTTCTTCCTTATTTACTTCTTTCCTTCCTTGCTCCTTTCCTTTTCTTCGTTTCCCGCTCCTTTTCTTCTTTTTTTTTAATTTCCTTTACTTTTTTTTCCTCTCCTTTCCTTCCTTTCCTTCTCTTTTTCGCTTCCCGTTCCTCTCCTTTTTTAATCTCCTTTACTTCTTTTTTCCTCGCCTTTCCTTCCTTTCCTTCTCTTCCTCGCTTCCCGCTCCTTCCTATCTTTTCGCCTCTCCTTCATTCCTACCTTCCTTCTTTCCTTTCCTTTCTCCGCCCCTTTCCTTCTATTCCATCCCCCATTCCTTACTTCCCTCCTTCTCTTCACTTCCCTTTCCTTCCTATCTTATCACCTCTCCTACTTTCGTTCCTTCCTTTCCTCTCTCCGCCCCTTTCCTTCTATTCCTTCCTCCATTCCTTACTTCCCTCCTTCCTATCTTTTCACCTCTCCTTCATTCCTACTTTCGTTTCCTTGTTTCCTTTCTCCGCCCCTTTCCTTCTATTCCTTCCTCCATTCCTTACTTCCCTCCTTCTCTTCACTTCCTGCTCCTTCCCCTCTGAGTATTAACCCAACGCTTCTCTCAATAACTTCAACCTCTTACCTTCCACCCCGGCCCTTACTTAAACTAACTTCGCTCGCTTCATTACCTCTTAGTTCCCTTATTTCCCTCCCTCTCCCTCCCCGACCACTCCTGCATACTAAGGTTGGTGTTGTCAGACGCTCCTGGAACTCACATCGACTATTTCAACACGCTTTCTGGCTTTATATCTTAGTTTTTGTCTTTTTCCCAACCTTTCATGTCTTTCCCTATATCCATTTCTCTCCTTCCTTTCATCCCTCCTTTCCTTCCTTGTGTAATGGCCGCTTCCTGGTCTTCCTTTCTTACTCACTTTCTGCCTTTCTGTCTTAGTTTTTATCTTTTTCCCAGCCTTTCACGTCTTTTCCTACATCCATTTCTCTCCTCCTTTCTTTCATCCCTCCTTTCCTTCCTTGTGTAATGGCCGCTTCTTGGTCTTCCTTTCTTACTCACTTTCTGCCTTTCTATCTTAGTTTATCTCCTTTTCCCCTCCTTTCATGTCTTTCCCTACATCCATTTCTCTCCTTTCTTTCATCCCTCCTTTCCTTCCTTTTGTAATGGCCGCTTCTTGGTCTTCCTTTCTTCACTCCTTTTCTGCCTTCCTTCTATTTACTTTTTCCTCATCCTCTTTTTAACTTTTTTAACTTGTCATTTCATTCCTCTCCCCTATCACATCGCGCTTCCTTCGTTACGTTGTCCACCCCTTGTTCTTCTTTTTCCACACCTTTTTTTCCCTCAGAGCTTCCTCAAAAGAAAAAGAAAATGAATGAATAGCAGCGAGGGTCAATTTTGGAAGGAGAAAACAGCTTAATGACCTTTTTTTAGCATCATCTCTCTCTCTCTCGTCGGGGTGATCTTTCTGTAACTACTCTCAGTAATGACCCGAGTGATTAGCCGTGACCTGACTTGTCTCAAACTCGAATGGAACGCGGCGACGGAAGATGCAGAACTTTAACATTTCGCTTCGTTGGACTTCTGAATGACCGCCCCGCCAAACCCCTCCATTCCTCTCCTAACAGACTGCATCCCTCCTCGAACAGACTCTCCACTGACGACTAACCTGACTGACTGACTGATTGGGTGGTTGGGAGGGTAGCTGGCTGGCTGAATGACTGACTGGGTGGATGGCTGGCTGGGTGACTAACTGACTGGCTGGCTTGTTGAGTGGGTAGATGGCTGACTGACTGACCGATTGACTGACTGGCTTGTTGTGGTTGGCTAACTGACGGGCTGACTGACTGACTGACTGACTGACTGACTGACTGACTGACTGACTGGGTGGGTAGCTGGTTGACTGAATGACTGACTGGGTGGATGGCTGGCTTGCTGACTAACTGACTGATTGACTGACTGACTGACTGACTGGGTGGGTAGCTGGTTGGCTGAATGATTGACTGGGTGGATGGGTGGCCTGCTGACAAACTGACTGACTGACTGATTGACTGATGGACTGACTGACGGGCTTGTTGAGTGGGTAGATGGCTGACTGACTGACCTGTTGACTGGCTGGATTGCTGTGGTTGACTGACTGACTGACTGACTGACTGACTGACTGGTTGGCTGCCTGAATTAATTGGCTTGTGTGGATCAAATGGCTTGTAAGATTAATTAATTTTACGATAGAGATAAAAATCCTAACTAATTAACGACTGACTGACTGACTGACTGATGAACGGCCTAACACGGGTTTCACAGACCGAGTGACATCGTTGTTCGGTGATAACATTTTAACAAAGCGTCGAAGAAGGATGATAATTTGCCAGAGCATGTTTTGGACCTTTCCCTATTTTTGTCTTTGTGCTTTACTAACAAACACCGGCAATGACGTACGGGGCGGAGACAGTAGCCGCAAAGAAAACAAATGAGAGGAAGATGGAAGTAGCTGAAATGGGGACGCTGCGATGGATGTGTGGCGTGACTAGGAAGGACGGACTCAGAAACGCAATAATCAGAGGAACAGTGAAGGTGGTGGAGGTGTCGAAGAAGATGCAAGAAGCAGAGGCAAGAGGCATGTTTTGAGGCGAGTTGGAGAAAGTGACAAGAGAAGAATGCTGGAAATAGAGGTGAAGGGAAGAAGAAAGAGAGGAAGACCCAAGACGAGATGGAAGGAATGCATAGCAGCAGACATGAGAGAGAAGGGCCTGAACACCAACATGACAGGCGATAGAGGAACATGGAGGCGGCTCATCAAAAACAGCGACCCCGTATAAAGACGAGATAATAAGCTGGCGAAGAAAAGATTTACTAACAAAGACATAGATAGTTAATGCACTTAGAGGAGACACGTAATGATATAACCCGGGAAATCTTCTAGAATCAGCCTTCCTTTTGAAATTGACCTCTCTTTTGGCCACTTCTTAACTCTTCTTTTACAGGTAGTGTTCTTTTTTTTTTGCCCTTGAGCTGTTTCCTCTACTCTGAAAAAAATGACACGTCTCCTCCCTAAAACTGACCTCTGCTTGGACAACTCCTCTATATTTCTTTTTACAGCAGCGGTGATTAGCTTACTTTTTTTTCTTGTTTTTTTTTTCTTTGCCCTTCAACTGTTTCCTTTACTGTAATAAAAAAAAAATCACTACTTCATATTGTTAGTCTGGCTCAGTGGCTCCCAAACTTTTCCAGGCTATTACCCCCCTGGCTTCCAGGTGGATTCCTAGCCCCCCCCACACACACACACACAGGCGAACACGCATCTTTTATATATATATATATATATATATATATATATATATATATATATATATATATATATATATATATATATATATATATATATTTGGTATGCTTCATGTTGAAAACAACACCTGAGCTGAGCTTTGTCCCCTGTAGTCGTCTGCTGACTCTGTTCTCTTGGCGCCGTGCGTCACCGTTCGTGTTGTGTACAAAAGCAAACGTTCGGACCTTTGACTCCGACTTCGGACTGCGTAACAAAATAAAACTATGCATTCGTTTATAATTCTCATGTCAATTTTATTCACTATAAACTGCATACATGTTCCTTTACCTTAGTTAGTGTTTATGACATATTATGTAATTCAGATTTTGTAAAATATAAAGTTACTCATTAGCTGCTCCTAATGCCACCCTGCCGCCCCCCTACCGCCCCATTTTGCCTCACTGCCCCCCCATATCTTTCCACCGCCCCCAGGGGGGGGGAGGGGGGCGGTCCCGCCCACTTTGGGAACCACTGGCTAGCGCTAGCTGAACTGACCTACTATCTGACCCATTGACTAACTGACTGACTAACTAAACTATAACACAAAAATACTAACTCTATCTGACTGACTCACCTACTGACTATTTGACTGACCGACTGACTGACTGACTGACTGACTGACTGACTGACTGACTGGTTGACTGATGAAAAGGTGCTGTTTGTTCTACTCATCCTGCTTGAGTGGGAGAGAGAAGAAGGAGGAGGAGGAGGAGGAGGAGGAGGAGGAGGAGGAGGAGCAGGAGTAGGAGGAGAAGGAGGAGGAGGAGGAGGAGGAAGGGAGGAGGAAGAAATGCTCACAATTCTCCTCTTATCTCCTCCTCGCAGCGCCGAAATGTGTGTGTGTGTGTGTGTGTGTGTGTGTGTGTGTGTGTGTGTGTGTGTGTGTGTGTGTGTAATGGACCCTTACACTAGGACAAGCAGGTAGCATTAGTTAGACACAGTAGGCCTATTGTTCACTACCTCCTCTTCTCTCCTGGGTCTTATGTTCCTCTTCTTCATTTACATCCTCCTCCTCCTCCTCCTCCTCCTCCTCCTCCTACTCCGACTTCACTTTTCTTCTTTTCCTTCTCTTGCTAATGACTCCTCCTCTCTCGCCTCTTCCTTCTACTAATTCTGTCTTCCTCCTCCTCTTCCTCCTCCTAACTCTGAGTGACTCACCTACTGACTGACTGACTGACCGACTGACTGACTGACTGACTGACTGATGAAGAGGTGCTGTTTGTTCTACTCATCCTGCTTGAGTGGGAGAGAGGAGGATGAGGATGTTTATACAAGTTGGGACGCCCGAAGACCATATGACGTAATTTACTTAGATTTTCAGAAAGCGTTTGATAAAGTTCCTCACGTTAGGCTTATTTCAAAACTGCGTTCCCACGGTATTAACGACCATCTATGTGCGTGGATTCATGACTGGCTCACCAACAGAGAACAACGTGTAGTTCTTAACGGTGAAGCATCGGATTGGCAACCCGTCACCAGTGGCGTGCCCCAAGGTTCGGTCCTGGGGCCAACACTATTCATAATTTACGTGAACGACTTAGAAACTGATATCCTATCAAAAGCAGCCAAATTCGCCGACGACACCAAATTAGGAGGTACGGTAATGAACAGTCAAAGTTGCGAGAATATTCAATCAGACTTAATAAGACTTGCCGACTGGAGTGAAAAATGGCAAATGAGTTTTAACGTAGATAAATGTAAAGTAATGCACATAGGTGAAAAAAATCCTAACTTTAAATATCAGATTCAAGGACATGAGCTCAGCAAAGTAAAACAAGAAAAAGATCTTGGAGTCATTATCAGTAACACTCTTAAAATGAGTGATCAATGTTCTGCAGCGAGTAAAAAAGCCAATATGATGTTGGGATTAATATCAAGAAACTTTGATTATAAATCACCCGAACTTATGAAGAGATTATATTTAGCATTTGTAAGACCACACCTAGAATACGCCGTTCAGTTCTGGTCACCGAACTATATCAAAGATCAAGTTTTGCTAGAAAAGATACAGCGACGAGCAGCCAAACAAATTCCAGCGCTCCGAAACTTGCCATATGACGAGCGTTTAAAGCGTTTAAATATGTTTTCCCTAAAAAAGCGAAGGATAAGAGGGGACTTAATTGAAGTGTTCAAAATCCTTAATGGATTCGACAACATTAACCCAGATAGTCTATTTCAGAGAGACACCAACACAAGAACACGCAGCAACGGTATGACGTTAAAGGGAAACCGATGTAACACACGTGACCGGACAGATGACCGACGGACATTTCACCGACGGACATTTGGCCGACGGACATTTGGCCGACGGACATTTCACCGACGGACATTTGGCCGACTGACATTTCACCGACGGACATTTGGCCGAACTGACATTTCACCGACGGACATTTGGCCGACTGACATTTCACCGACGGACATTTGGCCGAACTGACATTTGGCCGACAGACATTTGGCCGAAGAGAATTGGATAAAAATTGTACGTGACAAAAGTTTAAATGATATCAATTGTAAGGAAATTTGTTAAAAAAGATTTATTATGAAATTTAAAGTTCGTACATATTTATAGGTAAAGGTAAAGTTGGGGGCATACGCTGTAGCAGCGCGTGGCCTCAGTGCTCATCTCCGTAACATTGGCCCTTGAGCCTGTGGTGGGAGGGAGCCCATTACCCCGGGACAGAGGGCCAGTGTGGCATCCGGGTTACCACAGTTTACCTTCCCCAGGTTTCCCCAGGAACCCATTTATCGACCAGCCCGAGAGGGAGGATGAACTGCTGAGTGAGCTGCACGCCGACTGCCCGGACCGGGATTCGAACCCGTGCCCACGGAGTAGAAGCCAGGCACGCTGAACACTAGACCACGGAGGCGTATTTAAAGATTGTGGGCAATTGCCCTTAAGAAATCAATTCTCTGATACTCATTATACTGCTCGGTGATAGACTTCAGTCTTGTGTTTAATAACTGGTGCTTCTTCTTTGGTTTTCTTATTTCTACTCCTGATACTACCTGCTCAGTTGTTAACTCCCAATCCGACTGCTCTTTTCTTAGCTTTGAAACTAGACGGCAAAGAGTGGGGCGGGTGATTGCCATTCACTGCTCAAACGCCCTGTGCCATACTTCTAGAGAGTTTGTTGTCCATGGAATGCCTTTTGTGGTTCTCTCTATTGTGTTCCACACACTGAGTTCAAACGCTGGTCTTCGTCGTCATCCACGTTGTATACCACTAATCCATGTCGCTTCAAAGCAACCAAGAAAGTCAGAGAGAGAAAAAAAAGCTTATTCATAAGTTTCATCATCTAGAGATGAGACAAAATCATCGAAGCTTTCAACAACATCACTAACTGACACAAATGCTAAACCTTAAACATATTTGAGTCAGTGCATTTTAGGGGTCATTACACCAAGCCTATAGTCCAAATCTTTGTATTCTTCTCCACAAACTCTCCCCAAAATGAAGAAAGCATCCATAAATGTTTGTGTTTGGGAAACATACAGAAATGATATTAAGAGCCGCCTTTTCATAATCAATGGTGACTGACACAGGATCAATACCTGATCTCACTTGTTTCAGGGTGTTAAAAATCAAGTCATAAGTTGCTTGTTTTTTGTTCTTGGCGATGCAGTACACTAAGGCAATAGTGTGGCTCTCATCTAGCATAACACATAATATTGTATACAGTTGAAAACCTAGTGGCGCTGAATCAAGAGATGTATTAAAAGAAACAAAAATAATTCCATTTCTCTTCGGCCAAATGTCTGTTGGCCAAATGTCAGTTCGGCCAAATGTCCGTTCGGCCAAATGTCAGTCGGCCAAATATCAGTTCGGCCAAATGTGCGTCGGTGAAATGTCCGTCGGCCAAATGTCCGTCAGTGAAATATCCGGGAACCGTAACACATTGGTGCGCAGAAGTTTTTTTCAATAATAGAGTCGTCGATCACTGGAATAGACTCCCACCGTCAGTAGTTAGCGCACAGAGTATCAGTAGCTTCAAGTCTTCATTGGATAAGATCTTCAGGGATATAAGATTATACTGACCCTTCATCACATGTTTTCAGACAGATTGCAGCAAGACCTCAACCTAAATCCATATTATTCTCCCCCACAACCTAGATTGCAAGTAGCGTAAGTTAACAATAGAGTAAAGCAACAGTTAATGTCCGCATGACAGGTGGAGTGAGGTGTGGGTGCAGTAAGGTGACAGGTTACTGGTGCGTGCCTAGTACCGCCGGTAAAACGAGGCTCAAGCCTCCACCTGTGCCCCTGAAACTACACCTCACCCATCGTGAGTATTAGGGGGGATTCTGGGGCTGCCTGTGTAGGCCACTCGGCTTCTTCAAGTCTCCCTGTGTTTCTTTCTATGTTTTTATGTTCTTATGTAATGAAGCCATTTTCCCCCACAGCTTAGGTTACCAGTAGTGTAAGTTAAGGGTAGTAATTTCCTCTTATTTCTCTCTTTACTGTAAAATTTCCATGTCCCTTTCTTCCTTAAAGGTACATGGTGTTCTCTTCAAGCTATTTCCTGCCGGCACGTTGCCGGAGGGAGAGGTGGGTGGGGAGGAGCCTTCATCTATTCTGTCCTGTCCTACCACACGTAGATTACTAGTAGTAGCGGTAGTAAACAGACACCCTCGCCACAGACCGATAGGTCTTCTGGTGTCTGTTCTTCCTATGTATTCCTCCTCCTCCAACTCCTCCTCTTCCTTCTCGTTCTCTTCTCCAGTTTCCAATTATAATTAGCATGATTTAACCGACTCTCATTACATTAAGTCTCTCTCTCTCTCTCTCTCTCTCTCTCTCTCTCTCTCTCTCTCTCGCGCGCGCGCGCTTTGTATGATGCAATAGAGTAAAAAAAAAAAGATATAAGATGGTGACCTCAATTTTGTAGCAGTCACCGCTCGAATCGCGTGTTCCTTCCCCTCAGTGACACAAGAAAATGGGGTGCTGCAGAGAGAGACTAAGATTCTCAGTGTTTTCATGTAATGTCCATCGTCACTGTGTCTGTCTTGTCGCGTCTTCATCGTTAACTTTCCTTGTATTCGTTTACCTTTGACTGTCCGTCCACGTTCTCTTGTTGTCCACCGTTACACATTGTTATACACATACACCAACACTTAAATGTTAACCTACACAAACAACATTCACACAAACGCATACCCACACAAACACCTTTTTTTTGTGTTGTGTTTGTCTCAATGACTTGTTGTATTTTTGTGCAATAAAGCAACCCTAACGGATACTGAGTTTCTTTATCCGTGAACCGACTAGCACTTATAACACTCGCTACCACCAACAATTGGTGACCCTGGAGTGTTGCTATGGTTCAAGGTGGCTTATAGCCGGTGCCGTTTTAAGGGCACTCTCTCCTAGAGTGGAGGACCTGGGCAGGGTAACTTGTCCATTCGTCCGCCCTCTCCTGGGGCAAAAATCCTCACCTCCATTCGGGGTTCGTGGGGCTGAGCACTCAGGTCGGAGAAACATTACGCCATAGGCGTAGTTGCCACCTTCAGGGTTTTCCCCCGCCCTCCCCTAGGCGCCTTCTGCGCCTTCCCCAGGCACCCTCTGTGCCTTCCCCAGGCACCCTCTGTGCGCCTCTTCCAGGCACCCTCTGTGCGCCTCTTCCAGGCACCCTCTGTGCGCCTCTTCCAGGTTCCCTCTGTGCGCCTCTTCTAGGCTCCCTCTGTGCGCCTCCTCCAGGCATCTTCAGCGCCCTTCAGGCATCTTTTGTGCCCCATGGTGCTTCTCCCGGCGCTCACCCACCCACCCCCACCCTTCCTCCTCCCTGCTTTTCTGCTGGTCCGGCGACTGAGACACGCACATCGTGTGACACACTACACAGACTCAGTGAACACTCAAACACAGTGCGACATATTACTGAGACACACAGTGCCACACACTCAGTGTACACGCCACACACAGACTCATTGTACACGCCATACAGACAGTGTATACGCCACCACACACCGCAGACTCAGTGTACACGCAAACACAGTGTGACACCCCACTGGGATTACTAGCTGCCCCCTGGATTAACCACCGCCTCCTGGATCTACCACCGCCCTCTTGGATTATCCTACACTTGTGGATCTATGTGTACAGTGCAGTGTGTCCAGCAACAGTTCAGTGCAGCAAGTCCCCAGCAACAGTTAGTGTCACAGTGTTCCCACTAAGTGTACAGTGTTGTTTTACAGTGCTTTCTTGGACACTGGTTCACTCCCCGGCCACTGAGGTCCCTAGCACGCGCCAGTGCCTATACTACACGCAGTTCGTTCTACTCTCACGGACTGCCGTGGCTCCTGGCCCGTTGTACGCCAGCGCCCTTGCCAACACCGTTCAACTTCACCATGTCTGACGACGACAATTCTTCCGCTGCGGCGGCGGTGTCCTTCAAAGCGCCGCCCTTCTGCTCACAGGACCCGTCCATATGGTTCTCGATTTTGGAGTGCGGATTCAAGACCGCCAAAATTACTAACAGCCTTACTCAGTACACTCACGCTGTTAGCCTCCTGCCCGCCGACGTCCTTCCACAAGTCTCTGACGTCATCGCCTCAGCCTACAACTCTGATCATGCCTATGAAGACCTGAAGACTGCCCTACTCCAACGCCTTCAGTCTTCTGTCGCCACCCGCCTCCGTGAACTCCTCTCCAAAGAAGAGTTGGGTAATGAGAAACCGACGGACCTCCTACGCCGCATGAAGCAGCTGCTCGGCGAAAAGTACCAGTCTTTCGACCCAGACCTGTTCAAACAGCTGTTTTACCAACGTCTGCCCCCTGCTGTCCAGCGCAGCCTCTTCAGCGTTAAGGACGACCTGAAGCCCGACGCCATTGCCAAGTTAGCAGACGAATTCATGGCAACTCTACCTGGACCGGTAACTTCCTCAGTGTCTTCCGTCGTCTCCGAAAGGACCACTCAATTTGACGAACTCGTCAAGCAAGTCTCCCTGCTCGCGACGAAAGTCACCTCTCTTGAGGAGCGGCTCGATCGCCGCCGCTCTCGCTCCCCCACTCCTCACCGACGTCGGCGCCGCTCCCGTTCGAAAAGCCCAGGACTCTGCTGGTACCACAAAACTTCGGCGAGAAAGCTACAGGTGTACCACCCCGTGCACTTACAAGGCGTCAAACTCCAGGACGAGCACTAGTGCAGCATAGCGCTCGTCATCAACCCTCAGCGCTGCTCCACCTTCATGATTGCCGTTCCAACACAAAGTTCCTGATTGACACCGGCGCTGATGTCAGTATAATCCCAGCAACCGCCAGTCAGCGAACTCTACCTCCACTCTTGCACCTGTACGCCGCCAACGGTACCAAAATACCTGTCTACTCGCGACACACCATGCAAGTGGACCTTTACCTACGACGTTGCTTCGAATGGACCTTCTACGTCGGGAACGTCTCGCAGGCAATCCTCGGAGCTGACTTCCTAAGGCACTTCAACCTCTTAGTCGACGTCAAAGGACGGAGGTTGGTTGACCCGCTCACTTCCATCTTCTCCAATGCTCAACCAGCACCAGGTGACAGCTCGCAACTTGCCGTCGTTCACAAGGACCACCAGTTCGCCGCCCTGCTCAAGTCCTTTCCCACGCTGACACAGCCCTATTCAGCCAGCCTGCCCGTCAAGCACCACGTTACGCATCACATAGAGACTACAGGACCTCCAGTACACGCCAAGGCCCGTCGCTTAGCTCCTGAACGCTACCGTCAAGCCAAGGCCGAGTTCGAGTCCCTGTTGCGTCAAGGTATTGTACGGCCCAGTAGCAGCAACTGGTCATCAGCCCTCCACGTCGTCCCCAAGAAGAACGGCGACATACGTCCCTGTGGAGACTACCGAGCCCTTAACTCGCGCACTAAGATGGACAGATACCCGGTGCCAAACATCCAGGAATTCTCGTCTCAACTTGCTGGTTCCACCATCTTTTCACGTGTGGACCTCGTCAAGGCCTTTCACCAGATTCCAGTCCATCCTGACGACATACCGAAGACTGCCGTCATCACGCCCTTCGGTCTCTTTGAATACGTCAGGATGCCGTTTGGACTCATGAATGCGGCCCAGACCTTTCAACGCTTCATCGACGAAGTTCTCCGCGGCTTACCCTTCTGCTTCGCCTACATAGACGATCTACTCATCGCTAGCCCGGATGAAGCCTCTCACAAACAGCACCTTCACCAAGTCCTCACCCGCTTGCAAGACTACGGAGTACAGATCAACGTGGACAAGTCTGAGTTCGGTGTTACTTCCCTCACCTTCCTTGGCCACACTGTTACTCCAGAGGGATCGCTCCACTCAACTCAAGGACTGAAGCCATCCAGCAGTTCCCGAAGCCGTCCACCCAGCGCCAACTCAAGGAATTCCTGGGTATGGTTAACTTCTACAACCGCTTCGTCCCACACTGCTCCCTTATGCTCCAGCCCCTCTACGCCATGGTGAAGCCCTGCAAGCGTGGCCAGTCTGTCACTCTCGCCTGGACTCCGAACGCTGACGCCGCCTTTCTCGCTGCTAAGAAGGCTCTCAGCGACACAGTCATGTTGTCCTTCCCTGCCCATGACGCGGAGATCTCGATTGCAACAGACGCCTCCGACACTGGGACTGGTGCTGTCCTTCAACAGTTCGTCGACAACGCCTGGAAGCCGATCGCCTTCTTCTCCCGTAAGCTCTCCAAGTCTGAAGCCAAGTACAGCGCTTACGACCGGGAACTTCTCGCCATCTTCAAGGCTGTCAAACGTTTCCGCTACTTCATTGAAGGCCGGCGTTTCCACGTGTTCACCGACCACAAGCCCCTCACTACAACTTTCCTGAGGAACAAAGACTCTTATACACCACGTCAACTCCGCCACATGGACTACATCTCGCAGTTCACCACTGACATCCGGTATATCAAAGGTGCAGACAACGCTCCAGCTGACGCCCTCTCCCGCAACATTACCGCTGTGACGTCCTCTTCACTTGATTACGCCGCCATAGCCGCCGATCAGTCCGGCGACGCAGAGCTGGAGAGGCTTCTGAACAACCCGGCGCTTAAAGTGAAGAAAATCACACTCCCAGGCACCAAGGTCACTCTCTACGCTGACGTCTCTACGGCCACCATCCGTCCCTACCTGCCACAGCGACACCGCTACCAGGCCTTCCGTCAGCTTCACGACCTCTCTCATCCTGGCATTCGAGCCTCGCAGCGCTTGATGACGTCCGCTTCATTTGGGAGGAATTAACAAAGACGTCAGACTATGGACCAAAACCTGCACTGACTGCCAAGCCTCCAAGGTGACGCGACACACACACTCTCCACCCGGCACCTTCACGCCCGTCACGGAGAGGTTCGACCATGTCCACATCGACCTTGTTGGTCCCCTGCCGCACTCCGCAGGCCACCGCTACATCCTCACCTGCGTGGATCGTTTCACACGCTGGCCTGAGGCCGCCCCCATCGCTGACATCACTACGGACGCCGTCGCCCACGCCTTCATTGCTACTTGGGTCTCCAGGTTCGGCGTCCCTCTCAGCCTCACCTCAGACCGCGGCGGCCAGTTCGAGGCTAACGTGTGGAACAAAGTCATGACCCTCCTTGGCATCCGCCGCTACAGAACGTCAAGTTACCACCCGCAGGCTAACGGCATGGTCGAGCGCTTCCATCGGCAGCTGAAATCCTCCCTCATGGCATCCACCCAACGCGACAACTGGTCCCTGGCTCTTCCCTTGGTCCTCCTCGGCATCAGGTCCTCCCTGAAGGAAGACCTGCACCACTCCTCGGCTGAACTAGTGTACGGCACCAACCTCCGGCTCCCAGGCGAACGTCTGGCGCCCACACCTGACACCGCCCCCTGCGGCGTCCAGGACTTCGCCGCCCGCCTCAAAGGTGCCATGAGGAGCCTCCAGCCGGTGCAGCCTCGCTCTTCCCCGAAGAAGACCTTCGTCAATCAGGACCTCGACACCTGCACCCACGTCTTCGTGCGCGTGGATGCCGTTCGGCGGCCCTTGCAGCAGCCCTACCAAGGACCCTACCGCGTCCTGAGACGGACCAGAAAGACTGTCACGATAGACAGACTGGGTTCTCAGGACGCGGTCTCCGTAGACAGGGTCAAGCCGGCTTACCTACTGGCCCCAGACCAGGCGCCCCATCTCTCCGTCGCCGAAACAACACCATCTGCACCACTCCGCACCAGGAAGATATCGTTCCTTCTATGAAGTCACTGGGGGGGAATATCTGTAGCAGTCACCGCTCGAATCGCGTGTTCCTTCCCCTCAGTGACACAAGAAAATGGGGTGCTGCAGAGAGAGACTAAGATTCTCAGTGTTTTCATGTAATGTCCATCGTCACTGTGTCTGTCTTGTCGCGTCTTCATCGTTAACTTTCCTTGTATTCGTTTACCTTTGACTGTCCGTCCACGTTCTCTTGTTGTCCACCGTTACACATTGTTATACACATACACCAACACTTAAATGTTAACCTACACAAACAACATTCACACAAACGCATACCCACACAAACACTTTTTTTTTGTGTTGTGTTTGTCTTAATGACTTGTTGTATTTTTGTGCAATAAAGCAACCCTAACGGATACTGAGTTTCTTTATCCGTGAACTGACTAGCACAAAAAGCAACCACCAACAATTTTACAACCACTTAAGACCAGTTAACACACACACACGCACACACACACTTCAGGACCAGTTGCTTGAGTTGAGAGAGAGAGAGAGAGAGAGAGAGAGAGAGAGAGAGAGAGAGAGAGAGAGAGAGAGAGAGAGAGAGAGAGAGAGAGAGAGTATATACCCCCGTACTTTTATCACATTCATAATTTCATAACTACCTTAATAATAATGTGATAAAAAATAATAATAGTAATTTCATATTTTTTGATGCCTCCAGAAATCAAATCATATTTCACCATATTTCTAATGACTTTTTTTTTTATTAAATTTTCCCCTACTCTCTCTCTCTCTCTTTCTCTCTCTCTCTCTCTCTCTCTCTCTCTCTCTCTCTCTCTCTCTCTCTCTCTCTCTCTCTCTCTCTCTCACTTTCTGTCTCCCGTGGCGGTACTAGTGAAATCCTGAGGTCTTCTTTCTCAACAAAATCCTCCTCCTCCTCTCTCCTCCTCCTCCTCCTCCTCCTCGCCTGCGGTAACTTCAAAGTCGCATTATTTTATCTTATCCTCTTCCTGCTGTTCTTCCTCTGACGTATTTCAGAGGCATGACGCAGGTGCACACACACACACACACACACACACACACACACACACACACACACACACACACACACACACACACGCACACGTATTCAGAATGTCAAGTCAATATGTCGCAGGTGAAAATAGATAAGAGATGAATAGATAGATAGATTTGCATGATTGACAGACAGGTGCGTGTAGATTAGTTAACTGAAGGACAGGTATGAGGAGGGGTAAGGTGTGTGGTCAGACAGGTGTTCAGCGTGTTAAGTAGACAGGTAGATAGATAAACAGGTAATGATTCTTAGTAGGTACATTATAGACAGGTGGACAGGTATAAGAATTGGTTGTTGAGGTTAGGAACAGGTTAGGAGACATTACGAAAGACAGGTGTAAGAGAGAAAGGTAAATCTATAGGTAGGTTAGAATAGGTCACGAAACGGAAGTGATTAGAGAAAATAAATGGGTTAGGAAGCAATATGATAAAAAAGTGTAAAATTGCAAGGTAAATCCATAGGTAGGGTGGGTAGATAGGTAAGCCTTAAGGTAATCCAGCTCTAGTATAGGCAGGTAAATGGGTGAGGAGGTGGTTTAGGTTAGGTTAAGTTAGGTCAGGTGTTAGATAGAAAGGCAAATTCATAGGTAGGTAAGGTACGTAGGTAGGTAAGCTTTAAGGTAATCCAGCTCTAGAATAGGCAGGTAAATGGGTGAGGAGGTGGTTTAGGTTAGGTTAAGTTAGGTCAGGTGTTAGATAGAAAGGCAAATTCATAGATAGGTTAGGTAAGTAGGTAGGTAAGCTTTAAGGTAATCCAGCTCTAGAATAGGCAGGTAAATGGATGAGGAGGTTAGGTTAGGTTAGATTAAGTTAGGTCAGGTGTTAGCTAGAAAGGCAAATTCATAGGTAGGTTAGGTAAGTAGGTAGGTAAGCTTTACGGTAATCCAGCTCTAGAATAGGCAGGTAAATGGGTTAGGAGGTTAGTTAGGTTAATTTAAGTTAGGTCAGGTGTTAGATAGAAAGGTAAATCCATAGGTAGGTTAGGTAAGTAGGTAGGTAAGCTTTAAGGTAATCCAGCTCTAGAATTGGCAGGTAAATCTGTGAGGAGGTGGGCTAGATTAGGTTAAGTTAGGTCAGGTGTTAGATAGTAGAGTAGGTAAGGTTTAATGTTAGGTAGTGCTAGATTTGAGAGGAAAAAGTGTTGTCAGGTGGGTTGGGTTATGTTAATTTGGACATGTTAGTTGACAGGTTAGGAAGCATTACGAAAAACAGGTTAAAAACAGAAGGGTAAATCTAGAGGTAGGTTAGGTAAGGTTAGGGCTAGGCAGTGCTAGAGTTAACAGGTAAGTGAGTGTGGAGGTTAGTTAGGTTAGGTTAAGTTAGGTCATGTGTTAGATGGAAAGGTAAAGTCATAGGTAGGTTAGGTATGGTCGGGTAGGTAAGGTTTAATGTTAGATAGTGCTAGAACAGACAGGAAGAAGGGTTGCCAGGTGGGTTAGGTTAGGTTAAGTTAGGTCAGGTGTTAGATAGAAAGATAAATTCAAAGGTAGGTTAGGTATAGTCGGATAGGTAAGGTTTAATGTTAGATAGTGCTAGAATAGACTGGAAAAAGTTTTGCCAGGTGGGCTGGGTTAGGTTGATATAGACATGTTAGTTGATAGGTTAGGAAGTATTAGGAAAAACAGGTTAAAAACAAAGGTAAATCCAGGGGTAGGCTAGGTAAGGCTGGGCAGCGCGAGAGTAAACAGGTAAATGGGTGAGCAGGTTTTTTTGATAGGTTAGTTAATAGGTTTTTTTGATAGGTTAGTTGATAGGTTAGGAAGTATTAGGAAAAACAGGTTAAAAACAGAAAGGTAAATCCAGGGGTAGGTTAGGTAAGGCTGGGCAGCGCGAGAGTAAACAGGTAAACGAGTGAGCAGGTTTTTTAATAGGTGAAGGGAGGGTTAGGGTTGTCAGGGGAGGCGCAGGTTATGGCAGGTGAATAAACTAAACATGAAGCTGGGAAAGGTTGATAAAGGTAAATATGGCGACAGGTGAGTGAGTGGCTGTAATTAAATTTGTAGGCAGGTGTGCTGGTGACATGGAGCAAATAGGCTGATAGGTGTTTGGGACTGACGAGGTCATTTTGTAGGTTGTTTTACAGGTGAGACAGGTGAAAGGTACTATAGGGTTTGTTACATTAACCCCACCTAATATCGCTGTCCATGAATTTATCTAGTTTTTTTTGACAATTGTATTGTGGTGGCACTCACCACTGCTAAGCTATTTTCCACTCATCCACCACCCTGTTAGTTTAGTAAACAATTTTTGCCTATGTCCTGTTGAAATCTGAATTTATTTTTAAATCCGTTACTGTGTCCTACCTACCCTTCTTCCAACAAAACCTTATGAATGTCTCCCTTATTAAAGCCCTTCATCCATTTATAAACCTCGATCATTAATGAATAATGAATGAATTAATGAATACTGAGTCATACATTACTTTCATTATTTTTATTATTATTATTATTATTATTATTATTATTATTATTATTATTATTATTATTATTATTATTATTATTATTATTATTATTATTATTATTATTATTGGGGTTCATGAAAGAGCATCAAGGGAGAAGATAATATAGACCGAAACAGAAGAAGGAAAAAAAAAAAACACAGATATGACAGATAGTGACAGTAAAGTGAAGAGAATGAATGAAAATGACAGTAAAAAAAAGGTAAATTAACAATACGTAAAGAGAATATAAGACAAGTAAATTAAGAAGAAGAAGAATTGACAGTGAAGAGAAAAGAAGACTGACAGTAAAGTGAAGTAGAAGAATTGACAGGAAAGTAAAGATACAATAAAAAAGTGAATAAAGTAAGAAAAGTTGACAGTAAAGAGAATAAAAAAAAACATTGACGGTAAAGAAAGAATAATTGACAGGAAAGTAAACAGAATAAAAGAAAGTGACGGTTGAGTGACAGTAAAGTGAGGAGAAGAATTGACGGAAAAATAAAGATAATAAAAAAGTGAGTAAAGTAAGAAAAGTTGACAGTAAAGAGAATAAAAAAAAAACATTGACGGTAAAGGAAGAATAATTGACAGGAAAGTAAATAAAATAAAAAGTAAATGACAATAACGTAAGAAAAAACAAAAAAATAACTTGGGTACAGAACTAATCACCTAATGCCCTTTAACTGGTGGGCGGCGGTGACTTTAGCTTCGAACATATCAATATCAACGTGGAAAACAATCTCATGTGGGAATGAACTCGGTTAGGGATAATGAACTCTTGTTAAATGGAGAGGAAAATTAGATGATGGATGAGCGGATGATGGTCTGGATGAGGAGGTGAATAAGAGGGAGGAGGAAAAGCTTGTGGCTGGCTGGAGATTTTAATTAAGGTAAGTGGACAGGTGAGGTGAGTGAACAGGTGAATTAGGGCGTTAGTTTTTAAAGAGAGTATGAAGGAAGGAAAAGGAGAGGTTTGACGGATCCGTGAAACCTGTAATAAAGACTGATAGGCGGCAGGTAAGGTTGTTGAAGAGGTAAATTAGGCAGGTAAGGTTAATAAGCAGGTGAATTAGGTGGGTATTATTAGTAGGTAGGAAGGGAGGAAGAGACGAGGAGTTGGTGGATATGTGAAGGTTGTAATTAAGACTGATAGGCAGGTAAGGTTATTGTACAGGTAAATTAGGCATGTAAGGTTAATAAGCAGGTTAATTAGGTGGTTATTATTAGGTGGTATGAAGGGAGGAAGAAAAGATAGTTGGTAAATTTGCGAAGGTTGTAATAAAGACTGATAGGCAGGTAAGGTTATTGAACAGGTAAATTAGGCATGAAAGGTTATTTTTGTGATTATCTTTTTTAGTAGGTGCGAAGGGAGGAAGAGACGAAGAGTTGGTAAATTTGTGAAGGTTATAATTAAGACCGATAGGCAGGTAAGGTTTCTGAACAGGTGAACTAGATAGGTATTTTCAAGGAATTATTTAGTAGTTAGGTATTATTTGGCCCGCCCTAAAGCTTACCTAACCTAACCTAACCTACCCATGGCATTACCTTCATTTTGCACCTGAGTCGTAATGCTTACTAACCTATTAAGGCAGGTAAAGTTATGGAACAGGTAAAGTAGATAGGTATTTTCAAGGTATTTTTTGGAAGGCAGGTATTATTTTCACCCTAAAGCATGCATGACCTAATGTAACTTACTTTTTACCTTTCTTGGTCTTTCTATTTTACATCTGTGTCGTATTACTTCCCAACCTCCTAATAAGCTAACCCCTCCCTTCACTGGTAAGTCTTCTGGTAACTCCATTATTTTATTTTCAAGGCATTATTTAATAGTTAGGTATTATTTGGCCCACCCCAAAGCTTACCTAACCTAACCTAAGCTACCTATGGCTTACCTTTCTATGTTGCACCTGAGCCGTAATGCTCGTAATTAAGACCAATAGGCAGGTAAGTTTTTTGAACAGGTAAACTAGATAGGTATTTTCAAGGCATTATTTAGTCGTTAGGTATTATTTGGCCCACCCTAAAGCTTACTTAACCTAACCTAACCTACCTAAGCCATTACCTTCATTTTGCACCTGAGTCGCTCTTGATCTTTAGGCGGCTTCGAGGGCAGTGAATGAAGTGACGCCCTGGACGACACTCCATTCAAAGCTCTCGTAGTGGACAGGTTTACCAGAAGACTTACCAACGACAGGTCTTGTACGCGGCATGATGAATCCGGCTCCGGGAAGACGAACGGGTTGATAAAGGTGTGGTTTGTTTTACGCAAGAGATAGGGAGTTGGGAGTATACACTAAAGCTGCGCGTGGCCTCGGTGCTCATCTCCGTCACAGAACGTTATTAAGAGGTGGTGATATCAGAAATTTCATTTGGTACGTATAATATAGGAAGACGGAAGGATTGAGAGAAGAGTGTATAATGTTTTACTCAAGAGAAAGTGAGTTGGGAGTACATACTAAAGCTGCGCGTGGCCTCGGTGCTCATCTCCGTCACAGAACGTTATTAAGAGGTGGTGATATCAGTATAATATAGGAAGACGGAAGGATTGAGAGAAGAGTGTATAATTTTTAATGAGAGTGATATCAGGAATTTCACTTGGAACGTATAATATAGGAAGACGGAAGGATTGAGAGAAGAGTGTATAATGTTTTACGCAAGAGATAGTGAGTTGGGAGTACACACTAACGCTGCGCTCGACCTCGGTGTGTCAGGGAATGCTACTAAATTAGAGATGATGAAGTCTTTTCTCTGGATACATGTTAATTAGGAGGTGGTAGAAGCAGGGGTGTGAGGTCGGAGTCGGAGTCGGAAAATTTTAACTTCGACTCCACACTCCTGGGTAAGAGAGTGTGTTTTGTTTTAGGATGGGAGCACACGCCAGAACCAGCACGTGTCCTCTGCGCACATCTTTGTCACTGAAGGTTACTAAATAGGAGGAGGTGGTGCATTTTCCTTTGGTACGTGTAAACTTGGACGACAGAAGTGTTGACCATCGAGTGTGTTTTGTTTTCCGTAGAAGATAGTGAGTTGGGCGCATACGCTAAAGGTTTCTAAATTAAAGATGATGAGACAGTTTTCTGGAGTACGTGTAGAGTATAAAGGCGATGATAAGAGTCGATAAGAGTCTGGCTGCACGTGGAGATCATGCAGGAGGAGTGAGTGGAAAGACAGTGGTGGCATTGATCAGGCGCGGGGAGGCAGGTGTGATTATGTAACGTCATGATTATTATGGGGATGACAGGCAGGTAAGCGGGCAGGTGTGGTGGTTAGGCAGTATCAAGGTTACGGGATACAGACAGACACAGACACACAGATAAGTAGATTGAATTCAGATTAGACAGAGACACCGATAGGGAGATTAAGTTCAGGTCAGACAGACGGACAGACAGACAGACAGATAGACAGACAGGCAGATAGGAAGATAAAGTTCAGGTTAGACAGACAGACAGATGAACAGACAGACAGACAGACAGATAGGAAGATAAAGTTCAGGTTAGACAGACAGACAGATGAACAGACAGACAGACAGACAGACAGGAAGATAAAGTTCAGGTTAGACAAACAGACAGATGAACAGACAGACAAAGACAGACAGACAGACAGACAGATAGGAAGATAAAGTTCAGGTTAGACAGACATACACATAAGTAGATTGAATTCAGATAAGATAGACAGACAGACACCGATAGGGAGATTACGTTCAGGTCAGACAGACAGACAGACAGACAGGAAGATAAAATTCAGGTTAGACAAACAGACAGATGAACAGACAGACAGACAGAAAGATAGGAAGATAAAGTTCAGGTTAGACAGACAGACAGACAAATGAACAGACAGACAGAGAGGGAGATAAAGTTCACGCGTGTTCTGAATATTTTACATTAACAGGGCAAACAAGTAGTCAGGTATAACTTTCAATCAGGGAAACAGACACAGTAATTAATTTTGATATATATGTGAAGATAAAGTTGAGGTGTGTGGTCCTTTGTGATCTACGGTAACAGGGCAAGCAGGCAGATTAACAGACAACCAGGTATAGTTTATTAAAGGTAAACAGGTAACTGATAGATGTTCAAATGTAAAAACTTTCTCTGATTCTAATTTCAACAGGTAGGCAGAAAGGTAACTCAAACCCAAGCCTACGTAAACAAAAAAAAAGGATCGTTTTACAAGATATTTCGCCGCCCAAGAACACATATTTAACTAGGCTTTCGTAGGAGTTGTGGTAATTTCCAGGGGTAGTTTTATGACCCTGGTGGTAGTTTGACCTTTCCTCTGTACCGTGAACCTAAAGAAACACTCATTAGAACCCGACTGACCCCCTCTTTGACCTTTAGAAATAGCTGATTTAAGAAGCGAAAGTGTCTTAGTATACCTAGATCTCTCGCTTCTAACATCGACTATTTCTAAACGTCAAAGAGGGGATCAATCGGGTTCTAATGAGTGTTTCTTTAGGTTCACGGTACAGAAGAAGGATCTAACTACCACCAGGGTCATAAAACTACTTCTGGAAATGCCCAAAACTCCTACGAAAGCCTTGTCAAATATGTGAACTTTGGCGACGAAAGTTTTAGTAATACGGCCATATAGCTGGTATTACGACACTTTGCCTTCTCACATCAGCTATATCTAAAGGTCAAAGGGGGGATCAATCAGGTTATAATGAGTGTTTTGTTATGCTCAGGGCACAGAGGAAGGATCTAACTACCACCAGGGTCATGAAACTACTTCTGGAAATACCCAAAACTCCTACGAAAGCCTGTGAACTTTGGCGACGAATTGTTTAGTAATACGACTCTTTAAAGCAACTGTTATGTCCCGCTCTGAAAGGCAGTGGAGTGAGTTACGTTACACAGTTATCAGGGGGTAAAATGTTAGCTCAGCGGGGTTCGGAGTTGGCAGACGTAACAAAACCAGAAGGGAAGAACAAAAGAAAACCAGAACAAGTATATATAACTTCGCCCTAACCCAACAAACACACACCACAACCACCTTCCCATGTACAAAGTTTAGCAAGGAGGCAGGTGAGCAGGGCAGCAGGTACGGATATCACCTTAAACTGATTACAGGTGGGAAGGGAAGAGAGGCGAGTTAATGAGGTAAACAAAATAAGGTGGAACGATTATAATTGAAAGCATGGAGGGAAGGGAGGGCATCTTTAAGGCAAATGGAGGAAGGGAGAGAGGGAAGGGAAGGCAAGGCAAGGCAAGGCAAGGGAAGGGAAGGGAAGGGAAGGGAAGGGAAGGAAAGGGAAGGGAAGGGAAGGGAAGGAGAGATGCTGGTAGTAGTGGTGGGACCTGGAATGTTTGTTAAGATATTTGAGGAAGGGACAAGGAGAGAGAGAGAGAGAGAGAGAGAGAGAGAGAGAGAGAGAGAGAGAGAGAGGACCTGGAATGTTTGGTCACTCCCAAGATGAGAGAGAGAGAGAGAGAGAGAGAGAGAGAGAGAGAGAGAGAGAGAGAGAGAGAGAGAGAGAGAGAGAGAGAGAGAGAGAGAGAGAGAGAGAGATGATTATGTGTGCTTTGAGGGAGATGGGACGAGACAAAAAAAAAGAGAGAGAGAGAGAGAGAGAGAGAGAGAGAGAGAGAGAGAGAGAGAGATGCTGGTAGTAGTGGTGGGACTTAGAATGAGAGAAGAGAGAGAGGAGAGAGAGAGAGAGAGAGAGAGAGAGAGAGAGAGAGAGAGAGAGAGAGAGAGAGAGAGAGAGAGAGAGAGAGAGAGAGAGAGAGACCCATGTATCCATCTAATCAGCCAGCCAGTCAGTCAGTCAGTCAGTCACCCAACCAGTCAACCATGCATCTAACCAGTCAGTTCTCCATTCATCCACTCAGTCACTCATCCATTCATCCAGTCATCTAGTCACTCATTCATATAGTCAGTCACTCATCCATTCATCCAGTCATCTAGTCATTCAGTCATTCAGTAATCCGCCCAGCCAGTCATTCACTCAGTCAGCCATTCGTTCACCCATGTATCAGGGACGTAATTTCTCTACTAATTTATCTCCCGGTTGTCAGTGTCCCCCCTCGTTGTAAGGGGCTTCCGTGAATGACATGAACCGTGGCAGAGTAAAACGAGATTTGTGTTTGACAGTGACGAGAGGGGAACGATAAGCAAGCAGATAGACCCGGTACTCTCGCCTCGCTGGTTGTTGTAGGTTTTGATTTTGAGAGAAGGGAACAAACAGGGTTAGATAATTATTATGTCATGGGGCCATCAGACAGGCAGATAGACACACAAGCAGATGAACAGACATACTGGCAGGCAACTAGGCATTTAGACAGACATTCAGATAGGTAGACAAAGTAATGGATAGGTAGGCATGCAGACAGGTAGATAGGTAGATAGAGTTATATTAGAGGGCAGGAGTCAATGATAGAAAATAATATGAAAAAAAATAGTTAAAGATGATAGACTAACTGAGAAAGTAATCAACAGGTGGCCAGGTGAATTCTCAGGTAGGTAGGTAGATAGGTAGATAGAGCTAAATTAGAGGGCAGGAGTTAATGATAGGAAATAATATGAAAAAAATAGATAAAAATGATAGACTAACAGACAAACTAATCAACAGGTGCCCAGGTAAAGTCTCAGGTAGGTAGATAGATAAGTAGACTTAGAGAGGCAGACAACCAGACAACCAAACTAACTGACAGATATGCTGGTCGACAAACTAATAGACAAACTATCTAATATGCATACAGGCAGACTAGAGGGCAGGCAGGCAGGCTAGCAGGTTACGGCCGTGTCAGTGCATTCATATAGGCCGTGAGAGAGAGAGAGAGAGAGAGAGAGAGAGAGAGGAGGAAAACCATCTACATACAGGGAGACTGCGAGGGAGGGGGGCTTCTGGAGGTGGTGGTGGTGTGTGGTGGTGGTGGTAGTGGTGGTGGTGGTCGCATCTCGGGTATAGGGCAGGTGGAGGTAGCGAGCCCGCCTGCCGTCCTCCCCAGCCAGGATTTGCAGGTTAATCGCAGGGGTGTCGTAGTAGGATGAGGCGGGCAGGTCACACCCGTCCAGAACAACCTGCCCGTCACCCATCTTAGACGTTCCGAGCCGGGACGTGGACAGGCCCTCCGAGGTGCCCATGCGTGAGTGCAGGCCGCGCAGGCAGGGCAGGGCGCGGCAGTAGGCGGCGCGGAACTGTCCATTCATCCAAAAGTAGATGATCGGGTTGTAGCAGGTGTGGGACATGGCCAGGCAGTGAACCGTGAAGAAGAGCAGGACGTGTGTGGTGTCCGGGAGCAGGTCGAGCAGGCCCGGCACGTCCGCGAGCACGATGTACAGGTTGAGCGGCAGCCAGGCCAGCGTGTAGGCCACCACGCAGGCCGCCATCATTTTGACCGTCTGCAATTGACACCAAGCAGGTCTCGGTTAGCCTGCCTACCTGCCTGCCTGCCTACTTATATACCTACCTGCCTACCGACCTGTGTACCAACTTTCCTACCTACTTACCCACCTATCTGCCTGCCTGCCTACCTCTATACTTTTTTTTCACATCAAAGGACGCGGCTCAAGGGCAACAAAAACAGTACCCACCAAAAAATGCCCGCACCCTGCCCCCTCCCCCCCTTACCTGCTCACCTGCCTCCTTAATTGGCTACCTGTATGAACTAATTTATACCTGTTTATGCAGTTTATTTTATACCTTTAGATACCTCCTCCTCTTCTCCTCCTCTTCTTCTTCTTCGAGTTCTTCCCTTCTTCCTCCTCTTCTTCTTCCTCCTCCTCCTCCTCCTCCTCCTCCTCCTCCTCCTCCTCCTCCTCCTCCTCTTTAATGCCGCCTCCTTCTAATCAATTCTACACCCCGCGAGGTGGTTGAAAGGCGAAAGATTATGTTACTCTCCTCCTCCTCCTTGTCCTCCTCCTCGTCCTTTTCCTCCACTTATCATCACGGTCATCATACCTCATATCCTTTTGCATCCTTTCGCCTTACCTCCTCCACCACACAGCAAATTGTATATATATTATCTTGTTATCTTGTCTTATTTCATTTAGCTGTCCTTCGCTGCCTCGTTTTCCTCCTCCTCATCCTCCTCTTCCTCCTCCTCCTCCTCCTCCTCCTCTTCCTTCTCCTCTTCCTCCTCCTCCTCCTCTTCACGGTAGATGAATGTGTGAATGATGATAATAAAAATAAAAACAACAACAAAATAAGCAAAACCTACAAAAAATCAATTAAATACGGCCTAATAGCCCAGTCAGGGATGATAGCCAAAATAATAATAATAATAATAATAATAATAATAATAATAATAATAATAATAATAATAATAATAATAATAATAATATCTTCACGGTCATCAGCATCGGGAAAGAGAAAAAGCTTTTATCTCCTATCGACAATCTCTCTCTCTCTCTCTCTCTCTCTCTCTCTCTCTCTCTCTCTCTCTCTCTCTCTCTCTCTCTCTCTCTCTCTCTCTCTCTCTCTCTCTCTCTCTCTCTCTCTCTCTCTCTCTCTCTCTCTCTCTCTCCACCCTCATCATATTACATTATATCCTTTTAATATGAAGGTAATGGACAAAACCCTTTCCCTCCCTCCCTCCCTCCTTCCCTCCTTCCTTCCTCCCCTCCCTCCTCCCCTCCTTCCCTCCTTTCCTCCCTCCCTCCCTCCATCTTTGTCTCACTTGTCCACTATTGCAGGTAATAGGTTAATGGAGATGGAGGTGAAAGAAGAAGAGGAGGAGGAGGAGGAGGAGGAGGAGGTTGTAGTGTTAGGAGATGAAAGATAAATATTGTTGGACTTTGGTCAAGTGGAAAGCGGGATGAAACAGGAAGAGGAGGAGGAGGAGAAGAAGGAGGAGGAGGAGGAGGAGGAGGAGGAGGAGGAGGAGGAGGAGGAGGAGGTAGTTCAAGTAGAAGAAGAATGCTATTGGTGAGCATGTCCGTCTATCTACCCATCTATCTTTATCAATCAATCTATCTACCTACTGCCTATATGCCTATCCATCCTTTTTTTTTTTTTTTCTGCCTATGGAGTCGGTAGGCTATCATATTAGGCTTGATTATTGGCCCCAGTCCGCTATGGCGAAGGCAAGTGTTGATCGTGGCGCCATCTTCCTATAGTTATGTTACCAGGTATTGTCTCTCTCTCCCTCGTGTGCAGTGAGGAGCAAGAGGCTGATAAAAGTGGCCATAAGAGGGCCGAGCTGCCACGCCCTCCTTGTCAACCACTAACAGGCTAGCTACCCCTGGCCCGCCCACCTCATGTTAATCCAGAATAATCGCCTCTTTTTCACCTTTTCCAGTAGCTTATTGACCTTTTTGGAGCACTAATTAACTCTGAAAAGGTGTTATAGGTGTGTCGGTACTGTCTGAGGTGTCTAAGGCGCCGGGGAAGGTCAGGAAAATGATTTATACCTTATGACCTTAACTAACATTCCTATATCGATCTATCTACATTTCTTCTCTGTGTATGTATCTATATCTATCAATCTATACCTATCTATCGCTCCATTTATCGTTCTATCTATCTATCTGCAATTGGAAGTGGAAGCTGTTAGTGTTTGTAAATGGAATGGGAATAGGAGTGTGGAGAGAGAGAGAGAGAGAGAGAGAGAGAGAGAGAGAGAGAGAGAGAGAGAGAGAGATGCAGGAAGACATGTGTGAAATTTGTAATGGTTCCACTTTGGGAGGAGGAGGAGGAGGAGGAGGAGGAGGAGGAGGGGGTGGTGGAAGTCATGCCATTTAATTTCAACAAACAACCGTGACTCGTCTAAATAAAACCTTTGAATTCCTCACTCACACATTCGTTCCTTCACTCATTTAGTTATTCATTTGTAATTTACCAGTGTTTTTTTTTTAGGGGGGAGGGGGGGAAGGGGGTCATTGAAAAAATTGATTCCTCTAATTTTTTTCTTTTTTATTTTCCATTTTTTTTTCATCGTTTAACTTGACATCGTAGTTATCATTCATTCATTGTTCGTTCATTTACATTTTTTTATCTGCAATATTTTTTTTTGGTCAATGAAACAAATTAATTCTTCTTTTTTTTCGTTTTTTTCCCATTTTTTTCATCGTTTTACTTGACATCGTTTTTATCATTCATTCATTGTTCATTCATTTACTTTTTTCCCCTGCTTTTTTTATATTTTTTTTGGTCATTGCAACAAAATATTCCTCCATTTTTTCGTTTTTGCACATACTTTTCCATCAGTTTGCCTAACATCGCATTTATCTTTCTCATTCGCTGTCCATTCATTTAGTCATTCTGTCTTTCCTCTATTTTCTCATTAGTATTTTCATCTCCCTTTTTTATTTGTATGTTATGTTGAGTAGTTTTCCCTTTTATTTGTTTTCTTTTTTCATCTCATTCGCATCCTAAATATTCCAATACATATATATTTTTCTAAGCAATATTTTTTTTTATCCTTTATTATTTTTCTAGTTTCTATATCTTTTTTTTTTATCATTCACTCATTCATTTTCGTCAACTTTGTATACTCTGTTATTCCGTCTATACATCTCAATCTTTTTTTTTTTACTATTTCATTTCCACTATTTCATTTTTTTTTTCGTAATTTCCACTGTCATTCATTAATTCACTTTTTTTTTTTTAAGTCGGTCACTCATTCGCTGTCAAAATCATTCACTCCCGTCACCTTTTCATGCTCCCATTAACACCACTTCGCCAGTCAACAAATAATTCATCAATGCGATATTTTTTTTTCTTTGAGCGCAAGTGTTTCATGGCTACCCAGATTATTATGGTTTATGTCCTGTGAATTGTGTCCTAAATTTAGTCCAGTCAATAATGTCCTCAATTTTGTGCTGTGAATTGGGTCAAGTGCATTGTCATGTGAATTCTGTCCCGTGATCATTAATGTGTTTGCCTGTCGAAAAAGTCACTCTTCGGTCGTGTTATTCTCTTCATCCTACCAGCGTTGTGTAAGAGGGCGATACATACATACATACATACATACATAAATACATACATACATACATACGTGCATAAATACATACATCTATACATACGTAAGGACATACATCTCTACATGCTTAAGCACCTCTACACATTTATACATGCATTCAAACATTCGTACATTCCTACCTACATACATACATGTATACATACATACATATATATCACTACGCCCAGAAATTTCAGACCCACAAGCCTTCCTCCTTTCATTTCATTGTTGTTTGTGTGGTTCAAGATGTTTCCTTTGATATGTAAATTTTGAGCCTGACTGAAACCTTAGAGAATTGTATTTACCGTTTCTTATTATTATTACTATTATTATTGTTATTATTATTATTATTATTATTATTATTATTATTATTATTATTATTATTATTATTATTATTATTATTATTATTATTATTATTGTTGTTTTTGTTGTTGTTTTTGTTATTGTTGTTATTACACACACACACACACACACACACACACACACACGCACACACATATATATATACACACACGCACAGGGTAGGCGGTGGCCGAACTGGTAGCATACTGGACCCACATTCGCCGCGTGATGGACGACGCGGGTTCGAATCCTCACGCTACCACTCGGATTTTTCAGTCACCGCCGAGTGGCTTAAAACTACCCACATGCTGTCCTGAAGACCACCCATCAACCCGGACTCTAGAGGAAGCCGTCCAAGCGAATCAAGAACGAGTTCCGGGGGGCAGCATGAGCCAATGCAAGATGGCGCCACTATAAACACTCGCCTGCGCCAGAACGGGCTGGGCCGACCATCAGGCCCCACCTGGAAGAAGCCTTGGGCCGACCATCAGGCCCCACCGGGAAGATGCCTACCGGCGCAATAGGCAACAACGTAACACACACACACACACACACACACACACACACACACGTATCATGCGTCATGAACTAAACCGAATTATTTTTTTTGTTTTTGTTTTTTTGTGAATTATGAAGCTTTGTAATTAAAAAGAAGTACAAAGCTTAAATCACAACGGGAAGCGAAAAAAACTTTAATAACAGTGAATATGCAGAGAGAGAGAGAGAGATGTAATACCCGGACATTCGTTTTACACGAAAGGTTATGCAACAATCTCTCTCTCTCTCTCTCTCTCTCTCTCTCTCTGCCCCCTCCCCCTCCCTTAAAAAGACAGAGAACGGACACTAGTTTAGGCATGCAATCAGTTATTCATATTAAAACTCACGTCTTCTCCCCTCTCTCTCCCCTTCTCCCTCTCCTTCTTCTCCCCTTCCTCCTTTTTCACTTCCTCTCTTCTCCCCTTTCTCCTCCTCTCCCCTCCCCTTCTACGTCTCTCCTTCTTTCCCTCTCTCTCCCCTTCTTCTCCCCATCCTCCCCCTCGTTCACTTCCTCTCTTCTCCCCTTCCTCCTCCTCTCCCCTCCACTCTCCTCCCCTTCTACGTCTCTCTCTTTCTTTCTCTCTCTCTCCCCTTCTTCTCCCCTTTTCAATTCGTCTCTCCTCCCCCACTTCCCTTCCTTCCTCCTCCTCCCAGCCCCCTTCCCCCTTACCTGGCTCACCTGGTGGTATATACAATGAAATGACTCGCTTTCATTTCCACCTGACGCGACACTCATATACTTGACCTGCTTTCCCGGAGAGGTAAATTACGTATGTACGACAGTTATATTTACATAACACAGGCGATACATAAGCTGGTGGTGATGATGGAGAGAGTTAGAGAGAGAGAGAGAGAGAGAGAGAGAGAGAGAGAGAGAGAGAGAGAGAGAGAGAGAGAGAGAGAGCGCAATACCTAAAAAAAACAAAAATCAATCGGATCACAAACAATAAAGAACCTAACGAACCACACAAGAGAATGAACCAATACGCCTAAGTGGACAATGAAAAAAAAGCAAAACAAAACAAAAAAAGTCAGTCCGGGGAACTGTGTGTGTGTGTGTGTGTGTTGTGGGAGCGTTGATGGTTTGTACACGTGGCCCAAAAAGTCATGTCACAGTCTTGTCGTGTGGGAACTATTGCGTACTGCCCTTCATTAACCCTGATATGTCTCGCTAATTAATGGTAACAGGTGTGGAGAGAGAGAGAGAGAGAGAGAGAGAGAGAGAGAATATATAGCTCCATCACACGGCGGATTACCATTTGAAAGCGAATGCATGAGTGAGTGAGTGAGTGAGTGAGTGAGCGAGCGAGCGAGTGAGCGAGTAGGTGAGCGTGTCAAAGTACGAATTCTCTCCAAATAATTGTTCCATTTTCTGCTTTAGTGGTGGTGGTGGTAGTAGTAGTAGTAGTAGTAGTAGTAGTATGATGATGATGATGACGGTAATAGTAGTGGTGATAAAGTAAGTGATATTAATGATGGTATTGATGACGATGATAATAAAAAAATGATAAAAATGATGATGATGAGGATTAATGTTGTTACTGATAGTGGTGGTGGTGATGATGGTGGTGGTTATGGTGGTGGTGGTGTTATGGGCTGTTTGTGTGATCCCATGAATAGTAACTAGAGAGAGAGAGAGAGAGACTTAACACTTATTTCTCATATCTTTTCCAATATTTTCTTACCATAACCTCATTATTTCTCCCTTCCCTTTCCTTTTCCTTCCCTTCCTCATTTCTTTTTCTTTTACTCTCTCTCTCTCTCTCTCTCTCTCTCTCTCTCTCTCTCTCTCTCTCTCTCTCTCTCTCTCTCTCTCTCTCTCTCTCTCTCTCTCTCTCTCTCAGCAGCTAATTGAATAGTTAGATAAACACAATGATTAGGAAGAGAGAGAGAGAGAGAGAAATTTGCCTACGTATATATAAATGTTTACCCTCAAACCGGAAAGTAATTAATAAAGTGGAATATAAACATTACAAATATAACAAAATTCTGATGAAAGTAAAACAAATTGTGGTGCGCTCTCTCTCTCTCTCTCTCTCTCTCTCTCTCTCTCTCTCTCTCTCTCTCTCTCTCTCTCTCTCTCTCTCTCTGTCTCGCGTCTTTATTATTCCTCTCTTTTTTCTCTTCTCTTGTTTCCTTATTCGTCTCTTCTTCCTCTTTCTTTGTTCCTTTTATTCTCTCTTTCTCCCTTCCTTCGTTGTCTTTTTTTTTTATCACAATTTTTCTTCCTCTAATTATGTTCCTTTTTTTTTCTCTCCTTTTTCTTGTTGGTTCTCGTTTATCTCCCTTTGTCTTTTTTTTATCATTATCTTCTTATTCTTGTTTATTCTTTTTTATTCTTTATTCTAATCTCCATATTTCTTCTCCTATTTCACTTTCTCTCGCTTGTTTTCTCTCTATTTCTTGTTGATTTTCGTTTTCCTTTCGTCTCCTCTTTATCATATCTTTTCCTTATTCCTGTTTATTCACACTATCATTGGTTACTTATTTGTCGATTATGTTATAGTCTGTTTGTGTTTTCCCCTTCCCTTCCCTTCCCTTCCTTTCCCTTCCCTTTCTTTTTCATCCCTTCCCTTCCTTTCCCTTCCCTTCCCTTCCTTTCCCTTCCCTTCCTTTCCCTTCCCTTGGCTTCCCTTCCCTTCCCTTCCCTTCCCTTCCCTTCTCTTCCCTTCCCTTCCCTTCCCTCTTATCTCTTCATCTCCTTTCATCTCCATCTTCATCACCCTTTCTCTTGTTTGCCCTTGTTCGCTTTCCTCTCCTTTACGATTTCTCTCTGTCCCTCCTTCTTCTTATTCCCTTTCTTCTGGTTCTCTCTTCCTCCTCTTTCTCCTCCTCTTCCTCCTCTTCGTCGTCATCTTTCTCCTCTTATTCCTCTTCGTCGTCCTCCTCCACGTCCTCTTTCTCCTCCTCCTTCTCTTCCTCCTCTTCCTCTTCCTTTCTATTCCTTCATTTCTTCTTTATCGTTTTTTTTTTTTTGCTTTCGGTTTTTTATTCTGTTTTTCCTTTCACTCTTTTTCCTGACTTCTCTCCTTCATCTCCTTCATCTCCTTCCTCTCCTTCCTCTCCTTCCTCTCCTTCCTCACCATTTCTATTTAATCTTCTTTTTTTCCTTTCATCGCCTTCTTTTTTCTTCTTCCATCACCTTTCTTTCTTCCTTCCTTTGTCTTCCTTCGCTCCTTCACATTCTTCCCTCCTCCATCTTCTTTCTGCCTTCTCCTTCAGCTCCTTCCTTCCTTCCCTCATCTCCTTCCTTTCCTTTTTTCACCATTCTTTTTACTCTTCTCTCTTCCTTTCATCACCTTTTTCTTTCTTCCCTCCTACACTTTTCCTCCTTTCTTCCTTCTCTCCTTCATATTCTTCCCTCCTTCATTTTCTTTCTTCCTTCTTTCACCTCCTTTCTTTCTTCCCTCATCTCCTACATTCTATCTCTCACTGGCTTACCTTTCTTCCTTCCTTTTCCTTCCTTTCTTTATCTTCCTTCTTTCCTTCACATTCTTCCCTCCTTCATTTCCTTTTTTTTCCTTCTTTCACCTCCTTTCTTCCTTCTTTTCCTTCCTTCTATCTCTCACTCGTTAACTCAGTACGTCAATGACTTTTTCTGTGCCAATAAACCCTCTATAAAATGCCTTCCAATGCTCTTCCTCCTCATTACTAATTTTTACGGTGTCCCAATACGTTCTATATATGGTCCATTTAGCATCAAACACTTTTATTTTACTTTGCTACATGATTTCCCAACCGTTCCCTTCCCTTCCCTTCCCTTTCTTTCTCATCCCTTCCATTCTCTTCCTTTTCCTTTCCCTTCCTTTCCCTTCCTCTTCCCTTCGCTCCCCTTCCCTTCCCTTCCCTTCCTTTTCCTTCCCTTCCGTTCCCTTCCTTTCCCTTCCCTTCCCTTCCCTTCCCTTTTTTTCTCATCCCTTCCCTTCCTTTTCCTTTCTCTTCCCGCCCCTTCCCTTCTCTTCCCTTCCCTTTCTTTCTCATCCCTTCCCTTCCCTTTCTTTTCCTTTCCCTTTTTTTTTCTTCGCCCTCCTTTTCCTTCCCCTTCCCTCCCCTTCCCTTCCCTTCCCTCTCTTTCTCATCCCTTCCCTTTCCTTCCTTTTCCTTTCCCTTCCTTTTTCCCTTCCTTTCCCTTCCCTTTCCCTTCCCTTCCCTTCCCTTCCCTTCCCTTCCCTCTCTTTCTCATTCCTGTCCTTCCTTTTCCTTTCCCTTCCTTTCCCTTCTCTTCCTTTCCTTTCCCCTTCCTTCCCTTCCTTTTCCTTCCTTTCCCCTCCTTTCCCCTCCCCCTTCGCTATCGTTCTCCTTGCCTTTCTCCCTCCCCTTCTACATCGTCTACATTCCCCCTTTTTCTTTCCCCTTTTCATCATTCTCTCCTTTCTTCTCCTTTTCAAAATCCGCTGTCTGTCTCTTTCTCCCTTTAATGTCATTCTCAGTCGCTCCCTCCCTCATCCTCTCTCTCTTCCTAATCCTTCCCCCTTCCTCTCCCTCTCCCTTCTTACTTTCCCTTATCATCTTCTCCCTCCGCCCTGTTCTTCTCCCACCCTCTACGCTATCTATCTATCTATCTATCTATCGTTCCCATCCAATCATGTTCCCACGGAGACATTTTACTGGTCATTGGTTTCGCTGTCGAGGCATGCAACGAAACTGTCCCTGATTTATATGGAAAGTAGCGAGTAAGTGGATTTGTGAGTCAGTCATGAGTCAGTGAGTGGATGAGTCAGTAAGAGGATGAGTCGGGGTCGATGAGTTACTAAGTGGATGAATGTGAAGGTGGTTGACTGAATGGATGTTTTGAGTTAGTAGATGGGTGAGTCAATGATGAGTGAGTGAGAGGGCGAGTTAGTTAGATGAGTTACCAAGGGAATGGATGTGTGAGAGAGAGCCGGGGATTGAATGAGTTAGTGTGTGAGTCAGTGGATGAATAAATGAGTGGATGGATGAAAAGTGTGTGTGTGTGTGTGTGTGTGTGTGTGTGTGTGTGTGTGTGTGTGTGTGTAAAAATTTGTCGGTCTTAATCCTCACTTAATTTTTCAGAGCTTTGTCACGTATGAGAAAGTGATATTGTATTATTGGTCTTAATCTTCTCTCTCTGGTGTTTATTTTATATTTTATTTCTCTTTATCTATCTTTATCTATCTATCTATCTATCTATATCTATCTATCCATCTATCTCTTAATCTTCGTCCTTGAATAGAGATTGCAGGCTTCACCGCAAAGAAAATATCATCCTCGTTATTCTCGATCTTGTTTTTTTAATGGTTCGTCCTTGTTTTTCTTTCGTTTTTCTTTCCCGTAGTCTTCTCTCTCTCTCTCTCTCTCTCTCTCTCTCTCTCTCTCTCTCTCTCTCTCTCTCTCTCTCTCTCTCTCTCTCTCTCTCTCTCTCTCTCTCTCTCTCTCTCTCTCTCTCTCTCTCTCTCTCTCTCTCTCTCTCTCTCTCTCTCTCTCTCTCTCTCTCCCTTTTGCGCCGTTTGCTCTTTTTTTTTCTTGATAGATTTGTTTTGTTGTCTTTGTCATATGTCCGGGTTTGGTATTGTCTCGTTTTCCTTTTTTCCGAGTCATTATTGTTGTTTTATGTATTCTGTTTTTAAGATTTCTTGTAACTCATTTTCTATTTTTACCTCTCCCTCTCTATCTACCACAGTTTTCCTCCTCCTTCATTAACCTCTCACTCCTCTCTCTTTCTTTCCCTCTTTATTTATCACAGTTTCTTTCCCATCTATCTATTCTCTCTCTCTCTCTTTGTCTATCTCACTTTTCTTTCCTATTTTCAACCTCTCACTGGTCCACGATTAAAATATTTCACATTATTAAAATATGTCGGCTTAATCCTCCATTTCGCAGCGTTTTTCTTATATGTGTTTCCAGGAGGAGAATGCCCAAGGTTTTCTGTTTAAATGTGTTGTTTATTTCCCATTTTTTAATATGTTTTTTAATTTTTTTTTGCAACATTTTATATTTTTTCCTTCAGCTTAATCCTCCATCCCGCAGCGGTTTTTCTCTTTTAATGTTTCCAGGAATATAATGCCTAAGGTTTCTCTCATTCTATTTCTGAGTTTCATTTCTAGTGCATCCTTGTCTTTGTCCTAATTCTACTTTATTTGTAACACCTATTTATTTATTTATTCCATTTCGCAGCGGCTATTTTTTTTTTATGTGTTTCCAGGAATAGGATGTTTCCGGGAATATAATGTCCGAGTTTTCTCTCTCAGTCTGTTTATATGACAGGTAAATAAGGTGATAATGACGTTTAATTAAGAGCTTCAGGTAGTTTTTTCTGAGCAAAGTGATTTTGTTTTTTGTATTTTTTGTCATTATTTTTGTTGTTCTGTTGTTATTTAAGGTATTTTGGGTTTGTTTATCATTTATTCTTACTTATAGATTTCTTTTTCTGTTTATCTTTGTCCTTCCCTTTATTTTTTTGTAACATTTTTTTCCTTCGGCTTAATCCTCCATTTTGCAGCGGTTATTATTTTTTTTTTTGTGTGTCCGGGAATAGAATGTCCAAGTTTTCTCTCTAATTCAATTTATTGATCTCCTTTTCAGTGTATCCTTGTTTTTTCCTTTATTTTATTGTAACATTTTCTATTTTTATCTTCTGCTTAATCTTCCATTTCGCAGTGGTTATTTTTTTTAATGTGTCCAGGAACAGAATGTCCAAAGTTTTCTCTCTAATTCTGTTTATAGATTTCCTTTTTAGTGTATCCTTATCTTTTGCCCTATTATTTTTTGTAACTTTCCCTTTTTACCTTTTGTTTAATCTTCAATCTTCCATATCGCAGCGCTTTCTTTTAATGTTTTTTCCAGGAAGAGAATGTCCAATGTTTCTCATTTTAGTCTGTTTCTGATGTTTCTGTCTAATATTTTCCTGGCTTTTCCCTGTTTTCATTTTAACTCATTTTCTATTTTTTACGTTCGGCTTAATCTTCCATTTCGCTGAGGCTATTTTTTTTTTTACAGAAAGGAGACAGCTCAAGGGCATAAAAAAAAGAAAATAATAATGAAAAAAAGCCTGCTACTTACTGCTCCTATGTTTTTTATGTGTCTCCAGGAATAGGATGTCCAAAGTTTTCTCTTCATTTCTGTTAATATATTTCCTTTTCAGTGTATCCTTGCCTTTTCCTTTATTTTCTTTGCAAGATTTTACTTTTTTTTTACGTTCGGCTTAATCATCCGTTTCACAGCGTTGTTTTAGTGTGTGTCCAGGAATAGAATGTCTGAAGTTTTTTTTCTCTAATTTTGTTTATAGATTTCCTTTTCAGTGTATCTTTGTCTTTTCCTTTATTTTCTTTGTAACATTATATATATTTTTTTACCTTCGGCTATATCCTCCGTTTCGCAGCGTTTTTTTTTAATGTTTCCAGGAACAGGAACTTGGCTTCTAAATGATGGCCTGTGTCTTTTGCTTGCGTCATATTGTTCTTCCCTACGCATAATTTTCACCTTTTCCCTTAAAATAAAACATCGTCACTCTTCTGTATCTTAATCTATGTTTCTCTTTTTTTTTTAATATAGTTTTATCTGCTTGTAAATTTTTCTCTCACATCTTCGATTCACGGATAGGACTTATATTCTCTACTTACGTGAAAACTCATTATTATTTTGTAGTTTCACGTTTTCCTTCATTGTATCTCTCTGTATTTTATCTGTTTTTGTGATATCTTTTTATCGTGGAACAGTGAGAGGTTGATAATAGAAAAGAGTAGTGAGATAGACAGAGAAGGAGAATAGATAGAAGGGAAAGAAATTGTGATAGATAAAGAGGGAAAGAAAGAGATAGGCGTGAGAGGTTAATGAAGGAGGAGGAAAACTGTGGTAGATAGAGAGGGAGAGGAGAAAGAGGAGGAGAGTGAGAGGTTGATAAAAGGGAAGAAAAATACAATGGAGGAAATGAATAAAAAAAATCAAGAAAAATATGAATAAGTAAAGAGGAATGAAAAAAATGATGAAAAAAACTAACAAGAGGAAATGCAAAAAAAAAAAAAAGAGAAAAGAAAAAAATAGTAAAATATAGATAAAAATTGATGGATAGGATTTTAACTCGCTCCCTAAGTGAAAACTCATTATTCTTTTGTATTTTATGTTCGGGTTCTTTTGTTCCTTTTTTTCTATTATTTTATCTCTTGTTGTCCTTTGCTCTTAGTCTTCATCCTTTTTTCCAACTTTCCATTCTTCCTTACTTTTTCTTTCCCTTTCCACCATTTTCCATTTTTTTCTACTTTTCCGTCATTTTTCCTACTTTCCCTTTATTATTTCCTACTTTTCCTTAATTTTTTCCTATTTTCCTTTCATTTTTTCCTTCTTTCCCCTTCATTTTTTTCTACTTCATATTTTCCTACTTTTCCTTCATTTTTTCCTACTTTCCCGTCATTTTTTCCTACTTTCCTATCATTTTCCTACTTCCCCTCATTTTTTCCTAATTTCTCTTCATTTTTTCCTAGTCTCCCTTCATTTTTTCCTACTTTCCTACTGCCCTTTATTTTTACTATTTTTTTCCCTCCATTTCCCTTATTTTTTCCTCGTTCTGTAAAAGCCGTTCTCGTTTTTTAATATTAATAATTGCTACTGGGTTTCAGAATTCTAGCATTTTTAGGGGGGCTCCTTATCTTCTCTTTTATTTATTTTCTTTATTTTATGGCTTTTCATCAGCTTATTTATTTATTTATTCATTCGTTTTTTCGGCTCATTCTTTATTTCCTTTTTTTTTCTTCCCTTTTACGTGTGTGTCTGTGAGTGTGTGTGTGTGTGTGTGTGTGTGTGTGTGTGTGTGTGTGTGTGTGTGTGTGTGTGTGTGTGTGTGCGTGCGTATCCTCTTTCTCCTCGTACAATATTTTCCCTTGTTTATTGCTTCTATCTTCTTCTTCTTCTTCTTCTTCTTCTTCTTCTTCTTCTTCTTCGTTTCTATGCAAATGACTTTCTTTTATCGCATCCCTTCTTCTTCCACTCTTTATTACCTTCTTACTCCTCTTCCCCTTCGTTTTCTTCTCTTCCCTTGTTTCTTCATGTATTTCACTGTCCACCGAGTTCTCCTTTTTCTTCCCTTCCCTTCTCTTCAGTGTCTCCCATCTTCCACTCTTTATTACCTTCTAACTCTCTTCCCCTTCGTTTTCTTTTCTTCCTCTGTCTCTTTATGTATTTCACTGTCCACCGAGTTCTCCTTTTTCATCCCTTCCCTTCATTCTTTATTAGCTTGTTTGTTTATTCTTCTCTTTCGTGTCCTCCTCCTCTTCCCCTCATCATCGCGTCTTTCCTCTTTCCCCCTTTTCGTGTGTGACAAAAGAAGTATAAAAATAAGTGGATAAATAAAGGAAATGGGGTAATATCGACATCATTTTAGACGCTCTCAAGATTATATTAGTGGTTTTTTTCCTCTCCTTTCTTTCCATTTTCCTTTTTTTTCTTTCATTATTTTCTATTTTCTCCATATTGATTCTTCTTTATATTCTATTTTTCCTCTTTTCCTACATTCCTTCCTCTTTTTCTTATTTTTCCTTTTTTCCTTTCCTTTTCCTCCATTTTCCTTTTCTTCAATTTTTTCAATATATCTTCTTTTTTATTGTATTTCCCTTTTTTCTTTCATTCTTTCCTTTTTTCCTTATTTTTCCCTTATTTTTTCTCTCCTTTTCCTCCATTTTCCTTTTTTTTCCTTCCTTTTTTTCATTTTTTTTCCATATTTCTTTTTTTTATTGTTTTTCCTTTTTTCCTACATTCTTTTCCTTATTTTTGCCTCTCCTTTTCCTCCATTTTCCGTTTTTCTTTCCTTTATCTATTTTTTCCATTTATTCATTTTACTATTTTTCCCTATTTTCCTTCATTCCTTCCTTTTTTTCCTTATTTTTCCAGATTTTTTCCTACTTTCCCTGCATGTTTTCCTTTTTTCCAACCTTTCCTTCCATTTGCCCTGATTTTTTCTTTCCTTTTCCACCGTTTTTCATTTTCCCACTTTCCTTCCTTTTTTCCTACTTTTCCTTATTTTTTCCTGCTTTCCCTTTATTTTCTCCTACTTCATTTTTTCCTACTTTTCCTTCATTTTTTCCTACTTTTCCTTCATTTTTTCTTAATTTCCTTTCATTTTTTCTTTTCCCTTCCTTTTCCTTAATTTTTCTTTCCATTCCCTCCATTTCTCTTATATTTTCCTACTTTCTCTTCATTTTCCTTATTATTTCCTACTTTCCCTTCATTTTCCTTATCTTTTCCTACTTTTCCTCCATTCTTCCTTTCCTTCCCTTCTTTTTTTCCCCCTTTCCTTCCCAGGCGCATAATCATCGTAAAGGATTGTTCTCTCTCTCTCTCTCTCTCTCTCTCTCTCTCTCTCTCTCTCTCTCTCTCTCTCTCTCTCTCTCTCTCTCTCTCTCTCTCTCTCTCTCTCTCTCTCTCTCTCTCTCTCTCTCTCTCTCTCTCTCTCTCTCTCTCTCTCTCTCTCTCTCTCTCTCTCTCTCTCTCTCCATTTTCTTTTGTTCTGACTATGTTTTTATTTTTATTTCCACTATTCTTTTTCCTTTGTCTGTTTTTCATTTCTATACTCTATTCATTTTTTTATTTCGTTTTTCTTTCTTTTAATTTTCTCCATTCTTTTAGTTTGCTCTGTATTTTTCACTTCTGTGTATATTTCCCTGGAGATTTTTTTTTCTTTTCTTTTTCATTTTCTCCTTTTTCTCTTTCCATTATTTTGTATTTTTCCTTTATCTATTTTTTCCACATTTATTCATCTTTTTATTCTATTTTCCCTTTTTTTCTACAATCCTTCCTTTTTCCCTTGATTTTCCTTATTTTTTCCTACTTTCCCTGCATGTTTTCCTTTTTTCCAACTTTTCCTTCCATTTGTCCTGATTTTTTCTTTCCTTTTAATTTCCTCTATTCTTTTAGTTTTTGTGTATTTTTCACTTCTTTTTATATTTCCCTGGATATTTTATTTTTTTCTTCGTTTTTTTCATTCTCTTCTTTTTCTCTTTTTTTCCCATTATTTTGTATTTTTCAGACCATAATATTATTTCTTTAACTTTATTCTTCATTTATTTTTCTTCCTCCATATCTCTGAACTTCTTTTTCTTCCATTTCCTCTATTCCTATATTATTTCTTTATCCTTTTCATCTCTCTCATCCTCTCCCTCTGCCCGTCTTTCCTCTCCTCCCTTCCCTCTTCCTCTCTCCTCTTCCTCCCACTTCTCCTTCCCCTTTAACCACTCCTTCATCCCCTACCTCTCCTTCACCCACTCTCCCTCCCACTCACTCTCACTCTCCACATCTTCGTTCAGGTGTAACATTAAGCCAAAGGTAAGTCAACCGGACAGGACAGGACAGGAAGGTACAGCCCTGTTTCCTACTCTCAAAATCTGCCGGCTACTCATGCAAGTCCATCTGTATTCCTAGTCTTTGAACTCTCAACATGAACGTGAAGCCAGCGGAACACACGGCCGCTAGATACATGCATGCTGGGGGCTTCGTCGTGGATTTGATCCGAGCGCCCGTGCTGGCTTTTAATCCCTCTGTTCCTTGCTTGTGTGTGTGGAGTGAAGCGATGGCGGGGGAGATAGATGGAGGGAGAGAGTGGATGAAAGAGAAGAATCCGTGATAGAGATGGAAAGAAGAAGGATAGATAGAGAGGGACGGGAGGAGGGTGAGGGAGAGGTTGATAAAAGGAGAGAAAAATGTGGTAGATAAAGAAAGAGAATAGATAGAAAGGAAAGAAACTGTGATAGATAGAGATGGAGAGAGAGGAGGAGGAAGAGTGAGAGGTTGATAACCGTAAAGAAGAATGATAGATAGAGAGGAAGAATAGATAGAGAGAGAGAGAGAGAGAGAGAGAGAGAGAGAGAGAGGTTGACGAAGGAAGAGGAAAACTGTGGTAGATAGAGAGGGAGAGGACAAAGAGAAGTGAAAGGTTGACAAAGGGAAGAAAAACTATGACAAAGAGAGATAGATGGAGGGATTAATAGACAGAGTAACAAATAGAACATAGAAAATGGGACAGAAAATTGAGATAGGTAGAAATTGAGAGGAATAGAGAGAGAGGAACACGTAAATAAAGAGGCATAGAACAGATAGATAGATAGAAACTGAGAATGATAGATAGAATAACATATAGATGGAGTGAAGAAAGGAAGAAAGGGAATTTAATTTCGAAAGATAAAAACTGAGATTGAAAGATAAAGAAGAAGAACAAGGAGATAGATAGAAACACAGTAAAAGATGGAATAACAGATAGATAAAAGTATAGAGAACCAAGATAGATAAAGAGGAAGATTAGAGAAAGAGGGGAAAGCATTTACTGAAGACAGAAGAGAGAGAAGAGGAAAAGAGAAAAAGAAAAAAAGATTGAAGGATGGAAAAACACACAGATGGAAAGGATAGATACCATGTTAAAGGGAGAGAGAAAAAAGAGAGGGAGGGAGAGAGAGGACTGAGGGTGAACGGATGGTTGAAGGGAGAGGATTAAAAAAGTGAGGAAGGGAGATGAACGTTTCCGGGAGGGAGATTAACGTTTGCTTTGTCATAAAACGTTTCAACAAGTGTGAGGGAAGGTGAGAGCTGTTAATAATGCACGGGTGAGAGAGAGAGAGAGAGAGAGAGAGAGAGAGAGAGAGAGAATTTCATGCATTTTTAATCTCTCCCTTGTACGTACATATATATATAATTTTTCCTTAAATGTTCTGGACTATATTTTCACTTCCTCTTCGCCATAGTTTTCTTTATCTATTTTCCAGCTGTGATTTTTATTTCTCATTCATTTTTCATATCTAACCTTATTTCTCTGTAGGCCTATTAACACCTGCCGGCCTTTTTTCTCTATCAATTTATATCTATCTGCCTATTGTCATATTACTTTTACTATTACTATTTATTTACTATATACTATTTACTATTTTGCATTCATTTTTCATATCTAACTTTATTTCTCTGTAAGGCCTATTCACCCCTGCCTGCCTTTTTTCTCTATCCATTTATGTGTATCTGCCTAGTGTCATATTACTTTTTAACTCTCAAGGCTGTTTTTTTTTACATCAGAGGACACGGCAAAAAAAAAGCCCGCTACACGCCGCTCCTATGACTCCTATTAACTCCTTCCACTTAATGTTATACCCTATTTATCTAACTATCTGTCTGTCTATCTGTCTTTCCACCTATCTATCTAGCTACTCTTTCCACTCCATTTAGCATCCGGTCAGAGGTCAGCCAACCCGTCTCTCCCTACACCTTTTGCTCCCCTCACACAAGTTCCCATAATTCTCCTTCCTCCTCCTTTTAACACCAAGCCAGCTGGAAATATATTTATACCGTTTTTCTTTTGCGGTTTTTCATTCCACTCCATCAACCTAATACCCAACCAAACAGTATACACACACACACACACACACACACACACACACACACACACACACACACACACACACACACGCACACGCACACACAACCTCCTCCTCCTCCTCCCACCCGCACTCACACCAAGCTATGTATATTTACCTGCATTTGCACACACACACACACACACACACACACACACACACACACACACACACACACACATTCAAACACTCCAGCTAATGTTTTCCGGCACACACACACACACACACACACACACACACACACACACACACACACACACACACACACACACGCAAGCCCTCACTCCTATGTATGTTAAAATGTTTCCCAGCACGTTTTATCCTCGCCAGCAGCCAGCCAGCGAGCCGTGAACTAAGGCTGCACTGGACGCCAATTCTGTCAAACTTTTTATTTTAACTTTTTTTTTTTCGACCCTCTTCTCCATCACGCTATTCTGCCTCTCAGGAGTTCAGTAAGTGTCCTCCCTTCCCCCCCTTCTCCCTTCATATTATCTTCCTCTTCCTCTTTCTCCTTCTCTTCATCCATTCCTTACTGCGAAACGAAATCTGATTCATATATATTTTTTCTTTACCTTTTTTTGTATATATATATATTTTTTTATCTCTTACTCCCCAAGTTTATCAGGATTTAGCCTGCGAATGAAACCTTCCTCTTCCTCCTCCTCCTCCTTCTCCTCCTCCTCCTCCTCCTCCTCCTCCTCCTCCTCCTCCTCCTCCCCCCTTTTCTCTCTCTATTCCTCCCCTATTGCAAAACGTATTCTAAAGTATACATATTTTTTTCCTTTTCCCCCCTACCTAGTCATGATTTTGCCAGCATATAACTCCTCCTCCTCCTCCTCCTCCTCCTCCCCCCTTTTCTCTCTCTATTCCTCTCCTATTGCAAAACGTATTCTAAAGTTTCTATTTATTTTTTCCTTTTTCCCCCTACCTAGTCATGATTTTGCCAGGGTATAACCCCTCCTCCTCCTCCTCCTCCTCATCTGAAACGTATCCAAGTTTGTCTATTTAAGTCTCCCCGTTCCATCTTCTGTCACGGGCGAGGCGGAAGCCGTTTTCTGCATGTCAACGGAGCAGACATTTGTACATCATTTGGGATTAGTTCGAGGAAAGTCTCTCTCTTTCTCTCTCTCTCTTTCTCTCTCTCTCTGAAAAGCGTCTCGGCGGTGAGTGCAGGCTCTGAAAACGTTTGAATAGGTTTGGATCTCATTATTTGTTGATGTGACGTAATATGATATGTGCTGTCATTTTTTTGTGTTTTTTATCTAGTTTCTTTTTTTGTGTCGAAGTAATGGTGGTGGTAGTGGTAGTAGTAGTCGTAGTAGTAGTAGTAGTAGAAGTAGTAGTAGGGGTAGTAGTAATAGTAGTAGTAGCAGAAGTAATAACAACAGTGGTATCATTAGTTGTCATGTGTGTGTGTGTGTGTGTGTGTGTGTGTGTGTGGCCTCTACTCCGCCTCAGTATATAGCTCTACGTGTATTGAACGCGTCGCGGTTATAAAAATATAAAAAAATAATAAAACTTGTCATGGAATCTGGAATTTGTGTGTTGGGAAAAGGTTCGAGTGTGCATTTATTTTTTCATCATATATTATTGAAACCTGATATAAATGTTTGTGTCGTTTGAGGAAGTTATTAGGGAATCGTATTAGTTTTTTTTTTTATGTTTTCTTATGCATCATTTTCGTTGTTGTTTTTCCGTCTTTTTATTCTTTCGTCTTTCCTCCTCCTACTCCTTTTCCTCATCATCTCCATCCTTCTTGATTATAAGTCCCCTCCTCCTCCTCCTCCTCCTTATCATTATAATTTTCCTCCTCCTCGTTCTTCTTCTCTTCTTTCTTCTCCTAATCCTTCACTTCCTTCGTATCATTTTCCTCCTTCTTCTTGTTCATGTTCTTTATTCTCGTTCTTCTTTTACTTATTTTTTCATCACCTCATTATTATTATTATTATTATTATTATTATTATTATTATTATTATTATTATTATTATTATTATTATTATTATTATTATTATTATTATTATTATTATTATTATTATTATTATTATTATTATTATTATTATTATTATTATTATTATTTTCATCCTTCGTTTTTCATTCATACGTGACAACCATCCGTGTAAGTGTGTGTGTGTGTGTGTGTGTGTGTGTGTGTGTGTGTGTGTGTGTGTGTGTGTGTGTGTGTGTGTGTGTGTGTGTGTGTGTGTGTGTGTGTGTTACTTGCTTGCGCGTTTATTGGTGGAATATTGAGAGGAACGGACAAGTGGGTCATTGTGAGAGAGAGAGAGAGAGAGAGAGAGAGAGAGAGAGAGAGAGAGAGAGAGAGAGAGATTTTTTTCATATGCTATGCTTGGGACGTCGTTTTTCTTTTATTTTCTTCATTTTTTTCAGCAACGAGACAACTCAAAGGCGAAAGAAAACCAATATAAAAAGAAAAGAAAAGAAAAAAAGAAAATAAGTGAATGAGTGAAAAAAGAAACGCAATAACAGACAAGAGAAGTATAAAAAAAAAATTCCCATTTCTTTTTATGACCTCTAAAGAATTCTTCGTATCTATTTTCCTTCTCCTCATACTCTCCCTAATCCTCCTCCACCTCCTTTGCTCCAGTATCATCATCACGGTATTTTTTTTTTCGTCTAGAAAGCAAAAATATTACACACGAAGACTTCTTGCTCATTCTTTTTATGGCGTGTGTAACTACGTGTGTGTATGTGTGTGTGTGTGTGTGTGTGTGTGTGTGTGTGTGTGTGTGTGTGTGTGTGTGTGTGTGTGTTTTTCCTTTGTTCTTTTAGATGTTTTAGTTTTCTGACAATCTCTCTCTCTCTCTCTCTCTCTCTCTCTCTCTCTCTCTCTCTCTCTCTCTCTCTCTCTCTCGAGCGAAATACTCTCCTCCCTCACTACCGTATTCAATATGTCCTTGCGACAAGGCATCGTCCCTTCGGATTGGAAAAAGGCTAACGTGACACCGATTTTTAAGAAAGGAGACAAAAAAAAAACACCAGGTAATTACAGGCCCATTAGTCTAACTTCAGTTGTAGGTAAGCTACTCGAGAGCATAATTAGAGGCAAAATTGTGAGTTACCTTAAAGCCACTCATTAATTATAGATTTACTACATGGCTTCCGTGACAAAAGATCCTGTCTATCAAATCTATTGGCCTTTTATAAAGACCTCTTCTCAGTTTATGACGTAACCAAATCACTGGACGTAGTCTATCTTGATTTCCAGAAAGCGTTTGATAAAGTCCCACATCATAAGTTACTTTATAAATTATAGCAAATAGATATTGACGGTCAAGTAAACCAATGGATCGCGAATTGGTTGAGAAACAGGCAGCAAAGAGTGGTGATTGACGGATTTAACTCAGAGTGGGCGCCGGTCACTAGTGGCGTCCCTCAGGGCTCGGTTCTTGGCCCAGTGCTCTTCATTATTTACATCAACGATGTGGATGTTGGACTCAATAATCGCATTAGTAAATTTGCAGACGACACAAAGATTGGTAACTCGGTTCTCACTGACGAAGACAGGCAAAGCCTCCAAGAGGATTTGCACAAAATTTCAGCTTGGTCTGATAGATGGGAGATGCCCTTTAACGTACACAAGTGCCAGGTCCTTCAAGTTGGAACAAAAAATAAGAAGTTCGATTACGAAATGCGCGGCGTTAAACTCAAAAGCGTTCAATGCATTAAGGACTTGGGGGTCAAAATCGCGTCAAACCTCAAATTCTCACAGCAATGCATCGATACAGCAAATAAAGCGAACAGAATGTTGGGCTTCATTAAATGAAACTTTTTATTCAAGAATAAAGAAGTAATAGTTCCGCTCTTCAATAGTTTAGTCATACCCCACTTGGAATATGCGGTACAGTTTTGGTCTCCCCACCATGCAAAGGACATTGCTAAATTAGAAGGTGTTCAGCGTCGGGCAACAAAAATGATCCCTTCCTTGCGCAACAAATCCTACGAAGAAAGGCTTTCCACCCTTAACATGTTCTCTCTTCAGAAACGTCGCCTCCGAGGAAAACTGATCGAATGTTTTAAAATACTGAATGGTCTCACGATTGTGAACAAATCAAAATTGTTTATGATCGATGACAGTTTGCGAACGAGGAACAATGGCACAAAACTTAAATGTAGACAAGTAAATTCAGACCGCACTAAATTTTTCTTCACCAACGTTGTAGTGCCAGAATGGAATAAGCTCCCACCATCAGTGGTCCAGTGTAACACGATTGACTCCTTTAAAAACAATCTCAAAAGTCACTTCCTTCAACTTAATATCAATTAAAGTTGAAATGCAAAGTTTTGGAGCCATCTGATTAGTGTAGAATCCACCTAGTCTGGACCATGGGGTCTGTGTGGTCTGGTTTTCTATGTAAATCTCTCTCTCTCTCTCTCTCTCTCTCTCTCTCTCTCTCTCTCTCTCTCCTCCCTTTATTTTTATTTTTTTTATCAATAATAAAAAAAAAGTTCGTTTAAATCCTTTTTGTGTGATCCGATTCGGTGACTATATTTGTAAGTTGTTTTGAAGCGTGTAAAAAAGCGTTAATGAGATTGTTTTAATGACGTCTGTAATAATTATGGAGTGTGTGTGTGTGTGTGTGTGTGTGTGTGTGTGTGTGTGTGTGTGTGTGTGTAGTGATGAGCAAGGACGAATTTCTGTGCGAGTGAGTACGTTGTGTGTGTGTGTGTGTGTGTGTGTGTGTGTGTGTGTGTGTGTGTGTGTGTGTGTGTGTGTGTGTGAGCGCGCGCGCGTGTGTTTGCGTGTGTGCGTTGTTCAACTTTATTACAAGCCGTTGCAAAATGAGGTATTGCCAGTGCGTCACACACACACACACACACACACACACACACACAGACACACACACACGAACACACACATACACACGATAACAAGGGCCCTTCAAAGATAGCGTATCAATCTCTCTCTCTCTCTTCTCTCCCTCCTTTCCTCCTTTTATCTCTCCCTCTCCTCTCTTTCGTCCCTCACATCTTCCTCTCTCTCCTTCTCTCCATCTATCTATCTCTATTTTTCTATCTATCTTTCTTCCCTTTCACCGCATACGTTTATAACAATGGCTGAAGGAGAGAGGGAGGAAGGGAGAGAGAGAGGGGGGGAGGGAGGGAGGGAAGGAAGAGAAAGGGAGAGAGAAAGAAGGAAGGTTAGATCTTAAGACTATAAAGGAATGGAAGGCAACTGAGAGGAGGAGGAGGAGGAGGAGGAGGAGGAAGGATGATGAAGAGGAGGAGAAGGAGAAGGAGGCAGAGAGAGAGAGAGAGAGAGAGAGAGAGAGAGAGAGAGAGAGAGAGAGAGAGAGAGAGAGAGAGAGAGAGACAAGTTACATGGGAGGCTGCAGAAAGCGAACAAAAGAGGGAGGAAGAAAGGCGATAAAGGAGAGGAAGGGAAGGAGGAGGAGGAAGAGGTAAATAGAAGAGGAAAGGAAGAAGAAAGGAGAGAAGAAAGATGGGAGGAAGAGATAAGAGAGAGGAAAGAATGGAGAATAGAGAGAAGAATAAAGATAGGAAGAGGACGATAGATGAAGCGAAAAAGAGAAGAACAGAAGAAAGGAAGGGAAGAGGGAAGGAAAGGAAGGAAAGAGAAGGAAATGAAAGAAAAGGAAGAGAATGAAGAATAAAACAAAATGAAGGAAAAAAAGAGGAGAGAAGATTGACAGAGAAAATGGAGGAAGGAATTTGGAGGAGGAGGAAGAGAAGGAGGAAGGAAGGAAATTAGGAAGATAAAACATAAATATATACATGGAAAAGAGATCCTTGAAATATTACCATCAATAACTGAGAGGAGGAGGAGGAGGAGGAGGAGGAGGAGGAGGCGAATAAAAAAAAATAGCAAAGGGAGGATAGGGTGTAAAAAGTGAGAGAGGGAGGAAGGAAGGAAGGAAAGAAAGAAAGAAAGAAAGAAAAAGAGACAGACAGAGACATGCATACATACATACAGACAGACAGACAGAGGAAAGAATTTGGAAGAAAGACAATGAGAGAAAGAATGGAATAAAAAAGTTTAGTAAGGAGACCAGAACTTCAGCGAGTAATGGAGATGGAGTCTGACTTATGGGCTTCAGCTCCACGCGGCGAGGCCAATACCCTGTTGGTGAGACCCTTATAGTCTGCATGCGTCGGTCCAAACACAAGACGATGAGTAGGAGGGAGATGAAAGGGAGGAGGAAATTGGAGTTGAGGGAGAAAGAGAGAGGAAAGAGGAAGGGAGATAGGAAGGAAGGACAGAGAGAGGGGGGCAGGAATGAAGGAGATGGAGAGGGAGCGAGAG
>NC_066527.1:15607510-15622510 GCF_024679095.1 Eriocheir sinensis
TACGTTCAGTTCATCTTTTCAATTGTGCGTAAAATGTCACTTTCTACGATGAGCACGCCACTTAACATCTTTTCGGCCCTTCTAACCTCCGGGGGTTGAGGTGACAAACAATCTTCGTCGGTAAATACGGATGCGAAAAAGTTATTTAGGATTGTAGCCATTTCATTTTCATCGTTCGTGTGGTTATCATTATCATTAGCATGCGGTCCGATACTACAAGTGAGTGACTTTTTATTATTTACATAGCTAAAAAAAAATCTTTAGGATTAAATTTACTTGTTTCCGCTATATATTCTTCAAGATTTTTCTTGCTTTGATTTATTAATTTCTTGGTTTCGCGGCGAATTCTGTCCAACTCTAGTTTGTCAGCCTCACTCTGGGTTGATATGTATTTACTGTATACCGGAGGAGGAGGAGGAGGGACATATAGATAGATTGCATTAAGCTTAAAGTTAGAGAAGGAGGAGGAGAAGGAGAAGGAAACACGGAAACATGAAAAAGCAGGCAACAGAACGTCTTTTGACTTATTACTAGGCTGTCCGCTCTGGTGGTTTTGTACTTCGGTGTTCAGTTCACTCCTGGCGCAACGAAATAACGGGCGACTCGATTTTTAAAGGAGTTGGTGGTATTCGCCATTACTACCTTTGAGAGAAGGTTGTTCCAGTGGCGGATGACTCGGTTTGAGAGGAAGTTGCTGGTAATGTCTCGCTTTAGTTGGTAGTTCCGGAGTAGGAGGAAGAAGAAGAGAAGGCAAAGGAACTATTTTTTCTCCATTTCATTGTTAATTTTTTTTTCTGACTCTCCATCTGTCTGACTGTCTGATGCAGGTTTGTTTTCTTGTCTGTCTGTCTGCTATCTGCTGTTCTTTGTATGTATGTATCTCTCTCTCTCTCTCTCTCTCTCTCTCTCTCTCTCTCTCTCTCTCTCTCTCAATTTATGACGAGAGATATAAGAAAAAAACTGCAATTACTAAAAAAAAGCCGACCATGAGTTTTACTCTTTCCAACATTCGTTTTTTTTTTCGTTTTTTCTTTTATTCAAACTCTTTCAGAAAACTATTTGTCTCGCTCGCTTTCCTCGCATCGATATTCCTTTTTTTCTTTTTGTTTCTTTCACTTCGCATTTGTATTCTTTTGTCCCTAATGGCGTATCGGTTTTCTTTCACGTTGCTAATAGTGTGTGTGTGTGTGTGTGTGTGTGTGTGTGTGCGTGTGTGTGTGTGTGTGTGCGTGTGCGTGTGTGTGTGTGTGCGTGTGTGTGTTTAGTGTAGCACACACACACACACACACACACACACACACACACACACACACACACGCACACACACACATTCTTGCACGAGTGCCCAACAACTTCGCAATATTTGCACTCTATTGATTTGCATTCCTCTTCTTCCCTCTTCTTCCTCTTCCTCTCTTCTAATTTGTCTTTCCCCTTCCCTCTTTCTCTCTTTTCTCTCTACCTTGCCCCTCCTCCCCCTTCCTCTCTCTCTCTCTACCTCTTATAATTATTTTCTCTTTGTTTTGTTATTCAGTTTTCTTTTTGATGTTTTTTTTGTGTGTGTTTCTCCTTATTTATTTTTTTCCTCCTCCTCCTCCGTCTCGTTTTCTTCCTCCTCTTCCTCTTCCTCCTTCTCGCTCTCCTACTAATCATACTCTTAATCATGACCCTTCAGCTTTTTTTCCTCCTCCAGGCCAATTAGCTTGACTTCAGTGACTGGAAAAATTATCGAGAAGATCATCAGGGACAAATTCGTCACGTTTCTTGAAGACAACAATATCATTTCCGATGCTCAGCACGGTTTCAGGAACATGCGCTCATGCTTAACCAACCTACAGGATTTTTTCAGGGGTATATATGAAAACTGGGACAATAACGTCCCCAGCGATGTTATCTATCTAGACTTTCACAAGACCTTTGACAAGGTTCCACACGAACGACTCCTCAAGAAACTGAAATCGGCGGGACTGAGAGACAATCTGATTGAGTGGGTCAAAGATTGGCTCACTGGAAGAAAACAACGAGTTCTACTCAACGGACAGGCCTCCGAGTGGCTCCCGGTGACAAGTGGAGTGCCGCAGGAGTCAGTGCTGGGCCTCATACTCTTTATTATATATATGAACGACCTAGAATTAGGATTAAAATCCACACTTTCTAAATTTGCTGACGACACCAAGGTGGGTGGAAAGGCCCTCACGACAGCAGACTGCGAAATAATCCAGAGAGACTTGGGCCAGATCACTCGGTGGTCAGAAAAGTGGCAAATGTCCTTCAACACTACCAAATGTAAGGTAATGCACATCGGGTCAAGGAATAGCATCCACACTTACTACGTGGGTGGCGAACCACTACAGGCAGTGCAGGAGGAAAAAGACTTCCGGGTCACCATCAGCAGTGACCTGAAACCGTACCGTACGAGGAACGACTCAAGCGACTCAATCTCTTTACATTGGAGAAAAGACGCCTACGAGGGGGTATGATTCAAGTCTTCAAGTACCTGAAAAAGTTCAATAACGTCGATTACTCCAAATTCTTTGAACTGCAAACCAACTCAAGAACTAGAAATAACGGTTTACCCATTCAGTCGAGTCGATGTGACACAGACATCGGAAGAAGTTTCTTTTCAAACCGAGTCATCCGCCACTGGAACAATCTTCCCTCAGAAGTAGTAAATGCGAATACCATCAACTCCTTCAAATATAGAATCGACCGTTATTTCGCTGCGTCGGGAGTAAACTGAATAACGAGGGGCTTCCATCTGCTCCTCAATATCGAGGTGCTTTCATCTGCTCCAAGCCCCAAGTGGCGGTCGAGCAGATTAAATCACCAAAGCGAGTGACCTCGTAATGAGCCAATAGGCTTTCTGTTGCCTGCATTTCCATGTTTCCTTGTTTCCTAACCTTCCCCTCCCCCCCCTTCCTCCTCTTTCGCGTCAATTATTGGAATTTCCTTCTTTCCATCCCCTTGTCTATTAGATACTGTGCCACTCCCCCTCCCCCCACCTCTCTCTCTCTCTCTCTCTCTCTCTCTCTCTCTCTCTCTCTCTCTCTCTCTCTCCTCTTTTATCAACCGTGTCTCCTTTCTTCCCATCTTTCTCTCCACTTTTTTTTCTTCATTCCTCCTCCTCGTCCTCCTCCTCTTCCTTTTTTTTTTCCTTCGTCATTTGCTTTATTGTCAGCGGTCTTTTCCTTTTTCCATTTGTTTTCCTTATTTTAACTTCGTAATTTCTTTTCTCTTATTCGTCTTTTATTTCTTCTTGTTCTTAGTCTTGTTCCTGTTCTTCTACTTCTACTTTTTCTTGTTCCATTTTCTTTTCTTCTTCTCCTTCTTCCATTTCTTCTTTTTCTTCATCTGTTTTATCATTCACTTCCTTTATATATCTAGCCCCTTCCTCTTCTTCGTGTAATGGAACTAATAAAAATAACAATAATGATCATAATAATAATAATAATTGTAGCGTTTCGTTTAATTATATGTTCCTGCTTCTAATGATGATAATAATGAAGATGATGATGATGATGGTAATGACTCCTTCTACAACGTCTTACTCACCTTTGCTTAATCTCTTCCGCAGGTAACTCTTGGGCGAGGCTGTGTTGCGTTGTGTTGCTGCAAGGTAAAGTGTTGCACGTGTTTTGTGTTTCATGTTTCAATTTTTTTTTCTTTTTTTTTTATACGTCTTGGCCTATTGCGCCGGTAGGCTTCTTCCCGGTGGATCCTGATGGTCGGTCCAAGGCTTCTTCCCGGTGGGTCCTGATGGTCGGCCCAGCCCGATCTGGCGCAGGCGAGTGTTTTTATAGTGGCGCCATCTTGCATTGGCTCATGCTGCCCTCCCGTAGCTCATCTTTAATCCTATAATCTAGAGTCCGGGTTGAAAGGTGGGCTTCTGGACAGCATGTGGATAGTTTTAAGCCACTCGGCGGCGGCTGAAAAATCCCACCTTGGTGGCACCGGTCGGGGATTAAACTCGCGTCGTCCTGAACGCGGGGCCGTCTTGCTATCCGTTCAGCCACCGCCTACCCTAAAGGTTATAGTTGTATGATTTGTATTGAGTATAGTTTCTCTCTCTCTCTCTCTCTCTCTCTCTCTCTCTCTCTCTCTCTCTCTCTCTCTCATCTATTTATTTTCCTTCTATTCACTCTTTTCTATTCCTTTTGTTTCTCTTCCAATTATTTTACTTTTTTATTTCTTTATTTTTTTCATTTATGTCCTGTTTTCGTAAACCTTTTCTTTACTTCTTCTTCTTCTTCTTCTTCTTCTTCTTCTTCTTCTTCTTCTTCTTCTTCTTCTTCTTCTTCTTCTTCTTCTTCTTCTTCTTCTTCTTCTTCTTCTTCTTCTTCTTCTTCTTCTTCTTCTTCTTCTTCTTCTTCTTCTTCTTCTTCTTCTTCTTCTTTTGCTTCTTCCTCCACCACCTCCTGCGCCTGTCTCCGTCTTCGTCTCCTCCTCCTCCTCCTCCTCCTTTCGCTTTTTCATTATCACCTCTCACCTCTTCCATATTGCCATATTCCACGTGGAAGAGGAGGAGGAGGAGGAGGAGGAGCTGTTAGAAGCTATTGGTAATAAAAAAGGAGGAGGAGGAGGAGGAGGAGGAGGAGGAGCTGTTAGAAGCCATTGGTAATAAAAAAGGAGGAAGAGGAAGAGGAGGAGGAGGAGGAGGTGAAGGAGGAAGTAAACGTACGAGGGAATGAAGAGAAAAAGAGAATTACAAAAGAGAAGAAGGAAATAACGTATCGGGGAGGGAGAAAGGAAATATGAAGAAGAGAAAGAAAGAGAAGAGAAGGAAGAAAGAGACAAAAATATACCGGATAAGGAAGAAAAGGGAATTAAAAGAAGAGAAAGAAAAAGGGAAGAAAAAGTGAAGACGAAAGAAAAAAAAGGAGACAAAAATTTACCGGAAAAGGAAGAAAAGGAAATTAAAAGAAGAGAAAGAAAAGGGAAAAGAAAGAGAAGAGAAAGAAGGGAGAGACAAAAATATGCCGGAAAAGGAAGAAAAGGGAATTAAAAGAGAAAGAAAGAGGAAGAGAAAGTGAAGAGGAAAGAAAGAAAGAGAAGAGAAAGAAGAGAGACGAAAATATACCGGAAAAGGAAGAAAAGGGGAATTAAAAGAAGAGAAGGAAAAAGGGAAGAGAAAGACGGAAGAAAAAAAGGAAGTGAAAAAAGGAGAAACAAAAATATACCGGAAAAGGAAGAAAAGGGGAGGAGAAATAAATAAAAGGAAGAGAAATAAATTGTGGAAGGAAATAAAGAATGAAATAAACTTACGGTATCGGAAAGGAAGAGAAACAGAGAAAGAAAAGATAAAAAGTAAGAGAAAAACCGCACAGAAAAAGGAAAAGAAGAGAAAGAAAAAGGGAAGGGAAAGTGAAGTCGAGAGAAGATAACAAGGGAAAAATCTTACCGGAATAGGAAGAGAAAAAAATAAGAAAGAGGAGAAAGGAAGAGAGGAAGGATAAAACAGTGAAAAACGTTCGGTATCAGGAAAAGTAAAGAAAGGAAGGAAGAGAAAAGGAGAGAAGAGGAAGGGAAAAAAACGCACCGGAATAGGAAGAGAGAAAATAAAAGGAAGAGAAAGGAAGTGTGGAAGGAAATTAAGGATGAAATAAACTTACGGTATCGGAAAGGAAGAGAAACAGAGAAAGAAAAGATAAAAAAATAAGGAAAAGAAAAAAGAAAAGAATAAAAAAGAAGAGAAAGAAGTAAAAAGGGAAAGAAGGGAATATAAAAAAGACTAAAGAAGGAAGAAAGGATTAAAAAGGTACTAGAATAAAAAGATCGAAAAAAAAGTAAAAAACAAAACGAGAAGAGAAAGTAAATGACGAATAACGGACCAAGAAAAAGGGAAAGGAAGAGAAGGAATAAAAAGGAGGGACCGAAATAGAATACGAAGAAGGAGGAAGAGGAGGAGGAGGAGGAGGAGGAGGAGGAGGAGGGGGAGAAGTAAAAAAGTGAAGGAGAAAGAAGATGGAGTAAAAAAGGAAGAGGAGAGAAAAAAGTGAGGGAAGGAGTAAAAAGGAGAGACAGGAATAGAATATGAAAGAGGAGGAGGAGGAGGAGGAGTAAAAATTGAGAAAGAAAGAAGTAGAGGAGAAGAAAAAGGAGGAGAAGGAGGAGTAGCATGAAGAAGAAGCAGATTGAAGTGGAAGAAGAAGGAATAGTGGAATTAAGAGGAGGAAGAGATAGAGGAGATCAAAAGAAAATAAAACGCAAATGACGAAGAAAGAAGAGGAGAGGAAGAGAAGAAAAAATAAAGAGGAGTAAGAAGAGGATAGAAAGAAAATAATAGTAATAGTCAGAAGAAGCGGAGGAGGAGGAGGAAGAAGAAGAAAATGAAGAGGAGGAAGAGGAAAACAAACAAGGAAAGAAAGAGGATAAAAAGATAATGTGAGTAAAGAGAAAAAACGAAAGAAAGTAGAGGAAGAGATGGGAAAAAGGAAAGAAGAGGAGGAGAGAAAGAGGAAGAAAAGGAAACTAGACAGGGAAGGTAAAAAAAGGAGAGAAATGGGGAAGAGGAAAGAGGAAGAAGAAGAAGAGGAAGAGGAAAATGTTTGAGGAGAATGAGGAAGAAGAAGAAAAGAAAGGGGAGGAAAAAGAAGAAGAAGAAGAAGAAAAAGAAGAGAAAGTCCAAATATAACAACGTATGAAAAGAATAGGGAAAGAAGAATAAAAGTGGGAGGAGGAGAAAAGAAGGAGGAGAAAGAGAAAGAAGACGAGAATAAACAAAAAAATAAATGACAAAAGAGAGAATTGGAAAAGAAAAAATAAAGTGGAAGAACGAAGAAAGAGAGAAAGAAAAAAGAAATGAGAAAATAATGTGACGAAGAAGATGAAAAGGATGAAAAACGAAAAGAGGAAGTAAGAGGAAGGGATAAGAAACAGGGAGGAAGAGGAAGAGGAAGAGGAAACAAGCAAGATCCCTCAGGTGAATGCCCCGACAGGTGACAACAATCAAGGGTAATTAACGACACACCTTTATTGGTCACCTGTTTGCCTCAAAAGGTGGAGGAGGAGGAGGAGGAGGAGGAGGAGGCGAAGGGTGGGGACACTATTGACAGGGAAAACAAAGGAGGTTAACCAGGAAGAGGAAGAAGAAGAAGAGGAAAAAAAAGAGGAGAGAGAAACACGAAAATAATAATAATAATAATGATAATGATAATAACGAAGAAAAGGACCAACAAAGAAGACAATAAATACAAAAGAACAGAGTAGTAGTAGTAGTAGTAGTAGTAGTAGTAGTAGTAGTAGTAGTAGCAGAAGGGGAGAAAGGGCGGAATGTTTATCCATATGTGTATTCTTTGGCACGGAGGAAGACAAGGGGAGGAAAGGGGAGGGAGGGGAGAGAAGGGAGAGTAGGGAAAGGGAGGGAGGAAGCCATTAGGGGAGGAGAATGGGATATGGGGAGAGAAATGGGTTAATGGGTGTAGGCGGATGTAAACAGGAAGGAAAACAACAAAAATGGAAATGGAGAGACTTGGATAAATGGGGGATGGGAGAAGGGAGAGATAGAGAAGTAGGGAGAGAGAAGGAAAGATGTGAGAGAAAATAAGGAAGAAGAAGGAGAAGAAGGAAGGATGTAAACAGGAAGCAAAAACAACACAAATAAATGGGGGATGGGAGAAGGGAAAGAGAGAGAGAAGGAGGGAGAGAGAAGGAACGGTGTGAGGGAAAAGAAGGGAGAAGAAGGAAAAAAAGGAAGGATGTAAACAGGAAGAAAAAACAACAAAAATAGAAATGGAGAGACTTGGATAAATGGGGGATGGGAGAAGGGAGAGATAGAGAAATAGGGAGAGAGGAGGAAAGGTGTGAAAGAAAAGAAGGGAGAATTAGAAAAGGAAGGGAGGGAGAAAAGAACGGGAAGAGAAAGGGGAAAGATAATATTGATGGAAAGGGAAATACAAAGAAGAATATTAATGTAAATAAAAGTAAATAAGGGATGAAAAGAAATGGAGAGAGAGAGAGAGAGAGAGAGAGAGAGAGAGAGAGAGAGAGAGAGAGAGAGAGAGAGAGAGAGAGAGAGAGAGAGAGGACAACAAGGTGGATGAGTCATGGATGTACAGAGACAATAACTGACTTTAGATCTCTCCCTCTCTCTCTCTCTTCAAAAAGAAAAATCGAGAGAGAGAGAGAGAGAGAGAGAGAGAGAGAGAGAGAGAGAGAGAGAGAGAGAGAGAGAGAGAGAGAGAGAGAGAGAGAGAGAGAGAGAGAGACTTAATCGAGAGGCCTTAGAGGAAATTTTAAGATATTACCGAACCTAACAAGAGGCTTTGGCGATGTTTTGGAGGAGGAGGAGGAGGAGGAGGAGGAGGAGGAGGAGGAGGAAGAGTAGGCGTTTGGCCCGAAGATCAGACAAAGGTAATCTTCCACTTCACATCCTCCTCCTCTTCCTCCTCCTCCTCTTCCTCCTCCTGTCTCTCCACTTTTCTTCCTCTTCTTCTCGTAAGCTGAGTGCAAATTGACTTCGTAAAGAGGAGGCGGAGGAGGAGGAGGAAGAGGAGGAGGAGGAGGAGGAGGAGGAGGAGGAGGCGGCGGCTTTATAAAGAGGTCAAAGCGGTTTTATTTTTTCTCCTTTTTTTTTGTTTGTTTGTTTGCGTGTCAAGCATGGAGGAGGTCAAGATATTTTACTTTTGTTTTTGTTCTCCTTTGCTCGTGCGTGCGTGTGTGATATGTGTGTGTGTGTGTGTGTGTGTGTGTGTGTGTGTGTGTGTGTGTGTGTGTGTGTGATATTTTACTTTTGTTCTTGTTCTCCTTTGCTCGTGCGTGCGTGTGTGATGTGTGTGTGTGTGTGTGTGTGTGTGTGTGTGTGTGTGTGTCCTTCTGTGGATGACCTTGGCGTTCCTCCTCTTAGCAAGAAGACGACAAGAGACGAAGAAAAACAAGAGGCACTAAGTGGAAGGCAGGAGGAGGAGGAGGAGGAGGAGGAGGAGGAGGAAGAAATTTGGTGGTGACAGCATTGGTGTTGGGAGCGGGAGGTACTGGTGTTTTTAGTGGTGGTGTTATGGTAGTGATGGTGATGGTGGTGGTTGTCGTGCAGGAGGAGGAGGAGGAAGAGGAGGAGAAGACGAAGAATGAGGAAGGAATGAAGGAAGGAAGAAGATTTGAAAGGTGCAGAGGTAACGACTGTGATACGAAGGAGGAGGAGGAGGAGGAAGAAGAGGAAGAGGAGGAGGAGGAGGAAGCAAGGAGAAGGCTGCAAGATACGTGTAGTGAGTGACGAAGCATATCAAAGGAAGAGGAGGAGGAGGAGGAGGAGGAGGAGGGAGAAGAAAAGGAGGAGATAAGGTGGTGAAGGAAGTGGATAATGCTGTTAACGTGAAGGAAGGAGATAGGAAAGAAGGAGGAGGAGGAGGAGGAGGAGGAGGAGGAGGAGGAGGAGGAGGAGGAGGAGGAGGAGGATGTAATGGATCGAGAAGAGGAAGAAATCTCACATAAAAGAAATATAAGAGTGGAGGAGGAGGACGAGGACGAAGACAAGGAGGAAGAGGAAGAGGAGAAAGAGGAGGAGGAGGAGGGTGACAACGACAAAGAAGAAGTACACGAACAAGAAAAAGTAGAAAGAAGGAAGAAAGAAAGAAAGAGAAAGAAAGAAAAAAGAGAGAGAGAGAAAGAATTAAAGAAAGAAAGAAGAAAGAAAGAAAGAGAAAGGAAGACAAAAGAGAGAGAAAGAATTAAATAAAGAAAGAACGAAAGAAAGGAAGGAAGAACTGAAGAAAAAAAGGAAGCATAAAGAAAGAGAGAACGAATGGAAAGGTAGGAAGATAATCGGTTTGTGTTTCAAGGGACCGATATATAAAGAGGGTGAAGGAGAGAACGAGAGAAAGCAATCAAACGGTAAAAGCGTGAGAAAGAAAGAAAGAAAGGAAGCAAGGAAAAAATGAAAGAAAAAAATTAAAGAACTGAAAAAATGAATGAAAAGATGAAAGAACAAAACTCGAAAGAAAGAAGAATGAAGCAAATGAAGAGAAGAAGTCGAAAAAAATTAAGGGAGAAAGCGAAAGAAGGAATGACAGGATGGGAAAAGCGATGCAAGAAAATGAAAGAAAGCGAAAGAAGAAAATAAGAAAAGAAGGAAGGAATGAAGGAATGAAGAAGGCAGCAATATACACGCTTCCACCCACTTTACAAACCAAACCTAACCACCACCTAACCACCACCACCACCACAACCACAACCACCACCACCACCACCACCAACATGCGTGCGTTAGTGACATTGCTCTCAACCCTCTCAGGAATGCACGGACGACTAACGTGTATATCTGTGTGTGTGTGTGTGTGGGTGGGTGGGTGGGTGGGTGGGGGGGGGAGGGAATTGGGGGGGGGGGACATCAAAGCGCGGTAATGGTGGTTCAGTGCAGTGCGTGACGAGTAATTGAAATTGACGAAGGTGATGGGCGAGGCAGGCGCGTGGGAATATTAAGTGGTCACGGTCGCGGTAAGTGTGAATATGATGAGAGTGAAGTGCAGGTAAGTGTGTGCAAGGGCGCGAGTTTCTAAGTGGGAATGCTCAGACTAATAACAGAGAGAAAGAAGATAATCGTGCTAAAGAGACGGAGAGGAAAGAAATAACGAGAAGAAGGAACCAAGGATCTAGTAATCAATTATGAGAAAGTTAGAAAGAAAGGAAAACAGAGGAAGGAAGAAAGGAAGGGCAGGTTCAAAAAGGTGATTGGAAAAGGAAATAATAAAAAAAAGAATGAACCACGGAACTAGTAATACAGAATGACAAAGAAAGAAAGAAAAGAATGGGAGAGAAAGAACGAAAACGACTGAAGGAAGAAAACGGGTCTATCTATGTTAGCATGTTCAGAAAGATGATTGGAAAAGGATGATGAAAATAAATACCCGAGGAACTAATGGAGATGAGAAAATTACGAGGAGAGAAAGGAGGAAAGACATAAATAAAGGAAAAAGAATGAGGGAGACAGGGGATCATGTTAAAAATAGAGGGGATGAAAGAAAACGATAAAAAGAAGTGACCGGGAACTTCATAATATTCACATACCAAGAAAGTTAGATATAAAGAAAGAATAAAAAGGAAGAGAAAAGAAAAGGAGGAAGAAATAGAGCAAGGCAGGAAGGGCACGGTTATAAAGAAGATTGGGAGAGGAAATAATAAAAAAAAGAAACGAGGAGGAGTTAGAAAGAATGAAAGGAAAAGAATGAAAGTAAATGAAGAAAAAATGGAAAGAAAATAGAACACTTGGGGGGCTTGGTAATAAAGATGATTGGAAAAAGAAATGATGGAAAAAGAAATAACCGATAAACTGATGAATATGAGAAAATCAGAAATATGAAACGAAGGAAGGAAAAGCTTCTGAAAATAAATGTATGAAAAATAAATGATAAAAAGAAGAAAGCGAGAAACAAATAAACAAAAACAGAGAAATTTAGAAAGAAGAAAGAAAGAGAGAAAAAAAGGTAAGGAAGGAAGGAAAGACGTAAAAAAATGAGAGGAAAAGAAAATGGTAAAAAGAAGAAACGATGAACCAAATAATAATAAAAATCCGCGAAAGAAAGAAAGAAAGAAAGAAAAAGAAAGAACGAAAGAGAAAAAGGAAAGAAGGAAGGAAGAACACATATTGAAGGCAGAACGGAAAGGGAAATGGTAAACAGAAATAAATGAAGAAGAGTGAAAGAAAGAAAGAAGAGAAAGAAGAAGAATAAAGGAGAACTAAAAGACACTAAGTTGAGGAGAAAAAAAGAGGAAGAGGAGGAGGAGAAGGAGGAAGAGGAGGAGGAAGATAAGTAGGAGGTAAGCGGAAAGTACAACAAGAGAAAACGTGATAAAAGCAGAAAAAAAGAGGGAGGAAGGAAGAAGAATAGAGAAGAGGAGGAAGCAACCAAGAGGATTAAAGAGAAGAGGAAGGAGAGGAAAGGAAAGACGGGGAGAGAGAGAGAGAGAGAGAGAGAGAGAGAGAGAGAGAGAGAGAGAGAGAGAGAGAGAGAGAGAGAGAGAGAGAGAGAGAGAGAGAGAGAGAGAGAGAGAGAGAGAGAGAGAGAACGCTGTAGAAGTAACGAACTAGAAGAAAGGATTAAAAGGAGGAGGAGGAGGAGGAGGAGGGGGAGGAGGAGGAGGAGGAGGAGGAGGAGGAGGAGGAGGAGGAGGAGGAGGAGGAGGAGGAGGAGGAGGAGGAGGAGGAAGAGAGATAAAGAAAAAGAACAAAACAGAGACGGAAGAAAAAGAAATATGAAATACTGTGAATAGAACAAGAGAGAGAGAGAGAGAGAGAGAGAGAGAGAGAGAGAGAGAGAGAGAGAGAGAGAGAGAGAGAGAGAGAGAGAGAGAGAGAGAGACTGAACGCCTTCCAACCATGTATATGTATGTATGTGTATATGTATGTATGTATGTGTGTGTGTGTGTGTGTGTGTGTGTGTGTGTGTGTGTGTGTGTGTGTTTAAGGGGAAGAGGATGCCTTAGGAAGATTACCAAGAGGAATTGTATAGGTCTTGATTTGATAGTTCTAAATTGCCCTTTGGAGAGAGAGAGAGAGAGAGAGAGAGAGAGAGAGAGAGAGAGAGAGAGAGAGAGAGAGAGAGAGAGAGAGAGAGAGAGAGAGAGAGAGAGAGTATGAAAAATAATGAAAATAAAAGAATAGAGGAAGCGGAGATAAAATGTCCAGAAAATATAAATAGATAGAGAAATGGAGAAAAAATAAAAATTGAAAGAAGAAATGAAATAAATAGATAATTGAATAAAGAGATAAAAATGAAAAAAAGAGATAAAGGAGAATACGAATTGAATAGAATACGTAGGAGAAATGAGAGAGAGAGAGAGAGAGAGAGAGAGAGAGAGAGAGAGAGAGAGAGAGAGAGAGAGAGAGAGAGAGAGAGAGAGAGAGAGAGAGAGAGAGAGAGAGAGAGAGAGAGAGAGAGAGAGAGAGAGAGAAATTGCTCTGTCGGATATTTGTCTATACGGAGGATTAAAGAAATATATATTCGGACAGTTTGTTAATAATAGATGTGTGTGTGTGTGTGTGTGTGTGTGTGTAAGTAAGTAAGTAAGTAAGTAATGTTTATTGCCATAATATACACACATTGATATATACATATATATATATAATTATAATTCTGGCAACGAATCTAGCCTGTCAAGCCGAAGCTTCCCGACAGACTGTATATTTATTTCATTGTACTATTATTATCTTTCTAAAGGTTGCAGATAGCTCCCAACCATAAAGCTAAATACAAATATACAATAAATAACAACATTAACTATAATACCAGATGAAGTTATAATAGTTATATCTAAAATGTTAACTATAATAACAACTACAACAGCATCAACAATAATAATAATAATAATAATAATAATAATAATAACAATAATAATAATAATAATAATAATAATAATAATAATAATAATAATAACAACAAAAATAATATGGACAATAGTACTATGCAATTCACTGATTAGATTTAATAATGTAAATTTGTGTTCATGTTTCAGGAATAAATTATAATTTTAACCGTGATTGTTTTGGATTGCAAATAATTGTGTTTTTACTGACTTTTTAAATAGAGAGAAATTATTACTATTAAGGAGATTTTTTATTTCTACTGGCAAAGAATTCCAAACTTGAGGTCCTGAGCATAAAATACTATTTCTGAAAAGAACTGTCCTGAACTGTGGAGAGATAAGATTTATATTGTTCCTGCGAGTATTATTATGCACTGTATTAATAACTTGAAAAGGATGAGTTCCATGCATCAGTGCGAGGTTTTTATAAATAAATAATAGTAGAAAATAACAATGAATGTTTTTAAAATTAAGAAATCTATGTGTGGAAAATACGTTATGTGTGGAATCAAACTTGTTCATGTAAAACATACACCTAAATATCTTATTTTGAGAAACCTGAAGATTTTAAGAAAGGAAGGCCACACGCCCACACAGATACACAATAAATGAGATGCGGGTAACAAAGTGTATAATAAATACTGATAAGTGCTTCTTGTGTAAGGCTATTTCTTATTCGATACAGTATGCCACATATCCTAGATAGTTTATTTGCAACAGAATTAATTTGGTATTTCCAATTGATATTTTGATCTATGACAACGCCCAAAAACTTAGTATAAGAAACTCGTTCAAGTACTTTTCCTTCAAGTGTTATAGGTGGCATGTTAGTAGTGACTGATCGGTTTTGAAAGATAATGTATTTTGTTTTAGTGATATTTAACCTTAACTTATTATGTTTAAGCCACATATTAATTGAATTGAGCTCATTATTAATGTTTATATGCAAACTATTTATATTTTTATCATCTAATAGTAAATTAGTGTCGTCAGCATAAATGGTATACTTAAATTTATTACTAGCATTGACAATATCATTAATATAGATGAGAAAAGTATAGGTCCTAGGATAGATCCTTGCGGTACACCCATTTTGATAGGCTTGAAAGAAGAATATTTAGAATTACAGTAAACAGCTTGAAATCGATTTGTTAAATAATTTTGAATAATTCTAAAGCAACTCCCGAATCCCAAAATTACTAAGTTTACTTAATAGAATTTTATGACATAGCGAATCAAAAGCCTTAGAAAGATCTAAAAATTCCAACTAAATAATGTTTCTTTTCCAGATATTTATACACATTATTGGTACACTGAAATATGGCCGACTCAGTAGAGCGCCCTGGTCTAAAACCATGCTGACAATTCGAAAATAAATTATTTTTCTCAATGAAATTTACAAGACGAGTGCATATCACTTTTTCAAAGACTTTACTGAACACAGGAAGAACTGATATAGGTCTGTAGTTATTGACATCATCTCTATTATCTGACTTAAACAATGGAATAATTTTAGCTTTCTTAAGTTCGTCCGGAAAAACTCCTTTCTTTAATGTGAGGTTAACTATGTGTGTTAATGGCAAAGAAATTATGCTGGCAGTTTGTCTTACGACCAAGGGAGAAATTTCATCAAAACCAGATGATGTACCTTTTAATGTCTTAAGAAAGTTTTCAATTTCTATCTGTGTAGCTGGTGATAAGTATACC
>NC_066527.1:15630010-15655010 GCF_024679095.1 Eriocheir sinensis
GTTCACGGCTACACATAGAGTCCCCCCGAATGGCCAGTACTTAAGAATCAGCGTGCTTATGAAAGAAAACGGGACGCAGAGGATAGCCATGAACAGGTCCCCGATGGCCAAGTTCGCGATGAAATAGTTGGTCACCGTTCGCATCTTCTCCGACGAACACACGACGTACACAACCACCGAGTTCCCAAGCACAGCGATGACCAGCACGGTGATGTAGAGGATGTAGACGGCGGAATCGAACCCAGGTGTTGGCGGATGGTCGCACAGTCCCTCCTCCCAGAGCATGAGTATCCCGGACGCGTTGCAGGTGTCACAGGCGGCGTCCAGAGTCTCCGGGGATGACAGGCTCGCGTTGCACTGCGTCAGGATGCTCTCAGACTCGTTTCTCAGGTCCTCGGAGGCTGACAGGAACTTGGAGAGGCGGTAGGAGGCGGCGGACATCTTGGTGGTGGTGGTGGTGAAGGTAGTGGTGATGTGTTAGTGGTGATGAAGTATAGTTTTCTTCTTCATTTTGATGTTATGCAGATTTTAGTGTGAGTGTGTGTGTGTGTGTGTGTGTGTTTGGGTGTCCAAAGATCCTCGCTGCTTCAGTTATTTTTTTCTTCTCTTTTATCTCCCTCTCTCTCTTATCTCTCACCTGCATCCGTGGATTTCATAAGCATTAAATTATCTCGTTCGGTCTGTGTCCCCTCAATAATTTTAGACCATTTTTCGATGCAGTGCGTTGGTATCTTGATAAGCTATCTCTCCGGGGAACCTCTGCTTCTATCTCCCTCCTCCTCCTCCTCCTCCTCCTCCTCCTCCTCCTCCTCCTCCTCCCTCAGTACTATTTACCACCTTCTCTCTCCTTATCTCTCCTATCTCCTCTCTAGATCCTCCGGTTATCTTGTTGTCCTGCAAAGCTTTTGATGTTCTCTCTTTTTTGTTGTTTTGTAATTTATTTTGAGTTTGTGAGTTTAGATGAATGTCCTTTTTTTTGTTGTTGTTGTTTTCTTTTTTTCTTCTCACTTCTCCTCCTCCTCCTCCTTCTCCTTCTACATAAACCAAAAGTTGCAGGTTGTTTTTTATTCCTTTGCTGTTTTTCTTTTTATTCTTTTCCTCTTCTTCCTCCTCCTCCTTTTCTTCCCCCCCGTCCCTACCCCCGCCTACCTCTCCTTCTCCTCCTCCTCCTCTTCTCTTTCCTTCTCTCTTATTCACGTGTTTTCTTCACATTCCTTTTCACCCGATAATCGTTTCTGCCTCTTGCACATTTTCTTTTATTTATTTCACTTCCTCTGTCTCAACTTTTCTCGTGAATGACTAATTTTTTCACTGATTTTATTTATTTTATTTTAGTTATTTTTTTTCTGTTTTATCACTTCAATTCTTTTACAATGTTTCCTTCACTACCTTTTTTTCTTCATTTGAGCTCTATGTTTTTTTTTCTTTCACAATTTTGTGGTTTTCTGTTTCTTTTCCCGTTTTTCGAGTTTGTGTTTCAGGAAAAAAAAGATTCACTGGTTCTCTATTTTTTTTTTTTTGTCAACGTTTCACTTCACTTTTTTTGCTGCTTCGTTTTCGTTAATTATTTGGTTAACTTTCAGCTTTCATTTATCCCTCACTTATTTGTTTCACTTCAACGTTTGTTTCACTTCAACGTTTGTTTCGCCCATACGTTTGTTTCGCCCATACGTTTGTTTCACCCATACGTTTGTTTTAGCCGTACGTTTGTTTCACCCCATACGTTTCACTGTTTCATATATTTCATTCAGGCTTTCCCTTTCATTTTTTTCTTAGTTTCATTGTCTTACTCATGTTTTTTCTTCTATATATCTCCTGTTTCATGTATTAGCATTATCAGTATTTAAATTCACTAGTTTATACCTCTGTTTCATTTCACTGTTTTCGTTTCACTCTAGTTTCGCTGTTTTCTAATGTTTCTTTCTCAGCTCAATATTTATACTCACTGGTCCACTAATTCACTTCACTGTTTCATCTCACTGTTTCATTCCACTGTTTCACTTTTGTTTCGTTTGGCCACACTGTTTTGTTGGCACTTTTTCTTAATTAATTTCACAGTTCTTTTTTTCTGTTTCTTTGTACTCTTTTATCTGTTTCATGTCCACCGTTTCAATTTCCTGAAGCTCTGTTGAAACAAGAAAGTTGGGGTGAGTATTTTTCCCCTCTTTGCAGTCCCTTCCATCCTTCCCCTTCCTCTTCCCGCTTCGCTTCCTCCCCGTCTGTCTCTCCCTTCTCCTTCTTCCCTCTTCCTCCTCTCCCTCTCTCTCTCTCTCTCTCTCTCTCTCTCTCTCTCTCTCTCTCTCTCTCTCTCTCTCTCTCTCTCTCTCTCTCTCTCCTTCTCTCTCTCTCTCTCTCTCTCTCTCTCTCTCTCTCTCTCTCTCTCTCTCTCTCTCTCTCTCTCTCTCTCTCTCTCTCTCTCTCTCTCTCTCTCTCTCTCTCTCTCTCTCTCTCTCTCTCTCTCTCTCTCTCTCTCTCTCTCTCTCTCTCTCTCTCTCTCTCTCTCTCTCTCTCTCTCTCTCTCTCTCTCTCTCTCTCTCTCTCTCACAGTTTTTCCCTCTTGTCTTCCTTTTTAAGTATTCTGAAGCGAGAGAAAAAAAAAGCAAAATAGAGTAAGCGAAATTTATATTCGCAAAAGTTTTTCTTGGCTTTGTTTAACGTTACACAAAATCAGAGAAGAAAAAGAAAAGAAAAAAGGAAAACAAACTGACACTCATAAATTTTCCTGGATTTGTTTTAGAAAGTTTCGGCCCCCCCAAAAAAAGAACACCGAAGAAAGAAAGATTGTGAGAGAAAAGAAAAAAAGAAGAAAAGAAAAGAAAAAAGGAAAACTAAAGGAAAGTAGAAAGAAAAACTAAAACAATGTAAGAAAGAAAGAAAGGAAGAGAAAAAAGAGGAAAATAAAAACGATGAAAGGATAGAAAGAACGTAAGAGAATAAGGAAAAAAAGATGGAATAAAAACAAAGATAGAAAGAAATAAAGTTAAAAGGAAGAAAGAAAATACAGAGAATGAAAAGGAATAACATAGGAAGAAAAAAGAAAAAAGAACTAAAGAAAGAAAGAAAGTAAGATATAATAAACAAATGAGTAAATTAATGAATGAATGAAAGAAAAGAAAGAAAACCAAAGACAGAAAGAAAGAAAGGAAGAAATAATAAACAAATGAGTAAATGAATGAATGAATGAAAGAAAAGAAAGAAAACCAAAGACAGAAAGACAGAAAGCGAAAACGAATAGGAGAAAAGAAAAAAAATATCAATCTGAATCTCACTGGTGATCGGTGGGGCTTCGGATCAGAGGTTCGGAACTTGTGAATCGGTTTCGCTCGTCAGGGTTCGTAATAGATTTTTCCATTTTATTTCTTATCTACAATTCTCTCTCTTTACTCTATCAAACATTTATTCTCTTCTCTCTTCTTATCCTTATTTTTCTCTTTAATTACTCCTCTTTTTCGTAATGGTTCGAAATTGATTTTTCCATTTTTTTTCTCATCTTTAATTCTTTCTCTTTCCTCCGTCACATATTTAATCTCTTCTCTCTTCTTATCCACCTTCTCTTCTTCTCCTTATTTTTCTCTTTAATTATTCGTCTCTTTCGTAAGGGTTCGTAATAGATTTTTCCATTTTCTTTCTCATATACACTTTCTCTTTTCTCTATCAAACATTTATTCTCTTCTCATCTACACTTTCTCTCTCCTCTATCAAACATTTATTCCCTTCTCTCTTTTTCTCCACTTTCTCTTGTTTTCCTTATTCTTCTCTTTAATTATTCATCTTTTTCTTCATTTTCTATTTTTCCTCGGAAGGGGTCAAAATTAGCTGCGTTATTCCGAGGCCTTGTGATTCATTTTCAGCGGATTTGTTATTTTTGTATTTTATTTTTCATTGTGTCGGTGAATGAAAGGATTTGTGCCTCTTACCTCGTGAGCCAGAGAATTTGAGGCCTTTGTGTAGTATCAGCGTTATGGAATTCTTTTACTTTATGCATATTAATACTCCTTTTTCTTTTCTTTTTCTTTCTGTAACATCAATATCATATAATTGCTTTACTTCTGCATATATATTTTTTTCTTCTTCACATATTTGTATTATTTTTCATTTTGTTTTCTTGTATCTACGTTTTTGTTATTTAATGGTATTGCTTTTTTCTTTATATTTTTTAGATTTTCCAGTGTGCGTGTGGGAGGTGGGAATACCGACCGTCTGTATTTCCACCTTCCTATGACTTGAACGCTTTCGAGAGGGGAGGGTCAAGGCACTCGAACACTTTTTTTTTTAATGTGCTTTTGGAATTCTCTCATTTTTTCTTTTAGGGGCAGTAGTTTGGAGGATTTTTTCTTTTTTCTTTTCTTCTCTCTCTCTCTCTCTCTCTCTCTCTCTCTCTCTCTCTCTCTCTCTCTCTCTCTCTCTCTCTCTCTCTCTCTCTCTCTCTCTCTCTCTCTCTCTCTCTCTCTCTCTCTCTCTCTCTCTCTCTTTTTCCTTCCACCGCCTCTCTCATCTCTCCGCACAACCTTCTCCTGTCACTCGCAGCTTCTGTTCTGCTCATGACGTGTCGCTCACACTATATATTGGTAAGTTTTGCTGCAATCCGTGGCGTAATGTTTGGTAATATGTTTTTTTTTTCTAGTATTTCAGAGGATAAGTATTTCAGTCAGGGATTCCAACTTTTACCACTCAGTCACAGTCCTGAGAGAGAGAGAGAGAGACTCGCCGCCACCGTCCGCTCATAACCTTCCTCTAAGTGCATTCGAAAACAGTGTTGCGAATCTTGTTTAAGCATTTGTTCGGTTACTTATAAAAGAGAAATAATAAAGAACAAGTTCATCCAGCCCTCGCCACTCGCCGCCGTCGCCCGCTCGCCAAGTCCCGTTCTGCAGTTTATACACGTCGCCGACAAAGCTTGGGCGTTCAGGCGAGCCCGGGGCCGCAACGATTCAGTCCCGGAATTGGTTTAAAACATTTTCGTCCCCGCGGTATTCCAACACTCCCTTCGGCGCCCGGACAGACTCGGCGTGTTTTCGGGAGTGCCAACGAATTCTGAGGGAAAGCTTGCTCCGAACCGAAATGTACGTAGCCACACTGTTTTATCGGCCCTTTTTTTTCCAATTAATTTCACAGTGGTGTGTTTGAGTTATTATTTTAGTGGATAAAATGGTGGTGGATAAACAGAGAGCCGTTAAATTTACAAACTGAGAATGGACAAACTTTTATAATTTGATGTACCTCGCTTATGTACTTTAATACTTTTGTAAGTTTGTCAATAAACTAACTAACTAACTAACTATTGTGTGAAGAGAACCATTTACTGTGAGGGAGCCATTTACGATACTAGGAGAGTCAGCTATTAGAAGAGAAAGTTATTGAAAGAGTACTAATTACCAAAGCTACTAGAACGGAACCATTTACTACAGTGGAACCAATTACTAGAAGAGAATCATCTACTATATTTCTCACGGTAAAGGAAGCAGCTCAAGGGGGAAAAAAAGAGAAAGAACGCCCGCTAATACTGCCCCTATAAAAGAGTTCAGGAGAGTGGCCAAAAGAGAGGGAGGACTAGAGTGGAACCAGTTACTAGAAGGGAATCAGCTTCTATTTTTGTTACGGTAAAGGAAGCAGCTAAAGGAAAAAAAAAGAAAAGAGAGAGAGAGAGAAAGAAAGCCCGTTAATACTGCCCCTAAAAAAGAGTTCAGAGGAGTGGCCGAAAGAGAGGGAGGACTATAATGGAACCAGTTACTACAAGAGTGTCAGTAACCAAAAGAGAACCAGTTATTAAAAGAAAATCTGTTACTAGAGGAAAAGAAACAGACATCAAAAGAGAATCTGATACAAGAAGAGATTAAAAGAGCATCAGTTGTCAGAAAAGAATCTATCGCAAGAAGAGATTGAGTGACAAAATGAGAACCAATTACTAGAGGAGAAACAATTACTAGTAGAGAACCAATTACTAGTAGAGAACCAATTACTAGTAGAGAACCAATTGCTAGTAGAGAACCAATTGCTAGTAGAGAACCAATTACTAGTAGAGAACCAATTACTAGTAGAGAAACAATTGCTAGTAGAGAACCAATTACTAGTAGAGAACCAATTACTAGTAGAGAACCAATTACTAGTAGAGAACCAATTACTAGTAGAGAACCAATTACTAGTAGAGAACCAATTACTAGTAGAGAACCAATTACTAGTAGAGAACCAATTACTAGTAGAGAACCAATTACTAGTAGAGAACCAATTACTAATAGAGAACCAATTGCTAGTAGAGAACCAATTACTAGTAGAGAACCAATTGCTAGTAGAGAACCAATTACTAGTAGAGAACCAATTACTAGTAGAGAACCAATTACTAGTAGAGAACCAATTACTAGTAGAGAACCAATTGCTAGTAGAGAACCAATTACTAGTAGAGAACCAATTACTAGTAGATAATCAATTACTAGTAGAGAACCAATTACTAGTAGAGAACCAATTGCTAGTAGAGAACCAATTAATAGAGGAGAAACAGTCCAGATAAGAGAACCAATTATTAAAGAGAAGAAAACCAGACATTAAAATCTCACCAGTCAGTTAGTAAGTTTGAACCAGTTACCAAATCGAACCAGTCACAAACCTCACTACTTAGTCAGTCAGTAAGTAAGTGTGACCCTGTTAGTAGTAGTAGACGGTTCAGTAAGTGGTTCGCCCCTAAATCCAACTTGGCTCATCATTTCACCACTTTTCTCCTTTTTTCTTTTTTTTTCTTTTCCTCTTATAATCTTTTTTCCTTTCATTTTTTTTCCATATATATTTTTCCTTTCATCTTTTATACTTCTTTTCATCTATTTTTCTTTTAATTTTCTTTGTTTTCTTTCGATCTTTACTTAGTTTTTTCCTATTTTTCTTATTTTCGTCTTTTTTTCCTTGCATCATTTTTTGGCCATCTTTATTTTTCCTATCATCTTTCATACTTCTTATCATCTACTTTTTCTTTTCTACTTTTTCTTTTCATCTACTTTTTCTTTTCATCTACTTTCTTTCGTCTCATCTACTTTTTCTTTTCATCTACTTTCTTTTTTTCATCTACTTTTTCTTTTCATCTACTTTCTTTTATCTTTTCCATTCATGTTTTATACTTTGCGTCTTTTTTCTCCCTTGCATCTTCGGCATTGGAAAGATTTTCATGTCTCCCATTATCTTCATCCGATAATCCTCCTTCCCTTTATTTTCTCTCCTCTTTTCCCATCTTTGGTTTCGCATAATTATAGTGTAGCATTTTCTTCTTTTCCCGCCTTTTTTTTTTGCTTTCATCTTTTCCTCCTCTTTTCTGGTTAGTTTCTCTCGAGTTTTTTTCTCTTTTTTTATCTCCTTCCTGTTTATTTTTCTCTCATTTTCTCTTTTTCTCATTTTTCTTACTTGGGTTCTCTACAATATTTTCTCATTTTTATTTTTGTCTTTTTTTTTTTTGTTTATTTTTGTCTTTCTTTGTTTCTTTATCTTTCCTTTTTCTTACTTTTCCTATTTTCTGGTCCTTGTGTTTTCTTTATTTTTCTTTCGGTCTTTCTCTCCTTCGTTCATTTCTTTTGTCTTTCTTTTTTTCTTTCTTTCCATCTCTCTCTCTCTCTCTCTCTCTCTCTCTCTCTCTCTCTCTCTCTCTCTCTCTCTCTCTCTCTCTCTCTCTCTCTCTCTCTCTCTCTCTCTCTCTCTCTCTCGTTATAAATTTCTTTTTAAACCCACAAACATGTTTACGTTTTCTAATCCCCGTTTACATATTTTTCTTCTATTTTTTTCACATTGGTATTTTTTCCACTTTCTTACCAGGTTGTCTTTCTCTGATCACTTTAATATCTTTTCTTATTTTTCTCCTTTTTGCTCATATTCATATTTTTCCGTTTTCTCGTGTAAGTGTTTTTTTTCTGGTTAATTTTTCATTTGTGTGTATGTGCGTGTGTGTGTGTGTGTGTGTGTGTGTGTGTGTGTGTGTGTGTGTGTGTGTGTTTGTTTCACTCGAGGTAATAATTAACGGTCTTTTGTGTGTTTGTTTGTTTGTTTTGTTTTGTTTTCTGACTCTCACGGTTTCCTCTTCCCTTTGTTCCACCTGCATTGGTTGTAATTAGCAGGTGTGTACCTTGAGATGAGAGGCAATTTATAACTCGTCTTCACATTTCCAGTTTTCTTTCTTTCTCTCTACTTCACTTTATCCATTTCTGCTTTTTTTTATATTTCCTTTCCCTTCATTTTCTTAACCCCTTTTTTTCTTTCTAAATTATTCGCTTTCATTTTCGTCCACTCCTTTTTTTTCATTTAATTTTCTTTCATTTTTAAACCTTTTCCTTTTTTTCTTTCTTGATCTTTTCCTTTCATTTCCATCCATTCTTCTTTTTTCTATTTCCTTTACATTATCTTTCCAATTCTTTCTTTCGCTTTTTAATTTTCATCCATTCCGTCTTCTTTTCTGTTTCATTTCCTTTACATCACTTTTCAAATTATTTCTCTCGCTTGTTCATCTTCATTCATTTCTTCTTCTTTTCTATTCATGTCTTTACATCACCTTACCAATTCTTTCTTTCGTCTTTTTATTTTCATCCATTCCTTTTTCTCTTCTATTTTATTTCCTTTCATTTTTTCTCTTTCCAAGTCTCTTCTATATTTCTTTTTTCCCGCATTACTTTTTTCCTTTCCTTCTTTGCCACAGTTAATAATTTTTTTGCCCTCTATAGTTATGCATTTATAAACACTTCGTATTAATTTATTACCGTGTGTGTGTGTGTGTGTGTGTGTGTGTGTGTGTGTGTGTGTGTCATTCCTTTCTCCCTCTGTCTGTCTTGGTCTGTCTGTCTTTCTGTTTGTTTTTGTGTATCTCTCTCTCTCTCTCTCTCTCTCTCTCTCTCTCTCTCTCTCTCTCTCTCTCTCTCTCTCTCTCTCTCTCTCTCTCCCTCTCCCTCTTTCCCTCCCTCCCCTCGTCACCTGGTCATTCACAGTTCAATAAGCTTCGTCACACCTGTGCTCACCCATCTTGGCCTAATGAAGCCTAAACTGGCCCACACACCTTTACCTTCACCTGCATGGACAAGATATTAGCCGTACAGGTGTTACTGGCATTGATTGCAGGTGTTTTTTTGGTGTGTGTGGCCTTGTGGGTAGGTGTGTAATTTCCAGTTCAGTCTTGTTTTCTTGTTTCAAATTCCTCGTTATCTTAGTATGAGTGAAAAGGGAGAAAGGAGTTTGAAGGAATGAGACGCGGAGGAAAAGAACGAAAGGAGGAGATGGAAGAAATAAGACTAAGACATGAATTCCTTGTTTTCTTGATGCGTGTGAAAGGGAAGGAAGGAGACGGAAAGAAAGAAAGATAGAAGTCGCAGAGGAAAAGAAAATGAGCGAAGGGAGAGATGGAAGGAACAAGACTAAGACAAGAAGAAAAATAGGGAAAAGAAGGAAGGGAATTGAAGAAAAAAAGAAAATTCTGAAAGATGAAAAACGGAAAGGAGAGAGAAGGAAACTGAACTTATGAAACCCATATGAAAAGGAAGAAAAAATAACAGAAACGGAAGGGAAGACTTGATGATAGCGTATGGAAGAAGAAGAGAATGAGAAAGGAAGGACAGTAGGAAGGAGGGAAAAGATATAGAAAAGGAAAGAGTAGGAGAAGGAAGAAAAATGATGTAGACTGAAAATGGAAGAAAGGAGAGAGAACGTAAGAGAAGAAAGGGAAAACGGAATCATATGGACAGATAGATAGGTAGATAGATAAATAGACAGAAAATTTTTAACAGGCAAAGACAGACAGACAGACAGACAGAGGAAAAAAATGAAGGAAGAAAAAGCTGTGTCAAGAATGAAAGAAAGGAAGGCGGAATAGAGGAAAATAGAAGAGAGAAGAATAGAAGAAGAAAGGAAATAGAAAGGAAAAAAAGAGAAAAAAAAAATCCTCGCAAAACCGAAAAAAAGGCGACAAAAATCTTCTTCATAAAACAGAAAAAAAAACTAAACATCAAATGACCAAGTTCCATCAACCACACGAGCACACAAACAAAGGTCACGCCAGGTCATCCATAAGGTCACAAAACAAACAAACAAAAAAGTCACCCCCCACCCCACCCCTAAAAAAATATCTTGACCTTATAAAAAAAACACAGACCCAGCAAATCAAGGTAACGTCACGGCCAAGGTCAGGTCACAGAGAGAGCCATACGGGGTCAACCTGGGTCACGGGGTCAGGTGATGCGCGTGACCTCTAGTTCCGCTCCGAGCACAAGAGAGAGCCAGTGAGGGCGTGCGGAGGACAAGGCGGCGATCGTCCTCCTCGCACCGTGGCCGAAGCCTGACTGACTGCTGGTTGGCGTGGTAGCTTGTCTGTCAGCCGTTTTCTCTCTCTCTTTCTCTCTCTTTCTCTCTCTTTTTCTCTCTCTTGTTTTCTCTCTTATATCTAATTTTTAAGCATGGAGTACTTTGTCATCCTATCCCCTTCTCTCTCTCTCTCTCTCTCTCTCTCTCTCTCTCTCTCTCTCTCTCTCTCTCTCTCTCTCTCGTATTTATTTCCATTCTTTCCTTCCTTACTAATTTTGCTTTTTTTTTCCCTCTTTCCCCTTTTCTCATTTACTTTTCCTTAATTTCCTATATGTTCCCCTTTCTTTCCTTGATTTCTTTCCCTTTCATCAATATTTTCTTTTCTATTTCTCGTTTCCTTCCTTCTCTCTTCTTTTCATTCCTGCTCCTTCATCTTCCTTTCCCTTTTGTGTTTTTTTTTCAATATCTTCTTTTCTATATTTCGTTTCCTTCCTCCTCTCTTCTCCTTTTCATTCCTATTCCTTCATCTTCATTTTTGTTCCCCGTATCTCATCTACTACTCTTCTCATCTACCTCCTCCCTTCTCTCATCTTTATTTCCTTCCCTCCCTCCTTCCTCTCTTCCATCCCTCAACCCACAGACAGACAGACAGACAGACATACAGACATATACTAATAATTATGACCGTCTTTATCTCTCTATTCTCCTTCCTTCCTATCTTCTCATCTACCTCTTTCCTTCTCTCATCTTTATTTCCTTCCCCCCTTCCTCTCCTCCATCCTTCAACCCAGAGACAGACAGACAGACATACAGACAGATGGTGATAACAATGACCGTCTTTATCTCTCTATTCTCCTTCCTTCCTATCTTCTAATCTACCTCCTTCTTTCTCTACTCTCTTCCTCCTCTCCATTCAACAACCCAGACAGAGACAGAAGACACATATAGACAGATGGTGATAATAATGACTATCTTTATCTTCAGACAGACAGACAGACAGACATATAGACAGATGGTGATAACAATGACCATCTTTATCTTGCTATTATCCTCCTTCCTATCTTCTAATCTACCTCCTTCTTTCTCAACTGTATTTTCCTCTCCTCCATCCCTCAACCCCTGCCTCCCTCCTCCCCTCCGCACTTGGCATCTCCTGAGTGGTCTATTCAACAAGCTCCCCCGCCCTCCCATCTTTACAGTATATCGATCCTGCATTTAAAACTTGTCCATCGGGTTTCCCTCAGCTACATATCGGTACAGTTTGTGATACGCGTCCACCACCCTTAGCGACCGTCCCTCGTTCCTCCCTTCATTCCTTCCTTCGCTCATTCCTGTTTTCTTTCCTTCCTTCCTTCATTCATTTATTTATTTATTCATTCATTCATTTCTTTCTTTCTTCTTTGTTAATTTGTTTTTTTCTTTTCTTTATCTAGCCAGTTTGTTTTACTTATCTATTCACTATCCCTTCCTTCCTTCCTTCCTTCCTTCCTTCCTTCCCTTTCCCTTTCCTTCCCTTCCATTACATTCTCTTCCATTCCATTGCGTTCTCTTCCCTTCACTTCCCTTCTCTTCCTTTCCCTCCTTCCTCCTTCCCTTCCCTTCCCTCCTTCTCTCCTTCTTTACTTTATCAATTCCTTTTTTTCCTCCCTCCCCTTCCTCCTATCCCTTCTCTCCATTTCCTTCGTTTCCTTCCTTCTGTCACTTTAGTCAGGTGAAGTTAATTATAAGAGAGAGAGAGAGAGAGAGAGAGAGAGAGAGAGAGAGAGAGAGAGAGAGAGAGAGAGAGAGAGAGAGAGAGAGAAGACCCAGGCAATGGTGGTCTCTCGATCCCCCACTGCCGGGCCAGCAGTGGAGGGGAAGCTAAGCTTTGGTGGCGTCCCCCTCCCACTCCAGGAATCCGTCAAGATTCTGGAAGTGGAAGTGGATCGAGGGCCACGGTTTGACAGCCACATCAAACACATTGCCCAAAAGGCCTCCCACAGAGTCTCCTGCCTGCGAAGGGTGGCCAGCTTCCTCGACAAAAAAGGGAGGCTGTTGCTCTACAAGGCCCAGATACGGCCTTACCTGGAGTACGCTGCCCTCTCTTGGATGTCGTGTGCTGCCTCGCACAGCGGGAGACTCGACGCCATCCAGAGACGGGCACTGCGACTGGTGGATGCGGCAGACCCCCCAACCGGGCAGGAAACTCTCAGCTCCGTCGATTCCTTGGAACACCGCAGGGACGTAGCTGCTCTTGTGGTGTTTCATAAGGCACAAGTGCAGGGAGTGCCACATCTGGTGGGCTTACGCCAACCTCCGAGAGTCACCACGCGGGACACGAGAACGGTGCTATCCCGTGGTGACGCAGTGGAGGTGCCGTGTTCCCGTACCAGCCAGCACCAGCGCACCTTTTCGGTAAGAGTCTGCCGGATGTGGAACATGTTCACGGCCTGTGTACCAAACATCCGGGAGATGAACACCCCACCACTGGAGGGTCTCACTCCCCACTCCACTGACACTCGTGGTGGAGCAGTGACACGAGTGTAGTGTGCAGTGCGTTCACATATATTCTGTATTGTATGTTTTTTTATAGTATATATATTTTAATAGTTTATGTAGTTATTTTTTATATAGATTTTATTCTGCCCTTTGAATAGGCAGCACACGACAGTGCACCTTTGGGTATGTAAATATTATACATGTGCCCATGTTTAAATAAAGAGAGAGAGAGAGAGAGGGAGAGAGAGAGAGAGAGAGAGAGAGAGAGAGAGAGAGAGAGAGAGAGAGAGAGAGAGAGAGAGAGAGAGAGAGAGAGAGAGAGAGAGAGAGAGAGAGAGAGAGAATGTGTGTGTGTGTGTGTGTGTGTGTGTGTGTGTGTGTGTGTGTGTGTGTGTGTGTGTGTGTGTGTGTGTGTGTGTGTACGTAAAACTCCACTCACACACTCCTCACGTTCGTATGCACACGTGACTGTATTTCAAGAAGTTTACGTGCGTATCTCAACACACACACACACACACACACACACACACACACACACACACACACACACACACACACACACACACACACACACACACACACACACACACACACACACACACACACACACACACACACACACACACACACACACGCACACTCTCTCTCTCTCTCTCTCTCTCTCTCTCTCTCTCTCTCTCTCTCAATCTTTTTTCTTCTGTATCATTTCACAATTTGCAGTCTGATTCGTGTGTGTGTGTGTGTGTGTGTGTGTGTGTGTGTGTGTACAAGAAGTTTACTTGTAATGTCTCGCTGTCTTTGTCTGCTCGTGTAATTGCTGGTTTTAGAGGACGAACTAGAGAGAGAGAGAGAGAGAGAGAGAGAGAGAGAGAGAGAGAGAGAGAGAGAGAGAGAGAGAGAGAGAGAGAGAGAGAGAGAGAGAGAGAGAGAGAGAGAGAGAGAGAGAGAAAGGAATAAAAGAAGGAAACGAATGGCGGAATTAAGAAAAAAAAGAAAAGAAAGTAAGGGAGGAGAGAGGGAAGGAATGGAGGAAAAAATTGATAATATATAAACAAAAAAAGGAAAGTAGGAAAAAGGAGGAATAAGAAATAAAAAGAAAATTGAGAAAGAAAGGAAGAAAGTAAATAAGGAAAGAGGGAAGAAAATTTTGTATCTATGTGTATACAGGATTTAAAGGTGATTGTTTTTTTTGTAATATAATGATAAACACACACACACACACACACACACACACACACACACACACACACACACACACACACACACACACACACACACACACACACACACACACACACACACACACACACACACACACACACACACACACACACACACACACACACAGAGTGAGAGAGAGAGAGAGAGAGAGAGAGAGAGAGAGAGAGAGAGAGAGAGAGAGAGAGAGAGACGGACACGTGCGGAGCATGTCTTAAAGGTGAAATATCTCGTGAATCAGGTAAATTTAAACGTTGAACGTCAACAGCTTAATTGCACACGTTGTTGTTGTTGTTGTTGTTGTTGTTGTGCGTATCGGCTCGTTAAGTGTCTTTTCGCCTCCTCACCTGTCCCTGTGACTAATGACTTCCCTTATTACTGGTACTCAGGTGTATGCTTTACCTTTGATTGCTGTTCACCTGTATCTTTCTCTTAATTAATCTTTTCCAGGTATTTTTCTCTTAATTAATCTTTTTCTGGGTATTTTCCTATTATTTTTTTCAAGTGTTTTTTTTTTTACTCGTAATTAAACTTATTCAAGTATTTTCTTTCTAATTCCTCTTTTTCGCGTTTATGTTTTCCTTCTAATTACTTTTTCCACATGTATCTTTTTCACCTAATTACCCTTTTCCAGGTGAACAGCTTCCTCCTCTGTGCTTTTATTCAGGTGCACTTACTACACAATATCTGAGTTAATTGGCAGGTGAATTTGCTATAATCTTCGTGTATTTGCAAGAACCCTTCCCTAAGTCCCTGGAGATTATTATTACCTGGCTTCCTGCATTCCTTTAATCAGCACAAAAGGTCAGCAGTTAATACCTCTATGTAGCATCTGGGAGTTATTTGTCGGGTTTAATTGCAGTAATCTTCGTGGAATTGTAATAATCTTCCCGGAGGTCCTGAATATTAGTACCGGGCTTTCCCTTCATTCACACAAAAAAAGTACCTGGGATTTAATTTTCACCGTGTACCTATTTGCTCTAATCTTCGTGTAATTGTAATAATCTTTCCCTAAGTACCTGGAGGTCATTTCCTGGCTTTATGTCCCTCAGAGTAGGCGTTGGGAAGGGAAAAGTGGAGGAGGGAAGAATATATGGAGAGAGGAGGGAGGAAAGGAGAAGAGACGTGATAGCGAATGGGGGAGACAGAGATGAAGGGGAGGGAGGCACAAAGGAGAGGAAGGGGAGAGGAGGGGAGGCAAGGAAGAAGAGAAATGAAAGCGAAGGGAGAAAAGAGATGTTGAGGTGAAGGAGGAAAGAGGAAAGGGGAGGAAAGGAAAAAAGAGAAGGGATAGGGAAGGGGGAGGAGAGAGATATTGAGGGGAGGGGAGGGAAGGAAGGGAAGTGATAATGAAGGAGGAAAGAGAGAAAGATTGAGGGGAGGGAGGCAAGGAGGAAAGAAAAGGAAGAAGGGAGTGAAAGCGAAGGGGAGAGAGATACTGAAGGGAGGAATGGAGGGAGGGGAGGGGAGGAAGGGAAGTGAGTGATAATGAAGAAGGAGAGACAGAAAGATTGAGGGGAGGGAGGCAAGGAGGAAAGAAAAGGAAGAAGAAAGTGAAAGCGAAGGGGAGTGAGATACTGAAGGGAGGAAGGGAGGAAGGGGAGGGGAGGAAAGGGAGGGAAGTGATAATGAAGGAAGAAAGAGAGAGAGAAAGATTAAGGGGAGGGAGGCAAGGAGGAAAGAAAAGGAAGAAGGGAGTGAAAGCGAAGGGGAGAGAGATACTGAAGGGAGAAATGGGAGGAAAGAAAGGAGAAAGATGTTGGTTAATGAGGTTTTTGTCATTATTATTTCTAAAGGTAACATTCGTACTCACCTTTGAACTCATTAAGAAGTGAAATTACAGGTAATTCTCCTTCCTGGCTCACCTGCTAACATTTACACCTGTACACGTGAAGGTTAATGAGTTTTTTTTTACATTATCATCTCTAAAGGTAAATCCATACTCACCTTCGGGTTCATTAAGATAATGGAGAGGTAAGCATCGGTCACACATCAGGGACTCAACTAATTGTCTAAATCACGTGTCAGTATTTCGTCAATGGCGCCTTTTTAAGCACCCTCTTCACATTTTCCGTGCACCACCGTCTTGTTAATTGGCCTGTTCATTTTTTTATAAGGTGTTGCAATTCCTTGCAACACCTTATTGCCTTGGTTTGATCACGCTTGTTCTCGTGGTATTAAAGATAGAGAGGCAGCTCACAAAAGGTACCAGAGCCTTCAAACTTCCGCTAACTATGATCTTTACATTTCTGCCCGGAATCGTGCCAAATCTATTCTCCGACTTACCAAAAACACCTTCATTGATAGAAAATGCCAAAACCTTGCTTTTTCTAATTCTTCCCGTGACTTTTGGCATCTAGCCAAAAACATCTCCTCCAACTTCACTTCTTCATCTTTCCCTCCTCTCCTTAGTCCTGACGGCAACACCGCCGTCTCATCTATCTCTAAGACTGAACTCTTCTCTCAAACTTTCTCTAAAAACTCCACTCTGGATGATTCTGGGCATATTCCTCCTACTCATCCCCCCTCTGACTCCTTTATGCCTGTTATAAAGATTCTTAAGAGTGATGTTTTCTATGCCCTCTCTGGCCTCAATCCTCAGAAGGCTTATGGACCTGATGGAGTGCCTCCTATTGTCCTTAAAAACTGTGCTTCCGTGCTGACACCCTGCCTGGTCAAACTCTTTCGCCTCTGCCTGTCAACATCTACCTTTCCTTCCTGATGGAAGTATGCCTCCATTCAGCCTGTGCCTTAGAAGGGTGACCGCTCCAATCCCTCAAACTACCGTCCTATTGCTTTACTTTCTTGTCTATCTAAAGCTTTTGAATCTATCCTTAACCGGAAGATTCAAAAGCACCTTTCCACTTCTGACCTTCTATCTGATCGCCAGTATGGATTCCACAAGGGGCGTTCTACTGGTGAGCTCCTTGCCTTCCTAATTGACTCTTGGTCATCCTCTCTTAGACGTTTCGGTGAAACTTTTGCTATTGCGCTGGACATATCAAAAGCCTTTGACAGGGTCTGGCACAAATCTTTGCTTTCCAAACTACCCTCCTACGGTTTCTATCCTTCTCTCTGTACCTTTATCTCCAGTTTCCTCTCTGACCGTTCTATTTCTGCTGTGGTAGACGGTCACTGTTCTTCCCCTAAACCTGTTAATAGTGGTGTCCCACAGGGTTCTGTCCTATCTCCCACTCTCTTTATGTTGTTCATTGATGATCTTTCCAAAACAAACTGTCCTATCCATTCTTGCGCCGATGACTCCACTCTGCATTATTCAACTTCTTTTAATAGAAGACCCACCCAACAGGAACTGAATGATTCCAGGCTGGAGGCGGCAGAACGCTTAGCCTCAGACCTTAACATTATTTTCGATCGGGGCAAGAAGAACATGGTGTCCTTCAACGCCTCAAAAACACAGTTTCTCCACCTATCCACTCGACACAATCTTCCAAACAACTATCCCCTATTGTTTGACAACACCCAGCTATCACCTTCCTCAATACTAAACATCCTCGGTCTATCCTTAACTCAAAATCTCAACTGGAAACTTCATATCTCTTCTCTTACTAAATCACCTTCCTCGATGCTGGGCGTTCTGTACCGTCTCCGCCAGTTCTTCTCCCCCGCACAGTTACTATCCATTTACAGGGGCCTTGTCCGCCCTCGTATGGAGTATGCATCTCACGTGTGGGGGGGCTCCACTCACACAGCTCTCTTGGACAGAGTGGAGTCTAAGGCTCTTCGTCTCATCAGCTCTCCTCCCTTTACTAATAGTCTTCTACCTCTTAATTTTCGCCGCCATGTTGCCTCTCTTTCTATCTTCTACCGACATTTTCATGCTGACTGCTCTTCCGAACTTGCTAACTGCATGCCTCCTCCCCCTCCCGCGGCCTCGCCACACACGACTTTCTACTCAAGCTCATCCCTTTACTGTCCAAACCCCTTATGCAAGAGTCAACCAGCATCTTCACTCTTTCATCCCTCACGCTGGTAAACTCTGGAATAATCTTCCTTCTTCTGTATTTCCTCCTGCCTACGACTTGAACTCTTTCAAGAGGAGGGTATCAGGACACCTCTCCTCCCGAAATTGACCTATCTTTCGGCCACTCCTCTAACTCTTTTAAGGAGCAGTGAGTATCGGGCTTTTTTTTATAACATTTGTTACCTTTTTTTATGCCCTTGAACTGACTCCTCTGCTGTAAAAAAAAAATCATTTCAGTATTTATCTTTTAGTCCTAAGTAATATTTTTTCTTTAATTTTAGTTACATTTTCTTGCATAAACTTTAATTTCTTGTGTCATTTAGAGGTAAGCATCGGTCACACATCAGTGACTCAACTATTTTTTTTTTTTTTTTTTACAGCTAAGGAGACAGCTCAAGGGCGCAAAGAAAAAAAAAAAAAAAAATTACTCCTCTACCCGCTTTTACAGAGTTAAAGTGTCCAAGGAGTGTCCAAAATCAGAGGTTAGGAGGTGTGAGGGATGAGTCCTCTTTGCTCTCAGGAGCAAAAGGAGCAGGAGAAATGGAAGATAAAATAGATGGAAGAAGATTCCAGAGAGTTTAGTGAAGATGAGATGAAATAACTCTTAAGGGGGTTTCCCAGCAGTATAAGGGTTTGGATGGTAAAATCAAATGCGAGAGTCGGGTCGCAGGAGAGCGCGGGGGGGAGGGGAGGCGAGCAGTCAGAGTTGAAAATAGAAGAAGAGAATAGAAGAGAGGCAACAGGGGAGCGGAGAGGCGAAGGCGGAATTAGGAAGAGAGGAGAGGCTGATGAGACGAAGTAATGAGGAGACTTTGATGATGAGAAGTAATTGTCTAAATCACGTGTACATATCTCGTTAATGGGGCCTTTTTAATTAAGTTCACTCTTCACATTTTCCGTCCACCACCGTCTAGTTAATTGGCCTGATCATTTTTTAATAAGGTATTGCAATTCATTTATTTCAGTATTTATCTTTTAGTCCTACGTAACATTTTTTCTCTAATTTTAGTAACATTTTCTTGCATATACTTTAATTTCTTGTGTCATTTAGAGGTAAGCATCGGCCACAAATCAGAGACTCAACTAACTGTCTAAATCACATGTAAATATCTCGTCAATGGGGCATTTTTAAGTTCCCGCTTCGCATTTTCCGTGCAACACCGTCCAGTTAATTTGCCTGTTTAATTGGACGCATATATGATAAAACTTTTCATATATAATACCAATGGATACAATCGGAGCTTTAATGAACGAGTGTACTGCATGGAACAGTTAGATTAGTTTTATTCGCATCCTACATTTAATTAGTGTGTGACGTGACTGGAGTGTTCAAATGGGTCAGGTGTTGTTGCATTTGACATGAGCTGCGGGGGGGGGGGGGGGAGGGGGGGGGGTCATTTCACGCGTGGAACCGGTGACATGCCGATAACCAGAGTAACGGAGTGGCAAACCAGGCATTGTGACAGGGAGGGCAGACAGAGGAACAAGAAGTGGTGGTGTAGGGGAGGGGAGAGAGAGAGAGAGAGAGAGAGAGAGAGAGAGAGAGAGAGAGAGAGAGAGAGAGAAATTGAGGAAAGGTAGGAAGGGAGGGAGAAAAGGGGAGGAACAGAAAAATACCAGTGATAGCAAATGTGGAGAGGTATATTGAGGGAAGGAAGGGAGGAAAGAGAGGGGAGGAAAGGAAGAAGAAGAATTACAGCGAAAGGGGAGGAGAAAGATATTGAGGAGAGGGAAGAAAGGGAGGAAAGGAGGGGGAGGAGAAAGATATTGAGGGGAGGGAAGAAAGGGAGGAAAGGAGGGGGAGGAGAAAGATATTGAGGGGAGGGAAGAAAGGGAGGAAAGAGAGGGGAGGAAAGGAAGAAGAAGAATTACAGCTAAAGGGGGAGGAGAAAGATATTGAGGGGAGGGAAGAAAGGGAGGAAAGGAAGAAGAACAATTACAGCGAAAGGGGAGGAGAAAGATATTGAGGGAAGGGAAGAAAGGTAGGTTGAGGGCGGGTCACATCACTCGTGGAACAGGTAACATGTCGAGTGCCACAGTAACCGATCGGCAAGCCAGGAATTGTGCAAGTGTGGGTAGACAGGACCAGGGGCAGAGCTTCAGTTAGCGCATTAGCCGGCGGGGCGGGATGGAGTGCACTAACATCGGACACAGTGGGAGGAGGAAAAAACGGGAAATGCTTTTGTGCTGCTGTGAGCTAGTTATGGCTGGAGATAATGACGGTGGTGATGATGGTGATTAGCAAAGAGGATGTTGAAAATACTTAAACGAGGAAAATAAATGGTGGCAGTGAACTAGTAATGGCCGAAGATATAATGATGATGGTGATTAGCAAAGAGGATGTTGAGAATACTTAAACGAAAAAAATAATAGTGGCAGTGAATTAGTTATAACCGATTGTAATGATAATGGTGATGATGGTGATTAGCAAAAGAGGATGTTGAAAATACTTAAACAAAAAAAAAAATGGTGGCAGTGAACTAGTATTGACTGAAGATATAATGATGATGGTGATAATGAGGATAAGGATGGGGATGTTGAATAAATAAACTGAAAGATATATGGTGAATCCTTAGCAATGGGTTGAAATTGGATGAATGCTGATTTGGGAAGGATAAGGCTAAAAATAAGTTTACAAATGGGTTAATTCGAGTTTAGGAAGGAAATAGGCAAATGAAAAAGTTTATAAATTGGGTGAAATCGAGTTTAGGAAGCAACTACGCAAAAAAAGGCTTACAAATGGGGAAATTGATGAATGGAACAGACGAAACGGCTTTGAAACTGATGCTGACAATTGTGAAAGCGTGAGTTGGCGTTGAATAAATTTATGGAAAGCGAGGACATATTAGCCATACCATACCAGCAACAGGATATGTACACGTAATCAAGAGAGGTTGAGTATACTTGATGATGTGAGAAAGATGCCTACCCATGAGGAAAGAAAATGAAAAAAAAACATCTCATTCGCTTGTACTCCAGATAGTGAAATAGCATTGATAGTAAGATACATATAATTAGGAAAGCTAGTAAAGCGTTTGATGATCTGAGAGAGACGTGTAACTTACCTGTGGGGAAAGAAAAAACAACAACAACAACTCATTTCCTTGTACTCCAGATAGTGAAACAGCATTGACAGTAAGATACATATAATTAGGAGAGTTAGTAGAGCGTTTGATGATCTGAGAGAGACGTGTAGCTTACCTGTGGGGAAAGAAAAAACAACAACAACAACTCAATCGCTTGTACTCTAGATAGTGAAATAGCATTGATAGTAAGATACATATGATTAGGAAAGTTAGTAAAGCGTTTGATGATCTGAGAGAGACGTGTAACTTACCTGTGGGGAAAGAAAAAACAACAACAACAACTCATTCCCTTGTACTCCAGATAGTGAAACAGCATTGACAGTAAGATACATATAATTAGGAGAGTTAGTAGAGCGTTTGATGATCTGAGAGAGACGTGTAACTTACCTGTTGGGAAAGAAAATAATACAAAAAAACTCATTCGCTTGTACCTGGATAGTGAAATACCATTGATAGTAAGATACATATCATTAATAGAGTTAGTAGAGCGTTTGATGATCTGCGGGACATAGCTACCTGTTGGGAAAGGGTAATTAAAAAGCAACAACTCACTCACCTGTTTACCTGTACGATCCCAAGGTAATGAGCCGCCACCTGTAAGCCAACTCGCCAGGTCCATCAGCGTCTCCCGCGTACTCTCACTTTCATTGTTAATTAGCGCAGGTTCCCCCGGAGCGCCCTTCATCTCACCTGGATCTTCGTGTACCCTCACCTGTATTCTCAATTAGCCGAAGAAGCTCAGTAATCAGGCCTGGGTAGTGGAAAGGTAGGCAGGTATACTTAATTATCCAGGTACATATTTCCCTTCCACCGGCTTTATCCAGGTACATATTTCCCTTCCACCTGCTTTATCCAGGTACATATCTCCCTTCCAACGGCTTTATCCAGGTACATATCTCCCTTCCAACGGCTTTATCCAGGTACATATCTCCCTTCCAACGGCTTTATCCAGGTACATATCTCCCTTCCAACGGCTTTATCCAGGTACATATCTCCCTTCCAACGGCTTTATCCAGGTACATATCTCCCTTCCAACGGCTTTATCCAGGTACATATCTCCCTTCCAACGGCTTTATCCAGGTACATATCTCCTTCAACGGCTTTATCCAGGTACATATCTCCTTCCAACGGCTTTATCCAGGTACACATCTCCCTTCCAACGGCTTTATCCAGGTACATATCTCCCTTCCAACGGCTTTATCCAGGTACATATCTCCCTTCCAACGGCTTTATCCAGGTACATATCTCCCTTCCAACGGCTTTATCCAGGTACGTATCTCCCTTTCAACGGCTTTATCCAGGTACACATCTCCCTTCCAACGGCTTTATCCAGGTACATATCTCCCTTCCAACGGCTTTATCCAGGTACATATCTCCCTTCCAACGGCTTTATCCAGGTACATATCTCCCTTCCAACGGCTTTATCCAGGTACATATTTCCCTTTCAACGGCTTTATCCAGGTACATATCTCCCTTCCAACGGCTTTATCCAGGTACATATCTCCCTTCTTACGGCTTTATCCAGGTACATATCTCCCTTTCAACGGCTTTATCCAGGTACATATCTCCCTTCCAACGGCTTTATCCAGGTACATATCTCCCTTTCAACGGCATTATCCAGGTACATATCTCCCTTCCAACGGCTTTATCCAGGTACATATCTCCCTTTCAACGGCTTTATCCAGGTACACATCTCCCTTCCAACGGCTTTATCCAGGTACATATCTCCCTTTCAACGGCCTTATCCAGGTACATATCTCCCTTTCAACGGCTTTATCCAGGTACACATCTCCCTTCCAATGGCTTTATCCAGGTACATATCTCCCTTCCAACGGCTTTATCCAGGTACATATTTCCCTTCCACCGGCTTTATCCAGGTACATATCTCCCTTCCAACGGCTTTATCTAGGTACATATTTCCCTTTCAACGGCTTTATCCAGGTACATATCTCCCTTCCAACGGCTTTATCCAGGTACATATCTCCCTTCCAACGGCTTTATCCAGGTACATATCTCCCTTCCAACGGCTTTATCCAGGTACATATTTCCCTTTCAACGGCTTTATCCAGGTACACATCTCCCTTCCAACGGCTTTATCCAGGTACATATTTCCCTTCCACCGGCTTTATCCAGGTACATATTTCCCTTCCACCGGCTTTATCCAGGTACATATTTCCCTTCCACCGGCTTTATCCAGGTACATATTTCCCTTCCAACGGCTTTATCCAGGTACATATCTCCCTTCCACCGGCTTTATCCAGGTACATATCTCCCTTCCAACGGCTTTATCCAGGTACATATCTCCCTTTCAACGGCTTTATCCAGGTACATATCTCCCTTTCAACGGCTTTATCCAGGTACATATCTCCCTTCCAACGGCTTTATCCAGGTACATATCTCCCTTCCAACGGCTTTATCCAGGTACATATCTCCCTTCCAACGGCTTTATCTAGGTACATATCTCCCTTCCAACGGCTTTATCCAGGTACATATCTCCCTTTCAACGGCTTTATCCAGGTACATATTTCCCTTCCAACGGCTTTATCCAGGTACATATTTCCCTTCCACCGGCTTTATCCAGGTACATATTTCCCTTCCAACGGCTTTATCCAGGTACATATTTCCCTTCCAACGGCTTTATCCAGGTACATATCTCCCTTTCAACGGCTTTATCCAGGTACATATTTCCCTTCCACCGGCTTTATCCAGGTACATATTTCCTTCCCACCGGCCAGGTACATATTTCCCTTCCAACGGCTTTATCCAGGTACATATTTCCCTTCCAACGGCTTTATCCAGGTACATATCTCCCTTTCAAAGGCTTTATCTAGGTACATGTCTCCCTTCCACCGGCTTTATCCAGGTACATATCTCCCTTCCACCGGCTTTATCCAGGTACATATCTCCCTTCCACCGGCTTTATCCAGGAACATATCTCCCTTCCACCGGCTTTATCCAGGTACATATCTCCCTTCCAACGGCTTTATCCAGGTACATATCTCCCTTCCAACGGCTTTATCCAGGTACATATTTCTTTATCCAGGTACATATCTCCTTCCAACGGCTTTATCCAGGTACATATCTCCTTCCAACGGCTTTATCCAGGTACATATCTCCTTTCAACGGCTTTATCCAGGTACATATTTCCTTCCAACGGCTTTATCCAGGTACATATCTCCTTCCAACGGCTTTATCCAGGTACATATCTCCTTCCAACGGCTTTATCCAGGTACATATTTCCTTCCAACGGCTTTATCTATGTAAATATCTCCCTTCCAACGGCTTTATCCAGGTACATATCTCCCTTCCAACGGCTTTATCCAGGTACATATCTCCCTTCCAACGGCTTTATCCAGGTACATATCTCCCTTCCAACGGCTTTATCCAGGTACATATCTCCCTTTCAACGGCTTTATCCAGGTACATATCTCCTTTCAACGGCTTTATCCAGGTACATATCTCCTTCCAACGGCTTTATCCAGGTACATATCTCCTTCCAACGGCTTTATCCAGGTACATATCTCCTTCCAACGGCTTTATCCAGGTACATATTTCCTTCCAACGGCTTTATCCAGGTACATATCTCCTTCCAACGGCTTTATCCAGGTACATATCTCCTTCCACCGGCTTTATCCAGGTACATATCTCCCTTCCAACGGCTTTATCCAGGTACATATCTCCCTTCCAACGGCTTTATCCAGGTACATATCTCCCTTCCAACGGCTTTATCCAGGTACATATCTCCCTTTCAACGGCTTTATCCAGGTACATATCTCCCTTTCAACGGCTTTATCCAGGTACATATCTCCCTTCCAACGGCTTTATCCAGGTACATATCTCCTTTTCAACGGCTTTATCCAGGTACATATCTCCCTTTCAACGGCTTTATCCAGGTACATATCTCCCTTTCAACGGCTTTATCCAGGTACATATCTCCCTTTCAACGGCTTTATCCAGGTACATATCTCCCTTCCAACGG